>NC_080702.1:43861182-44206259 GCF_030445035.2 Dasypus novemcinctus
GGGATATAAGCCCTGTCTTGATATAGAGGTGGAGTTGACATCAACAACCCAGGGTCCTCAGGTTTGAGGAATAAAATATGGATTAGAGTGAATTTACTGGTATTCTACTATAGAACTATTGGGACTAGTAATGGAACAAACTGTAGTATTGATCTCGAGAAAGTGGCCACAGTATTTGCTGAGTGCAGGGAGAGGGAAGAAGAGATGAGATGTGGTGTCATTTTCAGGACTTGGAGTTGTCTATAATGATGTTGCAGGGACAGATGCTGGACATTATATATCCTGCCATAACCCACAGAATGGACTGGGGGTGAGTATACACTACAATGTAAGCTATAATTCATGCAGTGTAGCAGTGCTTCAAAAGGTATTCACCAAATGCAATGAATGTGCCAAAATGATGAATGAGGTTGTTGTTGTGGGAGTAGTGGGGAGAGATGTAGGGTATGTGGGAACCTCATATTTTTTTTTTTTTGAAATTCAAATAGTTTATTATTCCCACACAAAAATCTCTAGGTCGATTTTTAAGGATGTTCTCAAATTCTTCAAAATTTGCAACTAAAGATAACTTTTAAATAGTAATAATAACAAAATGTATAGAATAAATAACCTGGGAGATATTACAGCATTATATTAAGAACAAAGGATCAGCATTTCACAGCCTGGGTTCACTCACTAGCCATGTGAACTTCTGCAAGATACCAGTCCTGCCTGTATTTGATTGCTTTATTTACTTTAATACTTATCATTTTTTTCTTTACTTTCTTTTAAATGTTTCATTAAGAAAATATGAGGTCCCCATATACCCCCTGCCCCACCCATGCCACCCCTCCCATATCAACAAACTCTTCCATCATTGTGGCACATCCAATGTACCCAGTGAATACATTCTGGAGAAGCACTGCAACACATGGATAGTGGTCCACATTGTAGTCCACACTCTCCCCCGTTCCACCCAGGGGGCCACAACAGGACACACAAAGTCCAGCAACTGTCCCTGCAGCACCACCTAGGACAACTCCAAATCCTGAAAATGCCCCCAAACCACATCTCTTCCTTCCTCTCCCGACCACCAGCAGACTCCGTGGTCACCCTCCCCACATCACCACCACAACCTGTTCCCTTACAAATCACAATAATTACCCAGCAGAACACCAACAAGTCCACTCCAGTGCACACTAAATTCCTCCATCCTGTGGACCTGGAATGGCCATGTCAAGTCTCCCTCTACATCAAGAGGGGGTTTAGATTCCACATGGATGATGGATGCAATTCTCCTGCTTCAGCTCTAGGCACTCTTGGCTCCCTGATGTGGTGGTTGACCCTCTTCGCCTCCCTGTCAGCTGACCAGGGTAAGCCCAAAAAACATGAGGGTAGGAGCTGCAAGTCTGCTGAGGCCCAGGACCTGGCCATCTCATGGACAGTTCAGAGATTCAGGTCAACTGAGTATACACCAAACCAAATGCCAACCACAGGTCTGGTAAAAGTAACAGGAGAGGCATGGCTATAAAGGTTATATCTGAGTCCATCTCAATCACCCTCAGGAACACAAACTCCAAAGTAGGGCCAACTGACATGGCCTGAACTCCAGATCCATCTGCCTTGACCATAAAACCTGTGGGTTTCTGCAGCCGTCAGAAGAAATAGCACCTGGGTTTCCATCTACCTTGACAGACTCTGGTACCCTGCTGAGGCATGCACAAGCATCAACACCTGATGACCTCCCAACTCTTTTTTGGAGACTCGTGCCTATATAAACTCACTTGTCCTTTCCATTTCCCCCTTTTTATCCAAAGTCAAAAAGCAGTTTTTAACACCTATTATTACATGTAGGCCGAGATATTCTGCTGGTCTGAGTTGACATCTTTGTTCAAGGTCTTTTTGTAGTTACATCATCAGCTGGTGCTTGGTAGTAATCCCTCAGTGCCAGGGAGGCTCATCCCTGGGAGTCATGTCCCATGCTGGGGAGAAGGCAACGCATCTACATGCTGAGTTTGGCTTAGAGAGTGGCCATATTTGAGCAACATGGAGGTTCTCAGGAGGTAACTCTTAGGCACCCCACAGCCATAGGCCTAGTTCATATTTCAGGTACACAGGCTCATAATTGGAGCCATCAATATCAAGGATTCATCATTGGACCATCCATCTTTATTGGTCTTTGCCATTGCACTTGGGGGATTATTATTGTTCCATTGGGGAATGTGATAGAGCTCTCCTGGTCAGGAACTCATCACTCTCTCATCTGTCGTTTCCAACTGAAACCATTATGAAAATATCCAAACCTTTTTATGTACCCTGTATACACGACCTGGAGAACTCCCTCCCAACCATGTGCCCCCCACTAATGACACCCCACACAAGTGCTTCTCCCCCGCCATAGTTGAACCTCTCTGTAGTCCAAAACTTCTTCAAAGAGGAAACCCAATATATTGCCAGTTTCCGTTAACAGAAAAATGGAATATAGTGATGGGCTTAAAGGTTAGATATAGACTATATAGAAATTAAGAAAAAATAAAGGAAAAATAAATTGGGGTATCAAAGAAATGAAAAAAGTGAAAAAGCTTTGTTTTTGAGATTTTGACTTTCATCACCACTACAGGTGTTGCCTTGTATGTACAGTGGCAAGGCAATTTCTTCCATTTCTTCCTCAGTGTCTACCTCCTTTCTTTTTTTCCCTGATTATAAAGTTTCTCTTAACATAAGTTTTAGGTCACAGTAATTCACATATACAATATATGGTACTCCCACGCATTCAACATCAGCACTTTGTCCCTTCCCCAAATAGTGATCTTTTTACATGTTCAGATTTTATTTGCTGCAGCTAATGTACAGATATTTAAATGATAACTTTCAAACATGGTTCCATTTGGGTTTACATCACAGTTTATATTTTAGACTATATAGTTTTAAAAATTTTTAGTTATCTTATGTTTTACATTATGGTATATATTTTGGCCTGAAGACTTTTGTACATTTTTGGTGTAACTTAACATGACCTATATCCATCATGGTGTGATCTTGTGGAATACTTCCATTGCCCCACAGTTACCCTGATTCCATGTATTCAACACCTCTTTCCCCCTCCCTTCAGGACCACCATGACAATCAATCTTCATTACTTGAGGGACCATATTCAGAGATACTTACAAAAATGATGAAGGCTTCACACACTTGACTGCCCTAACCTATTGGGAGCCACGATTCTCTCAAGAGATACAATTCCTTCTATGTGAGAACATCAGTCTCCCCCAGGATGTGGGTATACCTTAAGTCTCATTGTATGGGTCTCCACCCAATGATATCATCCACTATGACAAAATGAGCACTCACACATTCCTCAGAAGCTTGCCCTGTGTCAGATGCCACCCTTAAGCATCCCAGACAACCTTCCATATTACATTCTCTAAAGAGTTTTCTGTGCACAATTTCAACCACATATTTGACAATCTCCCATGATCAAAAGTTCCTCTCACCCTCTCCCAAATTACTTGGACAATCTGATCCATCCTCCCATCCCTAGCACTCCTAAAGCCCATGCAGCCCCACACAAAGTATCCCTATGCCCCATTGTATCCCTTCCCTGTACAAATACTTAATTCCAGCTTATCATAGATTTCACCCAAGTAGCTTTCAGCTCACAACCTTCCTCTAACCCCAAATACCTTAAAGTTTATCATCCAGTCACTAGCTCTCTGAGACAGCTTGGTTGGCTTATTTCATATCAGAGAGGCCATGTACTACTTGTCCTTCAATGCCTGGGTTGCTTCACTCAACATAAGGTTCTCAAGATTCATCCAAGTTATCACATGTGTTTGTACTGTATTTGTTCTTCTAGCTGAGTAGTATTCCATTGTATGTATAAACATTTTATTTATCCGTTCATCTTTTGATGGGCATTTGTGTTGATTCCAACTTTGGCAGGAGTGAATAGTGCTGCTATGAACATTGCTGTGCACATATCAGTTTGTGTCCTTGTTTTCAGTTCTACTGGGTATATACCCAGCAGTTGAATTGCTGGGTCATATGGCAAAACTATAGCTAGTTTTTTGAGAAACTGCCAAACTGTCCTCCAGAATGGCTGGATCCTTCTGCATTCCCACCAGCAGTGGATGAGTGCTCCCATTCCTCCACATCCACTCCAACAATTGTAGTGTTCTGATTTTCTGATAGCTGCCAGTCTCATTGTTGTTTTGATTTGCATTTTTCTAATAGCTGGGGATTTGAGCATTTTTTCATGTGTTTTTTAACCATTTGTATATCATATTTAAAGCAGTGTCTGTTTAAAACTTTTTCCCATTTATTAAATGGGTTGTTTGTCTCTTTATTTTCAAGATATAGGAGTTCTTTATATATGTAAGATATAAGTCTCCTATCAGATATATGGTTACCAAATATTGTCTCCCATTGTGTAGGCTCTCTTTTCACTTTCCTGACAAATTCCTTTGAGGTGCAGAAGGCTTTAATTTTGAGGAAGTCCCATTTATCTATTTGTTCTTTTGCTGCTCCTGCTTTTGGTGTGAAATTCATGAAGCTGTTTCATATTACAAGGTCCCATAGATGCTTCCCTACTTTGCCTTCCAAGGTCTTTGTGGTCTTGGGTCTTATATTTAGATCCTTGATCCATCTTAAGTTGATTTTTGTAGAAGGTGTAAGTTGGTAATCCTCTTTCATTCTTTAACCTATGGATATCCAGTTCTCCAGGCACCATTTGTTGAAGAGGCCATTCTCTCCCAGTTGAGAGGGTTTGGTGGCCTTGTCAAATACCATATGGCTTCATATATGAGGATCCATATCAGGACTCTCAATTTGGTTCCATTGGTCAATGTGTCTATCCTTGTGCCAATACCATGCTGTTTTCATTACTGTAGCTTTGTAGAATGTTTTGAAGTCAGGTAGTGTGATTCCTCCAATTTCCTTTTCCTTTTTCAATATGTCTTTGGCTTTTCGGGGCAAATGCTGTATTGATTTTTATTGGGATTGCATTGAATGTGTAGATCAGTTTTAATAGGATAGACATCTTAATAATATTGTCTTCCTATCAATGAACAGAGAATATTCTTCCATTTATTTATATTTTCTTTGATTTCCTTGAACAGTGTGTGTAGTTTTCTGTTTATAAGATTTTACATCTTTATTTAAATATATTCCTAGGTATTGCATTTTTTATTTACTATTTTGAATTGTACTTGTTATTTATTTATTTATTTATTTATTACTATGTTCAGAAAATATGAGGTCCCCATATTATCCCCACCCCCCTTCCCTCACTCCTCCCCCATAGCAACAATCTTCTACATCATCATGAGGCATTCACTGCATTTGGTGAGTACATCTCTGAGTACTGCTGCACCTCATGGTCAACAGTCCAAATCATAGCCCACACTCTCCCACATTCCATCCAGTGGGCCATGGGAGGAACTACAGTGTCTGGTAATAGTCCCTGCAACACCAGCCAAGACAACTCCAAGTCCCAAAAATGTCTCCACATCTCATCTCTTCCTCCCATTCCCACACCCAGCAGCCACCATGGCCACTTTCTCCACACCAATGCCACATTTTCTTCGATTACTAATCACAATATTTCCTGAATAGAATATCAGTAAGTCCACTCTAATCCATATTCTATTCCTCCATCCTGTGGACCTTGGATTGGTTGTGTCCACTCCACAGCTACATCAAAAGCTGGCTTAGATTCCAAATGGGTGCTGGATGCAATCCTCCTGCTTTCCGTTGTAGGCCCTCTTGGTTCCATGGTGTGGTGGTTGACCTTGTTCATCTTCATGTTGGGTGAATGAGGTAAGTCCAATAAACCAGAGTGTAGGAGCTGAAGTCTTTTGAGGCTCACGGCCTGGCTATCATATGGTCAGTCCAGAGATTCAGATCCCCTGGGTATGTATTAAACCCTAGCACCAACTACAGTTCTCATAAACATAACAGGAGAGGCTTGTGAAAAAAGATCACATCTAAGTCCAGCTCCATCACACAGAAACACAAACTCCAAGGAAGGGCCAACTGATGGCGGTGAACTCCATCTGCCATGACCATAAAACCTGTGGGTCTCTGTAGCCCTCAGAAGAACCAATACCCAGGACTGTATCTACTTTATCTGTCTCTGTGACTCTGCTGAGGTGTACATAAGGGTGACCCCTCTGATAACCTCCTGGCTCTTCTTCAGAGACTCAGCCATATAAAATCATTTGTCCCTTCCATTTCCCCCTTTGATTCACGTCAAAAAGCATTTTTAACTCCTGGTGTTATATGTAGACTGAGATTCTCTGCTGGTCCAAGTTGACCCTTGTATTCATGGTCATTTTCTAGTTATGTCATCAGCTGGTACTTGGTAGTAATCCCTCAGTGCCAGGGAGTCTCATCCTCGGGAGTCATGTCCCATGCTGGGGGAAGGCAACACATTTACATGCTGAGTTCTGGCGACATTTGAGCAACATGGAGGCTCTCAGAAGGTAAATTTAGGCACCCTGAAGCTCTAGACCTTGTTCTTATTTCAGGTTCACAGGCTCACAAGCATATTCATTATTACCAAGGGCTCATTGTTGGAGCATCATTCCTTTTTGGTCTTTGCCATTGCACTTGGGGAATTGTTGCTGTTCCTTTAGGGACTGTGATAGAGCTCCCCTGGCTAGGAACTCAGCACTCCTTCAGTTGTTGTTTTAAATTTTATCCACTATGAAAATATCCAAACATTTTTATGCACCCTGGATATATGCCCTATAGAACTCCATGCCAACCACGTGTCCCCTGTCAATAACATCCCACACCAGTATTCTTCCACTGCCATTGTTGAACCTCTCCGTGATCAAAAACCTCCTGAAAAGTGAAGCCCAATATATTGGCAGGTTCCCATATTAGTAAAATGGAATATAGTGATGATTTTTAAAGGTTAGATATAGATCATATATTAACTTGGAAAAATTAAGGTAAAAATAAATTGGGGTATCAAAAAATTAAAAAATGCAAAAGCTTTGTTTTGGATGTTTTACCTCCCTTCACTGCAATAAGTGTTGTCCTGTACGCAACTTGGCAAGGCAAGTACTTCCATCTTTTCCTCGGTGTCTATGTCCTATCTTTTTCTTTTCTTTTTTCAATTATTGAGCTTGTCTTCACAAGAGTCTTAGATCACAGTAATTCATATATACAATATATACAGTACTCCCACATATCCAACATAAAACCTTTTCTCTTCCACAGCAATAATCTTTTTACATATTCATACTATATTTACTGAAACTGATGTACAGATATTGAGACAATAGCTCTCAAACAAGGTAACATTTATGTTTACATTGTGGTTTATATTTTAGACTATACAATGTTCTAAATTTTTAGTTTTCTTATGTTTTACATTATGATTTACATTTTAGCCTATCATCCTCTATATATTTTTGGTGTAATTTTACATGTCTTATATCGATCCTTGCATACTCTTGTGAAATACTGCTATTGCCCACATAGTTACATTGGTTCCATCTATTCAATACCTCTTTCCACATCCCCTTAGGGCCCACAGTGACAGTCAATCTTCATTGCTTGAAGGGCCATGTTCAGAGCTACTTGCAACAGTTTTGAGAGCTTGACATGCTGAACTGCCCTAATGCCCTGGGAGCCACCATTTCTCTTGAGAGATACAGAGTCCTCTTTTTAATGGCATTGGTCCTCCCCAGAATGAGAGTATACCTTCACTCTCATTATATGGGACTCTATCCAATGGTATAACCCACTATGGCAAAATGACCATTCACATATTCCCTAGGAGTCTGTCCTACATCAGATTATCCCCTTTAAGCATCTTAAACAGGTAACTTTCCTTATTATATCTTTGAAAAGGTTTTCTCAGCATTATATTCTCAACCAAATACCTGACAATCTCCTATGTTTGTATGTTGCCCCACCCTCCCCCCAATTTCTTGGGCAATATTAACCATCCCCCATCCTTAGCCCCCCTCATGCCTGCAAAGCCCCACCCAAAGGTAACCCTATGCCCCCATTTTATCCCATCCTTGTACACATACTTACCTCCAGCTTATCATAGATTTCACCCATGTAGATGTCAACTTACAACCTTCCTCTACCCCCCAATTTCCTGTAAGTCTATCATCAGTCTCTCGCTCTCTGAGGCAGCTTGATTTACTTATTTCATATCATTGAGATCATGTAGTATTTGTCCTTCAATGCCTGGGTTGCTTCCCTCAACATAAAGTTCTCAAGATTCGTCCATGTTATCATGTGTGTTTGTAGTGTATGTGTTCTTAAAGCCGAGTAGTATTCCATTGTATGCATATACCACATTTTATTTATCCATTCATCTGTTGATGGGCATTTGGATTGATTCCAACTTTTGGCGATAGTGAACATTGCTGCTATGAACATTGGTGTGAACATATGGTTTGTGTACTTGTTTTCAGTTCTGCTGGGTATATATCCAACAGTGGAATTTCTGGGTCATATGGCAAATCTGTGGTTAGTTTTTTTTTTTTTTAATCATTTTTAAAAAAAATATTACATTAAAAAAATATGAAGTCCCATTCAACCCCACCGCCCCCACCCACCACTCGCCTCACAGCAACACTCTCTCCCATCATCATGACACATCCATTGCACCTGGTAAGTACATCTCTGGGCATTGCTGCACCCCATAGTCAATGATCCACATCATAGCCCACACTCTCCCACGTTCCATCCAGTGGGCACTGGGGGGATCTACAATGTCCCATAATTGTCCGTGAAGAACGACCCAGGACAACTCCAAGTCCCAAAAACACTTCCCCATCTCATCTCTTCCTCCCATTCCGTGCACCCAGCATGGCCACCCTTCCCACACCAATGCCACATTTTCTCTGTGGATATTGGATTGGTTGTGTCCATTGCACATCTATGTCAAGAGGGGGCTTAGATTCCACATGGATACTGGATGCAATCCTCCTGCTTTCAGTTGTAGGCACTCTAGGCTCCATGGTGTGGTGGTTTACATTCTTCAACTCCATGTTAGCTGAATGGGTTAAGTCCATTAAATCAGAGTGTAGGAGTTGAAGTCTGTTGAGGTTCAGGGCGTGGCTATCATATTTTCAGTCCAGAGATTCAAATCCTCTAAATATATCTTAAACTGCAACACCAACTACAATTCCAGTAAAGTAGCATGAAAGTCTTGTGAAAAGAGATCCCATCTGAATCCAGTTCCATCATGCAGAAACACCAGCTCCAAAGAAGGGCCATCTGACATGGCAGTGAACCCCATCTGCCATGACCATAGAACCTGTGGGTCTCTTTAGCCCTCAAAAGAACCAATACCTGGGGTTGTATCTACTTTATCTGTCTCTGAGACTCTGCTCAGGTGTGCATAAGGGCAATCCTTCTGACAACCTCCAGACTTTTTTTTAGAGACTCATAGCCATATAAAGTCATTTCTCCTTTCCATTTCCCCCTTACATTAGGTTAAACAGCATTTTAAATTCATGTTATTATATGCAGACAGGAATATTCTGTGGATCCGCATTGAACCTTTAATTCAAGGTCATTTTCTAGTTGCATCTTCAGCTGGTATTTGGTAGTGATCCCTCAGTGCCAGGGAGGCTCATGCCTGGGTGTCATGTCCCACGCTGGGGGGAATGCACTGCATCTACATGCTGAGTTTGTCTTCGAGACTGGCCACATTTGAGTAACATGAAGGCTGTCAGTAGGAAACTCCCAGGCACAATGCTGCTCTAGGCCTTGTTCTTATTGCAGGCGTATAGGCTCACAAGCATAGTCACTAGTATCAGGAGCCCACTGTTGGGCCCTCCTTCCTTCCTGGTTCTTACCATTGCACCTGGGGGACTGCCGCTGCTCTCCTAGGGACCATGACAGAGCCCCCCCAGCCAGGAACCCAGTACTCCCCCAGCTGTTGTTTATAATTGTTTACACTATGAGTATAACCAAACATTACCATGCACCCTGGACATATGCCCTGTATAACTCCCTGTCAACCATATATAGCCTGTCAATAACATCCCACACCAGTATTCTTTCGCTGCCATTATTGAACCACTCTGTGATCCAAAACTTCCTGTAAAGTGAATCCCAATATAATGTCAGGTTCCCTTACTAGTAAAATGGAATATAGTGATGAGTTTAAAGGTTAGATCTAGAGAACACATTGATTTGGGAAAATTTCTACATCCTATCTTTTTCTTTTCTTTTTTCCTAATTATTGAGCTTCTCTTCACAAGAGTCTTAGATCTCAGTAATTCGTATATACAATATACAGTACTCCCACACATCCACCATAAAACCTTTTCCTTCCACAGCGGTAATCTTTCAACTTACTCATATCATATTTACTGAAACTGATGTACAGACTCCGAAACAATAGCTTTCAAACAAGGTGACATCTGTGCTTATAATGTGGTCCTTACTTTAGGATATAGAGTTTTCTAAATTTTTTAGTTATCCTATGTTTTACATTATGGTTTACATTATTAGTCTGTCATCCCCTATATGTTTTTGGTGTAATATTACATGTTTTATATTCATCCTCGTGTACTCTCGTGAAACTTCTATCTTGCCCCCACATTTACCTTGGTTCCATCCATTTAACATCCATTTTCCCCTCCCCTTGGGGCCTACAGTGACAGCCAATCTCCATTTCCCGAGGAGCCACATCCAGAGATACTTGCAACAGTGTTCAGGGCCTGACTTTCTCAACTGCCCTAATGCCCTGGGAGCCACCCTTTCTCTCGAGAGATATAGTTCTCTCTATTTGATGGCATTAGTCCTCCCCAGGAATTGGGTCCACCCCAACTCTCACTTCTTGGGTCTCTGCCCAATGGTACAGCCCACCCTGGCAGAATGAGCATTCAGACATTCCCCAGGAGTCTGTCCTGCATCAGACCATCCCCTCTGAGCATCCTAAACAGGTAACCCTCCTAATTATATTTTGATAAGATTTTCTCAACATTTTACTCTCAACTAACACCTGACACTGTCCTATGTTCGTATGTTGCCCCTCCCTCCCCGCAATTTTGTGGGCAATATTACCCATCCTCCCATCCCCAGCCCTCCTCAAACCCGCAAAGCCCCACCCAAAGGCAACCCCTTGATCCCATTTTATCTCTTCTTTATGCTCATACTTACTGCCAGCTCATCATAGATTCCACCCCAGCAGACGTTGGCCCCCATCCTTCCTCCACCCCCGATTTCATGTAAGCCTATTGTTCAGTCTCTAGCTCTCTGAGGCAGCTTTCTTATTTCATATTATTGAGTTCATGTAGTATTTGTCCTTCAATGCCTGGGTTGCTTCACTCAACATAAGGTTGTCAAGATTCATCATGTTATCACGTGTGTTTGTAGTGTATTTGTTCTTACAGCCAAGTAGTATTCCATTGTGTGTCTATACCACATTTTATTGATCCACTCATCTGTTGATGGGCTTTTGGGTTGATTCCAACTTTTGGCGATAGTGAACAATGCTGCTATGAACATTGGTGTACATATATTGGTTTGTGTCCTTTGTGTCCTTGTTTTCAGTTCTGCTGGGTATATACCCAACAGTGGTATTGCTGGGTCATATGGCAAATCTATGGTTAGTTTTTTGAGAAACAACCAAACTGTCTTCCAGAATAGTTGGTCCTTCTGCATTCCCACCAGCAGTGGATGAGTGTTCCCCTTTCTTCAAATCCTCTCCAGAATTTGTATTCTTCTGTTTTTTTCATAGCTGCCAATCTTATGGGAGTAAGATGGTATCTCATTGTAGTTTTGATTTGCATTTCCCTGATAGCTAGAGATTTGGAGCATTTTTTATGTGCTTTCTAGCCATTTGCATTTCTTCCTTGGAGAAGTGTCTATTTAAATCTTTTCCCCATTTTTAAAATGGGTTGTTTATCTTTTTATTTTCAAGATATATGAGTTCTTTATATATGCAAGTTATAAGTCTCTTATCACATATATGGTTGCCAAATATTTTCTCCCATTGTGTGGGTTCACTTTTTACTTTCTTGACAAATTCCTTTGAGGTGCAGAAGGCTTTAATTTTTTTTATTCTTTTTTATTGACTTTGTAAAAATATTACATTAAAAAAAAATATATATGAGGTCCCATTCAACCCTACCACCCCCACCCCACCTCTCCCCCCCCAGCAACACTCCTTCCCATCATCATGACACATCCATTGCATTTGGCAAGTACATCTTTGGGCACCTCTGCACCTCATGGTCAATGGTCCACATCATGGCCCATACTCTCCCCCATTCCATCCAGTGGGCCCTGTGAGGATTGACAATGTCTGGTGATTGCCCCTGAAGCACCATCCAGGGCAGCTCCATGTCCCAAAGACGCCTCCACCTCTCATCTCTTCCTGCCTTTCCCCATACCCATCACCATAATGTCCAATTTTCTCAATCCAATGCCACCTTTTCTATGTGGACATTGGATTGGTTGTGTCCATTGCACCTCTATGTCAAGAGGAGGCTCAGATTCCACATGGATGCTGGATGCAATCCTCCCACTTTCAGTTGTAATCACTCTCGGCTCCATGGTGTGGTGGTTGTCCTTCTTCAACTCCATCTTAGCTGAGTGTGGTGAGCCCAATAAGTCAGATTGTAGGTGCTGGAGTCTGTTGAGGCTCAGGACCTGGCTATCACATTGTCAGTTCAGAGATTCAAATCCCCTAAATATATCTTAAACCCCAACACTAACTGCACCTCCAGCACATTAGCATGAAAGTCTTATGAAGAGAGATCCCATCTGAGTCCAGATTCATCACACATAAACACCAGTTCCAAAGAGGGGCCATCTGACCTGGTAGTTAACCCCATCGGCCATGACCATAACTCCCATGAGTCTCTTTAGCCCTCGGAGGAACCGCTATCTGGGGGTTGTATCTGCTTTATCTGTCTCTCAGACTCTGCTCAGTTGTGCATAAGGGCAATCCTTCTGACAGCCTCCAGACTCTTTTGTAGAGACTCGTAGCCATATAAACTCATTTCTCCTTTCCATTTCCCCCTTACATTAGGTCAAACAGCATTTTAAAGTCATGTTATTTTATGTAGACAGGGATATTCCACTGATCCGTGTTGAACCTTCCATATAAGGTCATTTTCCAGTTGCATCATCAGTTGGTAGTTGATAGTGGTCCCTCGGTGCCAGGGAGGCTCATCCCCGGGTGTCATGTCCCACGCTGGGGGGAAGGTATTGCATTTACATGCTGAGTTTGGCTTCGAGACTAGCCACATTTGAGTAACATGAAGGCTGACAGGAGGAAATTCCCAGGCACAATGCTGCTCTAGGCCTTGTTCTTATTTTAGGCTTATCAGCTCACAAGCATAGTCATTAGTGTCAGGGGCTCACTGTTGAACCCTCACTCCCTCCCAGTCCCCACCGCTGCACCTGGGAGACTGTCGCTGCTCCCCTAGGGACCACGACAGAGCACCACTGGCCAGGAACCCAGTACCCCCCCTGCTGTGTTTTTTAATTGTTGCCACTATGAGTATATCCAAACATTGTGATGCACCCTGGACATATGTTCTGTACAGCTCCCTGTCAGCCATATATCCCCTGTCAATGGTATCCCATACCAGTATTCCTCCATTGCCTTTGTTGAACCACTCTGTGATCCAGAACTCCCTGAAATTTGAAGCCCAATATAATGTCAGGGTCCCTTACTAGGAAATGGCATATAGCGATGGGTTTAAAGGTTAGATAAAGAATACGTGTTGACTTGGAAAAAATTCTACATCCTATCTTTCCCCCCCCCCCTAATTATTGAGCTTCTCTTCACAGGAGCCCTAGACCACAGCAATGCATATATATAGTATACAGCACTCCCATACATCCATCACAAAACCTTTTCCCTTCCACAGCGATACTCTTACACCCTATTCACATCATATTTACTTAACGTGATGTACAGAGTCTGAGACAATAGCTTTCAAACAAGGTGACATCTGTGCTTACATTGTGGTGCATACTTTAGGATACACAGTTTTTTACATTCTTAGTTATCCAATGTTTTACATTATGGCTTACATTATCAGTCTGTCATCTCCTATATGTTATGGTGTAATATTACATGTTTTATATCCATCCTTGTGTACTCTCACGAAACTCCTCTCTTACCCCCCATTTACCTTGGTTACACACATTTAATGTCCATTTTCCCTTCCACCTTGGTGCCCACAGTGACAGCCAACCTCCGTTTCCCGAGGAGCCACTTCCAGATATAGATGGAATAGTGTTCAGGGCCTAACTTGCTCAACTACCCCAATGTCCTGGGAGCCACCCTTTCTTTTGAGGGATACAGTTCCCTCTACTCGATGGCACCAGTCCTACCCAGGATGTGGGTCCACCCCCACTCTCACCACTTGGGTCTCTACCCCATGGTGTCACCCACTCTGGCAGAATGAGCATTTAGACATTCCCCAGGAGCCCGTCCTGCATCAGACCCTCCCCTCCGAGCATTCTAAACAGGTAACCCTCTTTATTATATTTTGATATGATTTTCTCGGCATTTTACTCTCCACCAACACCTGACCCTCTCCTATGTTCGTATGTTACCCCTCCCTCCCCCCACTTTTGGGCAATGTTACCCATCCGCCCATCCCCAGCCTCCCTCAAACCCGCAAAGCCTCAACCAAAGGCAACCCCTTGCCCCCCTTTTATCTCTTCTTTGTGTTCATACTTACCACCATCTCGTCTTAAATTCCAACCCTACAGACATCGGCTCACATCCTTCTTCCACTCTCCGATTTCCTGTAAGCCTATCGTTCAGTCTCTTGCTATCTAGGGCAGCTTGGTTATTTCAAATCATTGCGGTCATGTAGTATTTGTCCTTCAATGTCTGGGTTGCTTCACTCAACATAAGGTTCTCAAGATACATCCATGTTATCACATGTGTTTGTAGTGTGTTTGTTCTTACAGCCGAGTAGTATTCCTTTGTGTGTATATACCACATTTTATTGATCCACTCATCTGCTGATGGGCATTTGGGTAGATTCCAACTTTTGGCGATAGTGAACAATGCTGCTATGAACATTGGTGTACATATATCCGTTTGCGTCCTTGTTTTCAGTTCTGCTGGGTATATACCCAGCAGTGGTATTGCTGGGTCATATGGCAAATCTATGGCTAGTTTTTTGAGAAACCGCCATACTGTCCTCCAGAATGGTTGGATCCTTCTGCATTCCCACCAGCAGTGGATGAGTGTTCCCCTTTCTTCACATCCTCTCCAGCACTTGTATTCTTCTGTTTTTTTCATAGCTGCCAATCTTATGGGTGTAAGATGGTATCTCATTGTGGTTTTGATTTGCATTTCCCTGATAGCTAGAGATTTGGAACATTTTTTCATGTGCTTTTTGCCATTTGTATTTCTTCTTTGGAGAAGTGTCTGTTTAAGTCTTTTTCCAATTTTTAAATGGGTTGTTTATCTTTTTATTTTCAAGATATAGGAGTTCTTTATATATGCAAGTTATAAGTTTCTTATCAGATATATGGTTGCCAAATATTTTCTCCAACTGTGTGGGCTCCCTTTTTACTTTCTTGACAAACTCCTTTGAGGTGCAGAAGGCTTTAATTTTGAGGAAGTCCCATTTATCTCTTAGTTCTTTTGCTGCTCATGCTTTTGGTGAGATATTCATAAATCCATTTCCTATTACATGTAGATGTTTCCCTACACTGCTTTCTAAGGTTTTTATGGTCTTGGCTCTTATATTTAGGTCTTTGATCCATCTTGCATTGATCTTTGTATAAGGTGTGAGATGGTAATCCTCTTTCATTCTTCTACATATGGCTATCCAGTTCTCCAGACACCATTTGTTGAATAGGCCACTCTCTCCCAGTTGAGCGGGTTTGGTGGCTTTATCAAATATTATGTGGCTATATATGTGAGGTTCTACATCAGAGCTTTCAATTCGATTCCATTGGTCTATGCGTCTCTCCTTATGCCAATACCATGCTGTTTTCACCACCGTAGCTTTATAGTATGTTTTGAACTCAGGTAGTGTGAATCCTCCAATTTCGTTTTTCTTTTTTAGTATGTCTTTGGCTTTTCGGGGTCTCTTTCCTTTCCAAATAAATTTCATAGTTAGTTTTTCTAGTTCCTTAAAGAAGGCTGTGTTGATTTTTATTGGGATTGCATTGAATGTGTAGATCAGTTTTGGTAGGATAGACATCTTAATAATGTTCCATCTTCCTATCCATGAACAAGGAATAGTCTTCCATTTATTTAGGTCTTCTTTGATTTCCTTGAACAGCCTTGTATAGTTCTCGGTGTATAAGTTCTTTACCTCTTTAGTTAAATTTACTCCTAAGTATTTGATTTTTTTATTTACTATTGTGAATGGTATTTGTTTCTTGATTTCCTTCTGATCTTGCTCATTATTGGTGTACAGAAATGCTACTGATTTTTGCGCATTGATCTTATAACCTGCAACTTTACTAAACTCATTTATGAGTTCTAGAATCTTTGTTGTAGATCTCTCAGGGTTTTCTATGTATAGGATCATGTCATCTGCAAATAATGACATTTTGACTTCTTCCTTTCCAATTTGAATGCCTTTTATTTCTGGTTCTTGCCTCAGTGCTCGAGCAAGTACTTCTAAGACAATGTTAAATAGGAGTAGAGACAGTGGGCATCCTTGTCTTGTTCCTGAGTTTAGAGGGAAGGAGTCTAGAATTTCTCCATTGTACACAATATTGGCTTTAGGTTTTTCATATATACTCTTTATCATGTTCAAAAAATTTCCTTGTATTCCAATCTTTTGGAGTGTTTTTATCAAGAAAGGGTGCTGTATTTTGTCAAATGCTTTTTTCTGCATCAATAGATATAATCATGTGATTTTTTTCCTTCAATCTGTTTATATGGTGTATTATGTTGTTTGATTTTCTTATGTTGAACCATACTTGCATACCTGGGATGAGTCCCACTTGGTCGTGGTGTATAATTTGTTTAATGTGTTGTTGAATACGATTAGCAAGTATTTTGTTAAGTATTTTTGCGTCTAGGTTCATTAGAGAAATTGGTCTGTAATTTTCCTTTCTTGTGATGTCTTTGTTTGGCTTTGGTACTAGGGTAATGTTGGCATCATAGAAGGAGTTGGGTAATGTTCTTTCTGTTTTGATTTTTTGGAATAGTTTCAGCAGGATTGGTGTCAGTTCTTTACAGAATGTTTTGTAGAATTCACCTGTGAAGCCATCTGGCCCTGGGCTCTTCTTAGTTGGGAGATTTTTAATAACTGATTCTATCCCTCTGCTTGTGATTGGTTTGTTAAGATCATCAATTTATTCTTTTGTCAATATGGGCTGCTTATGTGTTTCTAGGAATTTGTCCATTTCCTCTAGGTTGTCATTTTTGTTGGAATATAGTTTTTCAAAATATCCTCTTATGATAGTCTTTATTTCTGTGGGGTCAGTGGTTTTATTGCCTTTCTTATTTCTTATTTTGTGTATTTGCATCTTCTCTCTTTTTTTTTTTTGTTAGTGTCACTAAAGGTTTGTCAATTTTGTTAATCTTCTCAAAAAACCAGCTCTTGGTCTTGTTTATCTGTTCAAGTGCTTTCTTATTTTCTATTTCATTTTGTTCTGCTCTTATCTTTGTTATTTCCTTCCTTCTTCTTCCTGTTGGATTACTTTGTTGTTGTTTTTCTAATTCCTTCAAATGTGCAGTTAGTTCTTCAATTTCTGCTCTTTCTCCTTTTTTGATATATGAATTTATGGCTATAAACTTTCCTCTCAGTACTGCTTTTGCTGCATCCCATAAATTTTGGTATGTTGTGTTATCATTATCATCTGTTTCAAGGTAGTCATTAATTTCTTTTGAGATTTCCTCTTTGACCCACTGTTTTTCTAAGAGTGTGCTGTTTAATTTCCAAATCGTGGTGTGAAATCTGGGCTTCTGTCCCTTGCAAATCTCCAGCTTGACTCCACTGTGGTCAGAGATAATGTTTTGTATGATTTCAATCTTTCTGAATTCGTTCAGCCTTTCTTTGTGGCCTAGCATATGATCTATCTTGGAGAATGATCCATGTGCGCTTGAGAAAAATGTATATCCTGCTGTGTTTGGGTGTAGTGATCTATATATGTCTATTAGATCCAGCTCCTCTAATATACTATTCAGATGTTTTGTTTCTTTGGTGATTCTCTTTTGAGATGTTCTGTCCAGAGTTGATAGTGGTGTATTAAAATCCCCCACTATAATTGTAGATGTATCTATTCTTTCACTTAGATTTTCCAGCATTTGCCTGACGTATTTAGAGGCACCCTTGTTAGGGGCATAAATATTTATGATTGTTCGATCTTCTTGACAGATTTTCCCTTTCACTAAAATGTAGTATCCTTCTTTGTCTCTCACAATTGTTTCACATTTAAAGTCCATTTTTCTGATATTAAGATTGCTACTCCTGCCTTTTTTTGGTTATTGTTTGCTTGTAAGATTGTTTTCCAACCATTCATTTTCAGCCTCCATGAATCCCTGGGTCTAAGATGTGTTTCATGTAGACAGCAAATAGATGGGTCATATTTCCTTATCCAATGTCCCAGTCTGAATCTTTTGATAGGTGAGTTTAATCCATTGACATTCAGTGTTATTACTATCAAGGAATTATTTGTGTTAGCCATATTTTGATTGGATTTGTGTTTGTCATATTTTGTTTGTATATATATTTTTTTGCTTTTTTTTTTGTTGTTGTTCGTCTTATACTCTCCTCCAACTCTGCCTTTCCTGTTTTTTCCTTTCTTCCTGCAGAACTCCCTTTAGAATTTCTTGAAGGGGAGGTTTCTTGTTGGTATACTCTTTCAGTTTCTGTTTGTCTGCGAATATTTTGAACTCTCCATCATGTTTGAATGCTAGTTTAGCTGGATAGAGTATTCTTGGTTGGAAATTTTTTTCCTTTAGTACCTTGACTATATCATACCACTGCCTTCTTGCCTCCATGGTTTCAGATGAGAAATCAGCACTTAATCTAATTGAGCTTCCCTTGTATGTGATGGTTTTCTTTTCTCTTGCTGCTTTTAGGATTTTCTGTTTGTCTTGAGCATTGGATAATTTGACAAGTATATGTCTTGGGGTGGGCCTGTTGGGGTTTATGACTAGTGGAGTGCGCTGTGCTTCTTGGATATGTACATCTGTCTCTTTCAGTAGATTTGGCAAGTTTTCAGCCATTATTTCCTGCAACACTCCTTCTGACCCCTTTCCCTTTTCTTCACCTTCTGGAATGCCTATAATACATATGTTTGAGCATTTTGCATTGTCATTCAGGTCCCTAAGTCCTAACTGGATTTTTTCTATCTTCCTATTGACCCCTTCTCCTATCTGTTTGATTTCTGATGTACTGTCTTCCACATCACTAATTCTCTCTGCTTCTTCTAGTCTGCTGATATTTGCTGCAAGTGTATTTTTGATTTCTTGAACTGTGGTGTTCATTCCCATCATATCTGTTATGTTTTTGCGTATGTCTGCAATTTCCCCTCCAAGTGATGTCTTCATGTTGTTAACCTCTTTCATTACTTCATCAAATTTGTCGGTGATAAATGTTCTGAGATCTTTCATTGCTTGTGCCAAGTTTTGCTCCCCTTCGTGATTATTGGTTTGTTGATTGGATTCAGTCATGTTTTCCTGATTACTGGTTTGGTTTGTAGATTTTTGTTGCTTTCTGGTCATCTCTTTATCTTGATGGATTTAATCAGTTCCTTAGCTTCTTTGTCTGCTCTTGGAGGTTAATTAGCTGTTATTTTTGCATCAGTGTTATATCTTCTCTTTGTCACTTTTTTCTTCTTATTCTAGTTTCTTGTTGTTGGTTAAGTTCACTTTAAAGGAAAGTATTAGTGTTGGGGGAAGGCAATTGTGTAAGCAAGGGAAAAGTGTAAAGTAATATTGGTGATATATGTTAACAAAGCAAGAATATGAGATCTGGGAGGATGGAGGTTAGATTCATGTAAATTGTGTAGAGTTATAGCAGTAGGTAGAGTACCTATTATGAGGTAGGTGATTGAATATAGGAGGATTATGGTATGAGCTAAAAAGCTATTGATTTCGTGAGAGAGGGAAAGAGAAAAAAAAGTGGTAATAGTTTCAAGCGTGGATAACAGACAGAAAACAAAACATAGGTATTAGAAATTAAGACTTAGACCCTTCGTGGATCGAAGAAAGGGAGGTGGGAGGTGGAATATGGGAGAGCCAGTAGATGGTGGCGGATATCAAGATGTAGGGGAAAGAGGATAGTGCAGGTAGGCTAAATCAGTTCACCCAGAAATGAGGCAGTGGAGGATGGGAAAACCCAGCAAATATGAGGTGTTCCCTGTAGCACCTATTGTATAATTGAGTTAAAATAAACTAAGTAGAATATGAGGGACAAAAGGGAGAGAGACAACGGAAAAAAAGAAAGAAAAAAAAGAAAGTGGGGGGAAGGGATGAGAGGAAGAATGTAAAAGGCGTTGGGCAAAGGGTGGGGAACAGGTAGGGGAAAGAAAGAAAGAAAAAAAAAACAGATATGCACGACCCAGAATTAAAACACCCACTACACAGCACATACCACAAAAAAAAGCCTTAAATAACTGAGTAAAAGAAAGACTTTGGGGGATACGCTGTGAGAGAAGACTAGGGGATAATGCGGTGTTCGCAATCAGGAAATTGAAAAAAGTAAAGAATAATTCAAAATGAAAATAAAAACTAAACAAAATGAAATGATAAAGAAAAAATGGCAATGTTGAAGGCTAGGGCATTTAAGGACCTCAGATGGACCTCAGTGCATGATGGATTCAGGGATGGAAAGTCTGAGATATTGAGGACTCAAGAGATGTGAGTCTCTGTGGTGTGGGCCACCAGATTTTAGGGAATTCAGACCTGGCTAGCTCCAATCTGGTCTACAGGAAGCCTGGGAGCCCCGCAGTGTAACACAGCCCTCAGGGATCCACACAGCTGGATGCCAGCCTTATGGGGGAAGTCAGATCTGCAAACTCTATATTATGACTGAACCCTGCAATTCATTTACTTAGCTGGGCTCATTAGTATATCTCACTTCAGCTTTTGGACAGCTCCCATCTTGTGATTCCAAACCACTGCCACTAGAGGGCGCTTCTACACTGCAGCCACTTTGGTAGTACAGATCTGAAGCCCGGCCTGTGACGACGAAAACAGATTCGAAAACCGGAATTCCCAAGCTTCGCAAAATATTCCCTAATCGGCTTCCAGATGTGTCCCCCTCCCTTGCCGCAGCCTAAAACAACTTTCCGATTATGTCTCTTTATTGCCTACAGCCTATTTGGGTCGGAGACCGGCTGCCGGGCTTTTGGGGGCGGGGCTTCAAGCGGAAGCGCTATTGTTTATGTTCGCAATCACAAGTTTCTCCCACTTCACAACAAAACACCGTCTATCTTCCCAAATTGATCTGCAAAGGCGACCCGCCGCATCAACCCGCCAACAGCTCACCCAGAGCTCGCGAACTCCTTAACAGCTCAGAGCCGTCTAAAAGCGGTGCCGCCGGGCTGGACCACGGTTCCCCCCACCCCCAATAGGGAGGAGCCCGTGCGTGGGTCTCACCTACGGGCAATAGAACCCAAATTATATCTACTAGACCAATCCTCTCCATTACCTTTCCACCCAATCGATGTCCAGGCACTTCTGCCCTGCAAAAATCCCGAAAAAGCCCGGCCTTGGAGAGCCTGTAGCCGCGCCCAACCGTCTCTTCCCGGGACCGACCGCAAAGGCAAGTTCATTCAGCGACCACCTTGCCTCCTCCCAGAAGGCTTTAATTTTGAGGAAGTCCCATTTATCTATTTGTTCTTTTGCTGCTTGTGCTTTTGGTGTGATATTCATGAAGCCATTTCCTATTACAAGGTCCTATAGATGTTTCCCTACACTGCTTTCCAAGATCTTTATGGTCTTGGCTCTTATATTTAGGTCTTTGATCCATCTTGAGTTGATCTTTGTATAAGGTGTGAGATGGTAATCCTCTTTCATTCTTCAACAAATGGCTATCCAGTTCTCCAGGCACCATTTGTTGAATAGGCCATTCTCTCCCAGTTGAGACGGTTTGATGGCTTTATTGAATAATATATGGCTATATATATGAGGTTCTATATCAGAAATTTCAATTTGGTTCCATTGATCTGTGTGTCTCTCCTTATGCCAATACCATGCTGTTTTCACTACTGTAGCTTTGTGGTATGTTTTGAAGTCAGGAAGTGTGATTCCTCCAATTTCGTTTTTCTTTTTCAATATGTCTTTGGCTATTCGGGGTCTTCTTCCTTTCCAAATAAATTTCATAGTTAGTTTTTCTAGTTCCTTAAAGAAGGCTGTGTTGATTTTTATTGGGATTGCATTGAATGTGTAGATCAGTTTTGGTAGGATAGACATCTTAATAATATTCAGTCTTCCTATCCATGAACAAGGAATAGTCTTCCATTTATTTAGGTCTTCTTTGATTTCCTTGAACAGCCTTGTATAGTTCTCGGTGTATAAGTTTTTTACCTCTTTAGTTAAATTTATTCCTAAGTATTTGATTTTTTTATTTACTATTGTGAATGGTATTTGTTTCTTGATTTCCTCCTGATCCTGCTCATTATTGGTGTACAGAAATGCTACTGATTTGTGCACATTGATCTTATAACCTGCAACTTTACTAAACTCATTTATGAGTTCTAGAAGCTTTGTTCTAGATCTCTTAGGGTTTTCTATGTATATGATCATGCCATCTGCAAATAATGAAATTGAGACTTCTTACTTTCCAGTTTGAGTGCCTTTTATATCTGGTTCTTGCCTCAGTGCTCGAGCAAGTACTTCTAAGACAATGTTAAACAGAAAGGGGAGAGTGGGCATCCTTGTCTTGTTCCTGATCTTAGAAGGAAGGATTTTAGGATTTCACCATTGTAAACGATGTTGGCTGTGCATTTTTTATATATACTCTTTATCATGTTGAAAAATTTCCTTGTGTTCCAATCTTTTGGAGTATTTTTATCAAGAAAGTGTGCTGTATTTTTTCAATTGCTTTTTCTGCATCTATGGATTTAATCCTGTTTTTTTTTCCTTCAGTTAATTTATATGGTGTATTACACTGATTTTCTTATGTTGAACCATCCGTGCATACCCAGAGTCAATCCCACTTACTCATGGTGTATAATTCATTTAATGAGTATCAGCAGGATTGGTGTTAGTTCTTTCCTGAATGTTTTGTAGAATTCACCTGTGAAGCTGTCTGGCCCTGGACTCTTCTTAGTTGGGAGGTTTTTAATGACTGATTCTATCTCTTAACTTGTAATTGGTTTGTTTAGATCATCACTTTCTTCTTTCTTCACTATAGGCTGCTTATGTGTTGCAAGGAATTTGTCCATTTCCTCTGAATTGTCATTTTTGTTGGAATATATTTTTTCAATGTATCCTCTTATGATAGTTTTTATTTCTGTGGGTTCAGTGTTGATTTCTCCTTTCTCCTTTCTTATTTTTTGTATTTGCATCTTCTCTCTTTCTTTCTTTGTTACTCTCGCTAATGGTTTGTCAATGTTAATTGTCTCAGAGAATCAGTTTGATCTTGTTTATCTTTTCAAGTGCTTTCTTATTTTCTATTTCATTTAGTTCTGCTCTTATCTTTGTTCTTTCTTTCTTTCTTCTTCTTGTAGGGTTACTTTGTTGCTTTTTACTAATTCTTCCAAATGTGCAGTTAGTTCTTCAAATTTTGCTCTTTCTTTTTTTTTGATGTATGAATTTATGGCTATAAATTTCCCTCTCAGTACTGCTTTTGCTGCATCCCATAAGTTTTGATATGTTGTGTTACCATTATCATTAATTTCAAGGTAGTTATTAATTTTTTTTGAGATTTCCTCTTTGAACCACTGTTTTTCTAAGAGTGTGCTGTTTAATTTCCATATCTTAGTGTGAAATCTAGGTCTCTGGCCCTTGCAGATTTCCAGTTTCACTCCACTGTGGTCAGAGATATTATTTTGTATGATTTTGATCTTTCTGAATTCATTGAGCCTTTCTTTGTGGCCTAGCATATGGTCTATCTTGGAGAATGAGCCATGTGCCCTTGAGAAAAATGTATATCCTGCTGTGTTTGGGTGTAATGACCTGTATACGTCTATTAGATCTGGCTCCTCTATTGTACTCTTCAAATATTTTGTTTTTTTAGTGATTCTCTTTTGAGATGTTCTGTCCAAAGTTGATAGTGGTGTATTAAAATCTCCCACTATAATTGTAGAGGCATCTATCCTTTCCCTTAGTTTTTCCAGTGTTTGCCTCACGTATTTGGAGGCACCCTTGTTAGGAGCATAAATATTTATGATTGTTCGTTCTTCTTGAGAGATTGTCCCTTTCACTAAAATGTAGTATCCTTCTTTGTCTCTCACAATTCTTTCACATTTAAAGTCTATTTTGTCTGATATTTATATAGCTACTCCTGCCTTTTTTTCGGTTATTGTTTGCTTTTAAGATTTTTTTCCAACCATTCACTTTCAACCTCCATGAATCCCTGGGTCTAAGATGTGTTTCTTGTAGACACCATAAAGATGGGTCTTATTTCCTTATCCAATGTCTCAGTTTGAATCTTTTGATAGGTGAGTTTAATCCATTGACATTCAGTGTTATTACTTTCAAGGAATTATTTATGTTAGCCATATTTTGATTGGACTTGTGTTTGTCATATTTTGTTTGTCTTTTTCCTTCTATTTTTGTCTTTCTTGTTGCTCTTACACTCTCCTCCAACTCTATGTCTCCTGTTTTTTTACTTTCTTCCTGCAGAACTCCCTTTAGTATATCTTTAAGGGGAGGTTTCTTGTTGGCATACTCTTTCAATTTATGTTTATCTGTGAATATTTTGAACTCTCCATCATTTTTGAAATATAGTTTAGCTAGGTAGAATATTCTTGATTGGAATTTTTTTTCTTTTATACCTTGGCTATATCATACCACTACCTTTTTGCCTCCATGGTTTCAGATGAGAAATCAGCACATAATCTTATGGAGCCTCCCTTGCATGTGATGGTTTTCTTTTCTCTTGCTGCTTTTAGAATTTTCTCTTTGTCTTGAGCATTGGATAATTTGACAAATATATGCCTTGGTGTGGGCCTGTTGGGGTTTATGATGTTTGGGGTGCGTGTGCTTCTTTGATATGTACATCTGTCTCTTTCAGTAGATTTGGGAAGTTTTCAGCCATTATTTCCTGCAATATTCCTTTTGATCCCTTTCCCTTCTCTTCTCCTTCTGGGATGCCTGTAATACATATGTTTGTGCGTTTTGCATTGTCATTCAGGTCCCTAAGTCCTAGCTGGCATTTTTCCATCTTTTTATAGATCAATTCTACAATCTGTTTGATTTCCCATGTATTGTCTTCCACATCACTAATTCTCTCTGCTTCTTCTAATCTGCTGTTATTTGCTGCGAGTGTATTTTTGATTTCTTGAAGTGTCGTGTTCATTCCCATCATATCTGTTATCTTTTTGCGTATGTCTGCAATTTTCCTCTCCAAGTGTTTTCTTCATATTGTTTAACTCTTCCTTTACTTTATTTTGTCTCTGATATATGTTCTGAGATCTTTAACTACTTGTCTGAAGTTACGATCCCCTTCCTGGATTTTAGTTTGTTCATTGGATTCAGCCATATTTCCTGATTACTGATTTGGTTTGTAGTTTTTTGTTGCTGTCTGGTCATCATTTTATCTTGACAGGTTTAATCAGTTCCTTCTCTTCTTTGTCTAGTCTTGGGGATTAATTAGCTGTTGTTCTTGATTAAGTGTTATATCTTCTCTTTGTCATTTTGTTCTTCTTATTCCAATTTCTTGTTGCTGGCTTAGTTCACTCTGAAGGAAAATAGTAGGGCCAGGGAAAGGCAATTGTGTGAAAAAGGAAAATGTGTAAATTAGTATTGGTAATAAATGTTAACAGAGCAACAATATGAGATCTGGGAGGATGGATATTAGATTCATGTAAGATGTGTAAAGTTATAGCAATAAGTTGAGTACCTATAATGAGGTAGTGGACTGAATATGGGAGGAATATATTATGAATGAAAAAGCCAGTGTTTTCATGAGAGAGGGAAAGAGAAAAGAAAGATAATAGTATCAAGAGTGGATAAAAGAGAGAAAACAGAACAAAGGTATTAGAAATTGAAAGTTAGACAATTTGGTGACCAAAGAAAGGGAGGTGGAATATAGGATAAACAGTAGATGATGGAGGATAGCAAGATGTGGGGGAAAGGGGATAGTGTAGGTGGCCAAAATCAATTCACACAGAAACGAGGAAATGGAGGATGAGGAAACCCAGCAAATGTGAGGTGTTCACTGCAGCACCTAGTGTATCATTAAGATAAAATAAAATAAGAAGAAAAAGAGGAAAAAGAAAAAAAAGAGAAGAAAAAAAGGGGAGGTGGGCAAAGAATAGGGAGGGAAACAAGCAAGAAAAAGAAAATAAGAAAGAAAAAGAAACAACAACCCCTAAATAATTGAAAAAAGACCTTGGGGAATACAATGGGAGAAAAGACTAGGAGGTAATGCAATATTAGCAACCAAGAAAATTAAAAATTAAAGAAAAACAAGAAAAAGGAATGAAAAAAACCCGCAAACACTGAGGGCTAGGACAATCAAGGACCTCAGGTGGACTTCAGGGCATGGTGGATCAGGGATGGGAAGTCTGTGATAATTCAGACTCAATAGGTGTGAGTCTCTGGGGTGTGGGCCACAGGATTTAGGGGGCACAGACCTGGCAACCTCAAATCTGGTTAACAGTGAGCCTGGGAGCACCGCAGTGCAACACAGCCTTCAGGGATCCCCGCACCTGGGTGCTAGCCCTGGGGGGTGGGGAGGTCACATCCGCAAACTCTGACCTCTGTGTCAGAAATCCAAAATTCCCCCTCTCACAAGAGTCTATTCTGTCACTGTGTCACCAGTTCGACTTCAGGACACCTCCCACCCTGCAAGCCCCTGAAACAGCCCTCTGGGGGCCCCTCTATATTGCAATCAATTTAAGGACACTGCAGATCAGCAGCCAGTCCAAGGGGGTGGGGCTCTAGGCCAAAGTGCTGATTTCCATGTCAGAAACCCAAAATTCCATGCCTTGCAAAAGACTCCTCCGTCTCTGTTTCATCTAATCTGCTTCCAGACACTTCCCACCCTGCAAGCCCCCAAAACAGCCACTAGTGATGCCTCTTTATTGTGACTGATTTAAGGACTGCCGCATATCAGCAACCATCCCTAGGGGGCGGGGCTCCAGCCAGAAGCGATGATCTCTGTGTCAGACACCCAAAATTCCATGTCTCATGAGATACTCCTCCATCTCTGTCTCACCAAATCAGTTTCCAAACTCCTCCTGCCCTGCAAGCCCCCAAATAGCCCACTCAGGGCTTATGAATTCCCCAGCACAGCAGAGCCTCCAGGAATCACCACTGCCATGCCACCCGCCCCAGGGGCGAGCGTCTTGCACACAGCCCCTATCTCCGTGAAAGAGAGCCTCAATTCTACCTTTTACACGAATCTTCTCTGTCACCGCCCCACCAAATCAATGTCCAGACACCTCCTGCCCTGCAAAACCCCAAAACAGCCTGGTCCTGAAGAATTTCCAACACTGCCCAGCCAATTATTTGCAGGAGAGACTATAAGGTGTACTCACTCAGACAGCATCTTGCCCCACCTCCCTATTTATTTTTTTAATATAACATTAAAAATATGAGGTCCCCATATACCCACCACCCTCCTCACCCCACTCCTCCCCCCATAGCAACAATCTCCTCAATTATCATGAGACATTCATTGCATTTGGTGAATACATCTCTTAGAACTGCTGCACCTCATGGTCAGTGGTCCACATCATAGCCCACGCTTTCTCACACAGTCGACCCAGTGGGCCATGGGAGGACATACAATGTCCGGTAATTGTCCCTGCAGTACCACCCAGGACAACTCCAAGTCCCAAAAATGCCTGCACATCTCATTGCTTCTTCCCATTCCCTACCCCTGGAAGCCACCATGGCCACTTTCTCCACACCAATGCCACATTTTCTCTGTTTACTAATCACAATAGTTCATGAATAGATTATCAGTAAGTCTACTCTAATCCATACTCTATTCCTCCATCCTGTGGGCCTTGGAATGGTTGTGTCCACTACACATCTGTAACAAGAGGGGGCTTAGATTCCACATGGATACTGGATGCAATCCTCTTGCTTTCAGTTGTAGGCACTCTTGCCTCCATGTTGTGGTAGCTGACCTTCTTCAACTCCATGTTAGCTGAGTGGGGTAAGTCCAACAAACCAGAGTGTAGGAGCTGAAGTCTGTTGAGGTTCAGGGCTTGGCTATCACATGGTCCATCTGAGATTCAGTTCCCCTGGGTGTATATTAAACCCCAGGACCAACTACTGTTCCAGTAAGAGTAACAGGAGAGGATTGTGAACAAAGATCACATCTGAGTCTAGCTACATCACACAGAAACACTAACTCCAAAGTCAGGCCAACTAAAATGGCACTGAACTCCATCTGCCATGACCATAGAACCTGTGGGTCTCTGTAGCCCTCAGAAGAACCAATACCCGGGGTTGTATCTACTTTATCTGTCTCTAGGACTCTGCTGAGATGTGCATAAGGGCAACCCCTCTGATAAACTCCCCCTCTTTTTGGAGACTCATAACCATGTAAACTCATTTGTCCTTTCCATTTCCCTCTTGATTCAGGTCAAAAAGCCTTTTTAACTCCTGGTATTATATGTAGATTGAGATATTCTGCTGGTCCGAGTTGACCCTTTTATTCAAGGTCATTTTCTTTCTTTTTTTTTTTAATAGGGAAATTTCTCTTTTTTTAAAAAAGATTTATTTATTTATTTATTAATTTATTTGATTCCCCCCCCCCCCTCCCGGTTGTCTGTTCTTTGCGTTGTCTGTTCTCTGCATCTATCTGCTGCGTCTTGTTTCTTTTGTCGACTTCTGTTGTCGTCAGTGGCATGGGAAGTGTGGGCGGCACCATTCCTGGGCAGGCTGCACTTTCTTTCATGCTGGGCAGCTCTCCTTACTTGGCGCACTCCTTGTGCGTGGGGCTCCCCTATGTGGTGGACACCCCTGCGTGGCAGGGCACTCCTTGCATGCAACAGCACTGCGCATGGGCCAGCTCCACACGGGTCAAGGAGGCCCGGGGTTTGAACCGCAGACCTCCCATGTGGTAGACAGATGCCCTAACCACTGGGCCAAGTCCATTTCCCCTTTTTCCAATTACATCATCAGCTGGTACTTCTTAGTAATCCCTTGGTGCCAGGGAGGCTCATCCCTGGGAGTCATGTCTCACGCTGAGGGGAAGGCATTGCTGATTTTGGCTTATAGACTTGCCACATTTGAGCAACATGGAGGCTCTCAGGAGGGAACTTTTAGTCACATCTTTTTGTGTATGTCTGCAATTTCCTCTCCAAGTGTTTGCTTCATATTGTTAATCTCTTCTTTTACTTCATTAAGTTGGTCTCTAATATATGTTTTGAGATCTTCAATTACTTGTCTAATGTTCTGTTCCTCTTCCTGGTTTTTAGTTTGTTCATTGGATTCAGCCATGTTTTCCTGATTATTGGTTTGGTTTTTAGTTTTTTGTTGCTGTCTGGTCATCATTTTATCTTGATGGGTTTAATCAGTTCCTTAGCTTCTTTGTCTAGTCTTAGGGATTAATTAATTGTTGTTCTTGCATAAGTGTTGTGTCTTCTCTTTGTCACTTTGTTCTTCTTACTCTATTTACTTGTTCCTGGCCAAGTTCTCTTTGAAGGAAAATATTAGGGCCTCTTGCAAGAATCTCCTATGTCACCATCCCACTAAGTCAATGTCCAGTACACCTCCTGCCCTGCAAGCACCTGAAAGAGCCTGGTCCAGCAGTTCTCCCACCTTACTCAGCCACTTCTTTGCAGGAGAGATTATGAGGTGCATTCACTCAGATGCCATCTTGCCCTGCCTCCCAAATAAATCTGGTAATTAAATTTTCTAATACTGTAAAATAAGCTGTTGAACTTTTAATTGTGAGTGTGTTGAAATTATAAATCAGTTTCATTATTTGACATCTTTAGAATATTTTTTTTCTAATCAACTAATAGAGAATATCCTTCCATTTGTTTAGGTATTCTTTTATTTCTTTTTACTTTCCTTTTTATGATGGGTAAATGAAGACTATTATTGTAGGATACAGCAAGAGAAATTTCCTGAATTTTTCTATCAAAAAATTGTTACACAGCAACATTGCATTCCTGGAAAAATCAGAGATTAGTGACATCATCAATATTTGAATAATCAGGCATTGTAATATCTATCACAGCCTCTCTTAACTCATGTTGAATGTGCAGGAGAAAGTCACATGTGCAGATGGAATGTGGGTTATGTCAAACTTAATCAGATGTTAACCTCAGTTTGGGCTGTTATCTCTTTCTGGTGTCAACTATCACAAATCCTGGCAACAAGTGTAAGGTCTTAGATATGACAGATTTTTTTAAACCACATCCATATAGCAGAGTAGCAATGGCTTTCATCTGGCAGAGACCGAAGTACACATTCATTGTTCCAACAACTACTATAATTTTATATGTACCCGGAGTAAACATTTTACTGCTGAAAATTCAGGCAGAATATTCTGTCTTCAACACTGTATTAAGGAATATGACAGAGAAGTCAAATGATTTAAAGGAAATTACATAGTGTACAGGTGTTTTAATGTACAATAAAGAGGGAGAATTCTAGGAATTAGGCATGTAGCTGATTGTTTTTCTGTGCACTAAAATAAGCATCTAGACTTAAATGTGCCAGTGTTTAATGTCAGTTATTCCTAAGAAAATTTCTAAACTTGAGGAAAAAGGATATTTTATATAGAGAATGTTTCTTACCTGGAAATCTTTTTAAAGACCTGCTTTATGTCCTTGTTTCCAAGACTATAGAAGAAGGGATTCAATATGGGGATGACAACTATGTACATCACAGAAGCTATTGTATTTGCCCTGAGTTTGTGTAACAACAGAACTAAGAGACACTCCAGGACCTGTGGCATAAAACAAGGTCAGTACTGAGAGGTGAGATCCACAAGTAGAAAACGCTTTATATTTACCTCGAGCTGTTGAGATTCTTAAAATGCAAGACATAATCTTAGAATAAGTGTAAAGGATCCCAGTGAGTGGAATAACAGCCAGAAGTAGAGCCACAAAATACATCACAAAGTCATTGAGGGTAGTTGCAGAACAAACACATCTGACTACCTGATTAATTTAACAGAAAAAGTGTGGGATTTCCAACTCAGCTGGCCCATGTGCAGTGCTTATGAGTGCAAGGAGTGCCCTGCCCGCAGGGGTGTCCCCCGCATAGGGGAGCCCCACGTGCAGGGGTGCGCCCCTTAAGAAGAGCTGCCCGGGGGGAAAGAAAGTGCAGCCTGCCCAGGAATGGCGCCGCACACATGGGGGACTGACACAACAAGATGACGCAACAAAAAGAAACACGGATTCCCATGCCGTTGACAACAACAGAAGCGGACAATGAAGACGCAGCAAATAGACACAAAGAACAGACAACCGGGGTAGGGGGAGAAGGGGAGAGAAATAAATTAATTAATTAATCTTTAAAAAAAAATTCTCAGAGTATAATAAAATCAAAACACAGAAATTTATAAGATGCATGAATAAAATATCATTTTCTGAATATTGCAGTTCTGATATGGGTGTGACTTGGAAACAGAGTCTGAACCTGTGGGCTAATAAATTACAAAATGAGAATGAATTCACAGCCTTCCCAAAGAATGTGAAGTGAATAGTAAAATTAAATTTTTTCCCCCAAAAATGGCGATTAGCTCAGAGCAATCAGTAATCCAAAAATAGCACTCTGATTTGTCAGTTGTAGTGATGGTCCTTGGATCAGATGATAGATGAAGCATTCACCTTAATCTATGTCACAAAGAACAAAGTAGGTCTACATAAAAATCTGAAATTATGTTCTACTTTCTGGGTTGAACAGTTGAAAAAGACATAGTTGGACATGGGGAAAATATGCACATTGTTTTTTTTTATGATCTACAAATGTGGACTAATATTGTAGGAAGTGCTGAAAGAAACTTCCTGAAAATGCCTTTACCTATGAAAATTTTTAAATGGTAATCTTAAATTGCTAGAACAATCACAGTGATTACTGAGACCATCAGTGTTTGAAGAATCATGGGTTGCTTTGTAGATATCAACTTCAATTAACTTGTGATTGGAAATAAGCAGAAGAAAGCAGCATGTCAGAGATGGGATATGATTATTGTAAACCAAATCAGATGGTGTCTCCAGGTAAGGATGTGACCTCTTCCTGGAGTGATAGAATAAAAACTCTGGAAGCTGCCACACAGTCTTTGATATGACATTATTTTTCACACAAACCATATAATACAATGATTTGCTTTCATCTGGCAGTGACACAGTATACCTTTATCCCTCCAAAACATGCTATAATTTTATATGTATAGAATTACCTGTATTAAATATTTTAATGCAGAAAATCCATGCAGCAGTTTCTGCCTTCAATACTGATTCCAGAGAATACAATAAGAGAGATCTCAGTTTGTAAAATAATTCAGAAGAAACAGTATTCTTGATATATATAAAAAGGAAATTGAATTATGAAAATTAGACAAATGACAGATTATCACTCTATTCACTTACAAAATTTCTAGCTTTATATCTCCCAGTGTGTGACCTCTGCTAATTATGAACATTTTTCTGAACTTGAGATGAAGCTTCCTTTTATAGAGAGAATGTTTCTCAGTTTTATTAAGGCCTGCTTTAGGTCCTTGTTTCTAAGACTGTAGATAAAGGGGTTCAGCAAGGGAGTGACAACTGTATACATCACAGAGGCTATTGCACTTAACCTTGAGTTTTGAGTAACAGCAGAACTAAAATACACTGCAAGACCCGTACCATAAAACAAGGTCACTACTGAGAGGTGAGACCCACAAGTAGAAAAAGCTTTGTACTTGCCCTCTGTTGTTGAAATTCTCAAAATGGAGGATACAATCTTAGAGTAAGAGAAAAGGATCCCCGCGAGTGGAATAACCCCCAGAAGTCCGGTATCAAAATATATCAATAGGACATTGAGGAAGGTGTCAGAACAAGCAATTTGGACCACATGATTAATTTCACAGAAAAACTGGGGCATTTCCAACTCTGTACAAAAATACAATCGCAAAACCATTAAGTCATGCAAAAGGGAGACAAAAACACTCAATATCCAGGATGCGAGCAGCAGGAGGCCACAGAGCTGGGGGTTCATGATGACCATGTAGTGCAGAGGGTGACAGATGGCCACGAAACGGTCATAAGCCATCACAATCAAAAGGGAGATGTCTAGTTGTCCAAAAAGCATGAAAAAAAACATCTGGCTGAGGCAGTTTTCATAAGTTATAGTCTTGGTCTTTGTCTGGATGTTCAGCAGCATCTTTGGGACAGTGGTGGAAGTGAAACAGATATCTGTAAAAGACAGGTTGGAGAGGAAGAAGTACATAGGTGTGTGGAGGTGGGAGTCAATGATGATGGCAAGGATGATGAGTAGGTTCCCAAATATGATGACCAGATACATACACAGGAATAGCCCAAAGAGGAGAGACTGTAATTCTGTATCTCCTGAAAGACCGAGGAGGACAAATTCTAAAACATGTGTTTTGTTTTCCATGTAGCTGATGAACTACTAGAAAAGAGACCAGAACAATAAGAATTTAGGCACAAACAATGGTGCAAAAATTATCATAAATGCTATGGCTTGGAAACACATTAAATTAAACATTTCCTTTTTTATATAAATAGATCTAGCATGCTTTAATGGAAAATGTCAGAGACAACAAAGGTTCCTGTATCTCCTTGTTAATTTTGGAGATGAGCCATCCTTGTCCATAATTGGAAATATATACACATGGCAATATTTTCCACTGCAAATTCTCTTAGAATTTATTTTATTTAGCAAATAATTTAACCAGTCATTTTATACCCTTTCATGAAAAAGTTGAAGTAATTCATATTGGTAAAGGTAGCAAAGCATTTGAATGTAATTAAAGTTACCAAATTTTATGGAAAAATTTACTCAGCATCAATCATACACATATAGGTAAAATGAAAAGTAAAAATCTTCTTGAATAAAATGCAATGACTGTCCCACGATCATGAAAGAGTTTGTTGATGTGGGAGGAGGGTGGGGGGTATATGGGGACCTCATATTTTTTTAAGGTAACAATTTAAATAAAATAAAGAGAGAAAAAGAAAATGAAAATTTTGGGGTCAGTGCATTGGTGATGAGTGTTTTGAGATAACGCCAAAGCATGATTCAAGACAGAAGAAAATGTGTGACTTGGGCTTTATTAAAATATAAAACTGCTGGTCTTTGGAAGACCTGATAAGGCAATGAAATTATCAACAGGCTTGGGGAAAATACTGACAAAAATAAAATATAGATTTGAGTGGAATTATCAATATTCTACTGTAGAACTATTGTGACTAGTAATGGAAGAATCTGTAGCATTGATGTGGAGAAAGTGGCCTCGGAATTTGCTGAGGGGAGATAGAGTGAAGAAGAGAGGTGATGTGGGGGCATTGTGGGAATTTATAGTTGTCATAAATAACATTGCAGGGACAGATGCTGGACAATAATCCACTGAAAATACTGGGGGAGGGTATATATTACAATGCAAACTATAATCCATGCAGTTCAACAATACCCCAAAATATATTCACCAAATGCAATGAATGTGCCACAATGATGAAAGAAGCTGTTGTGGGAGGAGTGGGTGTTGGGGGGTGGGGTAAATGGGAAACTCATAATTTTTAAAGTAGCATTTTTTGTAATCTATGTATCCTCTGAAAAACAATAAAAATTTATAAAACACGTATGTGATAAACTCTTTGTATTCAAAAATATAAAGACCTCTTAACACCCAACAATAAGAAAGCAAACACACAATTTAAAAATTGACAAAGGATTTGAACAGAATCCTCACCAACAAGATACAGAGCCAGCAAAAAAGCATTAACAAAAAGATGCCCAACATCATTTGTTATTAAGAAATTGCAAAATTAAAACCACAATGATATTTCTCTTCACCACATGCTTATTAGGTTAGTTAACAAACTTAACATTGGCAATAAAAATTGCTGGTGACGATATGGGACAATACCAGCTCTCATTCATTGTTAGTGAGAATATGAAATCGTACAAGCAGAATACAGTTCAGTGGCTTCTTGCAAAACTAAATATTGTCTTACTATTCAATCCTGCAATTTTACTCTTAGGTACATATGTGGCTTATATGAAAACAATTCAACACAAACACCCATGCGTGAATATTTCTATTAGATATATTTTCAATCTCCAAAATCTGTAAGCAACCAAGAAGTCATTCTATAAGTGAATAAACACTGTGCTATATCTATACATGGGAATATAGACAAGAGATAAAAAATAAATATTCCATCTAGCCACAAAAGGAAAGATGAATCTCAAATGACAGCTGCTAATTGAAATAAATAAGCTAAAAACATTATATAGATATGATATCAAGTATACAACCTGCTGGATAAGTCAAATTATCAGAGACTAAATCAATGATCACTAGTTGACAGGGTTTAATATGAGGGTAGGTGCATTGAATAGATGAAGCACAGGTGAATTTTTAGAGCAGTGAAACTGTTCTCTATAACACTATAATTGTAGACACATGATATTATGCATTTGTAACACAAGGAGTGAACCTTGATGAATGCAAATTAATTAATTTACAAGTGGATCCAGGATGGAATACAAAATATTCAAAAACCATCTAAGTGAATCCTAGAATGGAATACCAAATATTTAAAACCATCTAACTGTATTACAATGTGTGACATGTCCCCTCTATAGGGAAAGGGAGAACGGTGCTGAAAGAAATAACAGTGGGTATGAATAGCATCTGAAAAATGAAGTCAATACACGTTGTACATAAGCCCTGTACTCTAGCTGATAAAGTTATATCCTACCAGGATATGGGTTAACAATACTTTTACTTCTGTGTCTGTGTCAATCAAAGAAGTAAATGGATTGCAGATGAGGGAATATTCTTTTAACTGTGGAGTGGAAGTTTACAGACACAAGGTAAGGAGGCTGGACTTTTCTGTGTGATAATAGTGTAGAGGTAGATACATCAGTATGAACTCATGTGTAAGTTAATATACAGAGGATAACATGTAGAAATATGTATTGATATGCTCACATATTTCCTTAGTCTTTCAGCAGAGAAGACCTAGATGCTCCATAATCAAAGAGCAAAATTTATTATTTGAGTATAAACATTATTATTTTAGCAATGGAAGTACTCATTTACGTAAAGGCAATGGCCACCAGAGGTTCAGAGGGATGTGAGAGAGAAGAATAGTTGTACTGTAGGGGTATTTCAGGGCATTGGATTTGTCCTGCATGACCTTAGTGACAAATACAGGCCATTTTATATTTTTTCATAATTTACAAAATTCTGTGGGACAAAGTGTAAACTATATGTAAACTGTAGTCCATGGTTAGTAACAATGCTTCACTATGTGTTCATCAATTGTAATAAACATATCATGCTAATGAAGGATGTTGTAAATGTGGAATAGTGTGAGAGTAGGAGAGAGTGAGAATATGGGAATCGCTTATACTTTTTAGGTAACGTTTATGTAATCTAAAGCTTCGTTAAAATAAAAATATTACTACATTAACAAATGAGCAGAACTTTGCTCTGATCTTGGATTTTAATGCAACTTTCTCCAGCATGAGACACCTTGGAGAAGTGACTGACTGTAAGACTGGGGAAAGAAATATACAAGAAGAGCCCGGAGTACCAGAAAGCAAGTGGGTACTAATACAAATCCTCAGTGATGAGGTATATCAGAAAGACACAGGGCATAGTTGAAATGAGATCTCATGGAAAAAAAAAAAGGAAAAAATTGAAATAAATAAAATAGTGTTACATCTTACCCAAAGAATCAAATAAGTGTCAGGAATACATCCTAATATAAATGAATTATTGCCCAAATAAATAAAAAGCCAAAAATATCTCATGGGGAAGTACTCCAATAATTTATGAAGATATTATGCTCTCAAAGAGGTAGAGTATAAATCTCACTCCTTGGCTTCACTTAGAGATGTCTTTCCAAAGATGATATATGAAAAGGCAGAGAAATGAGAAAGTTTACTCTGGGGGAACCTTAAAACACTGTTGATCAAGATCAACATCAACAGTGATATGCCACATTGATAGGATGCATCCTGGATATGATGTAATGAAAATGGCACTTTACAAATGGTGTCTTCCTCCAAATACACATAATCCCAGTCCAGTATGAGAAAAACATCACACAAATTCCAACTAACGTACATTTTACTAAATGCCTGACCAGCACTCCTAAAAACTCTTCAGCTCATCAAAAACAAGGATGGTTTGAGAAACTGTCCCCATCACAAAAGGGCTAAGAATTTATGACAAATAAATGCAATCTGGTATTCTGAAAGGGTGGTGTCAATAACAGGGGAAAGTGAGTGCATGGTTATGGAAGTTCTCTCTCTATCCTTTCAAATTTTATGTAAATCTAACAGTGTTTTAAAAATTAAATTTATTAAGGAACAAAATATTAGTGAAATGTAAAAGTTTAGGAAACAATAAGCTCTGAGCTTCATTATAGACATTTTCGCTTGCTTTGGACAAGATTTCACACTGCTCTAAGCCTTCTATTATTCATCCATTAAATCAGAATAGTGAAGCCAAAAACGTAGAGTAATTGGAAGAAATAAATGAATAATGAATATAAAAGTCTGGCATTATGCCTAAAATTAATTGTGAATATTTTTATATATTATGATTCATCTCCACGCCAATTCACTCCTCACAACTTCCCCTTGTCCACTGTGCTATTTTGATCTCTCATCATGTCTTCAGGGATTTGAGAACAGGAATAGTGACAATGACCCAAAGTGAGCTTTCCACAGCGCAAGCCTTTCCATGAACTTCTCTAAACCCCCACTGACTCCCCAATAACTTCAAATATATCTATCCCTCTTGTGAACAAATCACAAGATTCTCTGTTATCTGTTGCTGCCAACATGTCATGGCTCATGGTACAATTCTCATCTCCTGCCCCTCATTGTTCACCAGATATTAATAAGTATTGCTAAAACCTACCCACATCTTAAGGTTACTTTGATCCCAGCATCCTATCCTTGCCATCTCTTCTTGGTGTGCTTCTACCCCTTCATCCTCTTGGAAATATTCCAATTTCTCCTTCAAGTCTCAGTACAGTCACCAGGCCCCTTAGGAAACTTCCACTTATCTCCACAAGATGAGTTCAAACTTTTGAATATCTTCAGGAGCTTTTCAGAACCATCTCAGGATATGGCTTGTACTCATTTCTATGTTTTCAAAACTCATTTAGATATAATTCCTTTAATAAAAGGAACAAAGTGTTGTCCATTTTTTAATTCCCAGAATAATTAGGACATTCCATGATATATTTGATGAGTAAATATTTGTTGAATAACTAATTAAAAAATGGATGTGAAACATCATCAGTCATTTACTACTAATTATTGCCTATAGTGTACTTTTGGAATATTTTATCCATACTCTCCTATTATTAATACAATGTGTACCAGATGTTTCACAACAATGTAAGGTGCTGTTGCAGGATACTATGTGGGAATTCTGCACATATTCATGCTTGCTTTGTAAGTTCACAACTTCTCTAATAAAATTTATATATATAAATTATATGGATATATATAGAGAGATAAATAAGTCTACATATGAATGAAAGTGAATAAACAGATTCCTCTAACTATTGTAGAGAAAAAAAGATGCAGTGAAGCAAGGGAAAATGTTGCTGGAAAAGGGAAGCACCATGAGTAAAAACTAAACTCAAACAAGACATAGTAGAAGATAGTAGATGGTAGAAGGAAGATATTTTACTGTACTACTATCTACTTCCACTCAGCCTTTTTAAATAGGAAGGCTTTGTATGAATTTTCTTTCTTTTTGTTTGTACCCTGTTACACTTCTCAAGTTACCACCATTAAAACGGTTACCTTAATCCTTAACACATTCCCCCAATAACTGTGAAGATTTTGTGACTCACCTAGAAATTATCAAAGAAGGGTTGGATTTCCCCAACGCAGGTTCTTCCTTGAATGAGGGATGAAGTTGGCAGCTTTGCCCCCAGGAAGAGCAGAGAGACAGAACCACTTACCCGGTCTCCAGAAGACACAACTGTGTTATTTCTTCACCAGATATTAGCAAAGTAGAGTTAGATAGTGTAGGGGAAGCATTTTGAGTTTCTGTGCCTTTAGGGTTATCATTCCCATGAGCATCATTAATGAAGTATTCTTTCGACTTTCTCTCCAAGAGATATTTAGTTCCCTTGAGGAAAGAATGAAAACCACAATGCAAACGTGTGCCAATTTTGACCTTTCAGAAACAGCTTTGGAGCTCCATGCTCATCTCTTAGCCCAGGGCATGCCTTCCTCCCAGGAGGAGTTCACCTCACTTTAGGTATGAACTCTAGTATTGCAAGTTTCCCCTGAATGATTTCTCTATTGCTGGTTCAGGAGAGAGATTCTGGATACATTAAAATATCTTCTGTATCTGATCTGTCTCTTCTGGCATTGGCTCTCATTCATGAAGCGGTCCTCTCTAAGCAGGATTTCCTCTTGTCTCATTGCTTTTGTTTTCTCCCCATAGTTAGCTATTTCTGTTCAACTCACTCAACTGTATGTTTTCTCATTCATTCAACAAATATTTATTCAGAATTCTGTACGGTAAGCACTAAAGTGTGTTCTAGGGAAGAAGAAAGAGGTACTATATTGTGCTTGCTCTCAAAGAACTCCTGTTCTAAACAGGCCAAACAAGATGGAAATAAATAAATACAATGCCCTAATGTGGTATACTCAGCCCTGGTGAAATATAATTCCATCTGAATGAGAATTGCCTTTTCCATTTCTGCTTAAACAGTCTCCTGGGTCTTTGAGAGGTATGATGTGAAGGTATAGGTCACTTTAGGTAGTAGCACCATCTTAATAATATAAATTCTTCCTATCCATGAACACAGGATATCTTGCATTTACTTAAATCCTCTCTAATTTCTTGCCACAGTATTTTCCAGCTTTGGGTGTGCAAGTCCTTCCCTTCTTTAGTTAAAATTTTTTCTAGGTATTTTGTTCTTTTAGGTGCTATGGTGAATGAATATTTTCTGATGGCTATCTAGGAATGTTCTTCTCTTGTGGATTTTTGCCACTTAATCATGTAACTTACATTTGCTGTATTCATTTATGGGTTTTCTTGTGGTAATTTGGGTATGAAAGCATCAAGCCATTGCTGAATATGGATACTTTTATTTCTTACTTTCAAATTTGGGGACTTATATTTCGTTTTACTGCCTGATTTCATTTGCAAGGACTTCCAGGACAATAGTGAATAGCAGTAGTGAAAGCAGTCATTCTTGTCTTGTTCAGTAAGACAGGGTAAAGCTTAAACTCTTTCAGCATTTTTACATATATAACCTTTATCATGTGAAGGAAATTACCTTCTGTTCTTTTTTTCATGAGTTGTTTTTTTTTTGTAAAAAGGCATTAGATTGTGCCAAAATGCTTTTTTATCTTACTTAAAATTATCATATGATTTTCCCTTTCACTGTGTTAATGTGATCTATTACACCGATTATTTTCAGCGTTGAACCCCTTTCATCTTTATATGAATCCCACTTGTCAATGTACTTTTTAAATGTTCTAGTGGATTCTATTTGCTAGTTTATTGTTGAGCAGTTTTGCTCCTATATTAAAAAATGGAAATTGGTCCTTGGTTTTCTTTCCTCGTTAGATCTTTATATAGTTTTGGTATCACAAAAGCAATAACTTCATAGAATGAGTTATAAAGAGATCTCTTATCTTCAAATTGGAAGAGTTTGAAAAGTATTTGAACTAATTATTCTTTGAAAGTTTCATGGAATTCACTTTTGAAGCTGTCTGGATCTGGGCTTCTCTTTTTTTCAGAGGCTTTTGATTACTGATTGAATCTGATAACAAGTTATAAGTCTGTGGTGATCTTTTATTTCTTCTTGGGTCAATTTAAGTAGTTGTGTGTTTCTATGGATTTGTTCATTTCTTTTAGCTTATCAAGATTGACGTTACATGATTGTTCATTTTAGTCACTTAAAATTCTTTAATATCTGCAATATTTAGCAATGTTCCCAATTCCATATTGGATTTTAGTAATTTTCGTCTTCTCTTTATTTTTTTTTAATATAACTAAATCTTTGCAATTTTCTTGAACTTTTCCAAGAATCTGATTTTACTTCCTTTGGTTCCCTCAAAAGTTGTCTATTCTTTATTTCATTTCTCTCCATCTCATCTTTTTATGTCCTTCCTTCTACTAGATTTAGGTTGCCCTTCATTTTTTAATATCTCCAGATTTATAGTTATACTATTGAGTTGTGATCTTTCTCCTTTCTTAATATAAACATCCAGACCTACAAATTTCCCTTGGAAAGTGTTCAAACACAGAACATGAAACAACTGTTCTTAATAAGTTTGAGATAATGAAAAAGAACCTGAAACATTTATACAAAGGGAAAATCATAGTTGAAAAACAAATCAAATGGAAGATTTAGTGTTGAAACCTGCAATGATGAAAATTAAAATCCCCAGGAATCAGGACTTATAGAAAATACGTTGCACTACAATTCAAAGCCCCATATAGAAACAGAATGTAGAAAATAGGACAATTTATATCTTTGAACTTTCCCTCTGCCTATTTCTCTGTGTCTCTGCAGATACTGACAATACAGTATATTTCTTTCCAGCGCAGAACATAACTTCTATGGCTCATTCAAGGCATTTTTTCATTCCACTGGCTCCATGTCCCTCTGGATATTAGATCCAATTAAAAAGAAACTCTGCATTCTGGAAATTCAAGGAGATAAAACAAGTAAGTAATCACATTCGGAATTGTTTAAATAAGAGCTACTTGGGTGCTTCCAATTCTTCTGAAGAGTTATCTTGAAGTGAGGGGAAATGAGAATGGTAGCATTGGTGAAAGACCACAAGGAGATGAAATCTTAGAACTTCTCATCCTATCTGTCATTTGCTACTCTTGTAAACTCAGCTCTTAGCAGTGGAGGAAGGAGTCACTTCTCTTATGTTTCACATATACTTATTTTGAGACTGGCTACATTATTATACCTCATTGTTTGATGTAAAGGCTCTTTTACTGCTTTCTTCTCTTAGTTTATTTTGATATTATAATTTATTTCTTAATTATCTTTTTTAAAGTTAATAGATCACACAAAACATTACATTAAAAAACATAAGATGCTCCCATCACACTCCCGACCCCCATTATTTTTTAAATTCATTTTTAAAAAATATTACTTTCAAAAAATATGAGGTCCCCATTCACTCCCCACCGCCCCCCACCCTACCACTCAACCCACAGCAACACTCTCCCCCATCATAATGACACAACCATTGCATCTGGTGAATACATCTCTGCGCATCGCTGCACCTCATGGTCAATGGTCCACATCATAGCCCACACTCTCCCACGTTCCATCCAGTGGGCAATGGGAGGATCTACAATGTCTGGTAATTGTCCCTGCAGCACCACTCAGGACAACTCCAAGTCCTGAAAATGCCTCCACATCTCATCTCTTCCTTCCATTCCCCGCACCCAGCAGCCACCATAGCCACTTTTTCGACACCAATGCCACATTTTCTCGATTACTAACCACAATAGTTCATGAATAGAATGTCAGAAGTCCACTCTAATCCTTACTGTATTCCTCCATCCTGTGGACCTTGGATTGGTTGTGTCCATTCCACATCTATGTCAAGAGGGGGCTTAGACTCCACATGGATGCTGGATGCAATCCTGCTTTCAGTTGTAGGCACTCTTGGCTCCATGATGTGGTGGTTGACATTCTTCAACTCCATGTTAGCTGAGTGGGGTAAGTCCAATAAACCAGAGTGTAGGAGCCAAAATTTGTTGAGGGTAGGGCCTGGCTATCATATGGTTAGTCCAGAGATTCAGATCCCCTAGATATATCTTAAACCCCAGCACCAACTACAATTCTGGTAAAGTAACAGGAAAGACTTGTGAAAAGAGATCACATCTGAGTCCAGCTCCATCACGCAGAAACACCAACTCCAAAGAAGGGCCAACTGACATGGCAGTGTACTCCATCTGCCATGACCATAGAACCTGTGGGTCTCTGTAGCCCTCAGCAGAACCAATACCTGGGGTTGTATCTACTTTATCTGTCTCTGAGACTCTGCTCATTTGTGCATAGGGGCAACCTTTCTGATAACCTCCTAAGTTACCTGTTTAAGATACTTAAAGGGGATAATCTGATGTAGGACAGACTCTTATGGAATATGTGAATGCTCATTTTTCCAGAGTGGGTTATACCATTGGGTAGAGACCCATATAATGAGAGTGAAGGTAAACCCACATCCTGGGGAGGACTAATGACAACAAATAGAGGGAACTGTATCTCTCAAGAGAAATGGTGGCTCCCAGGGCATTTGGGTAGTTGAGCATGTCAAGCCCTCAACACTGTTGCAAGTATCTCTGAACATGGCTCTTCAAGAAATGAAGATAGACTATCACTGTGGGCCATAAGGGGAGGAGGAAATAGATATTGAATAGATGGAACCAACGTAACTGTGAGGGCAATAGAAGTGTTTCACAAGAGTACACAAGGACGGATATAATACATGTAATATTACAACAAAAACATATAGGGGTCGGCAGACTAATAATGTAAATCATAATGTAAAATATAGGATAACTAAAAATTTAGAAAATTGTATAGCCTAAAGTATAAAACACAATGTAAACACTGGAGCTAACATGGAGTTGAAGAATGTCAACCAACACACCATGCAGCCTAGAAGGCCTACAACTGAAAGCAGGAGGATTGCATCCAGTATCCATGTGGAATCTAAGCCCCCTCTTGACATAGATGTGGAATGGACACAACCAAGCCAAGGTCCACAGGAAGGAGGAATACAGTAAAGATTAGATACTAAGATTAGAGTGGACTTAATGATATTCTATTCATGAACTATTGTGATTAATAATCGAGAAAATGTGGCATTGGTGTGGAAAAAGTGGCCATGGTGGCTGCTGGGTGCAGGGAATGGGAGGAAGAGATGAGATGTGGAGGCATTTTCGGGACTTGGAGTTGTCCTGGGCAGTACTGCAGGGACAATTACCAGACATTGTAGATCCTCCCATTGCCCACTGGATGGAACGTGGGAGAGTGTGGGCTATGGTGTGGACCACAGGCCATGGGGTGCAGCGATGCCCAGAGATGTACTCACCAGACGCAATGGATGTGTCATGATGATGGGGGAGAGTATTACTGTGGGGGGAGTGGTGGGGTGGGGGCGGTGGGGGTGAATGGGGAAGTCATATTTTTTGAATGTAATATTTTTAAAAAATTGAATAAATTGAGTAGAATTTGAAAAAAAAAGAAAGAAAGCTATTGTCTCAATATCTGTACATCAGTTTCAGTGAATATGGTATGAATATGTTTAAAGTTTATTGCTGTGGAAAGGAAAAGGTTTTATATTAGATATGTGGGAGTACTGTATATTGTATATATGAATTACTGTCATCTGAAACTTGTGAAGATAAGCTTAATAATTAGAAAAAAGAAAAGAAAAAGATAGGATGTAGAATTTCTCCAAAATAGTATGTATTCTATATCTAAACTATAAACTCGTTGCTATATTCCATTTTACTATTAAGGGAACCTGGCATTATATTGGGCTTCACTTTTCAGGAAGTTTTGGATCACAGAGTGGTTCAACAATGGCAGTGGAGGAATACTGGTATGGGATGTTATCGACAGGGGACATATGGTTGACAGAGAGTTATACAGGGCATTTGTCCCGGGTGCATGGATATGTTTGGATATACTCATAGTGGAAACAATTAAAAACAACAGCTGGGGGGGTTCTGGGTTCCTGTCCGGGGGGGCTCTGTCGCAGTCCCCAGGGGAGTAGCGGCAGTCCCTTGGGTCCAACGGCAAGGACCAGGAAGGAATGAGTGTCTGACAGTGAGACCCTGATACTAATGACTATGCTTGTGAGCCTATTCATCTGAGAGAAGAACAAGGCCTAGAGCAGCAGTGTGCCTAAGAGTTCCCTCCAGTCTCAAAGCCAAACTCAGCATGTAAATGCACTGCCTTCCCCTCAGTGTGGGACATGACTCCCAGGCATGAGCCTCCCTGGTTCTGAGGGATCGCTACCAAGTACCAGCTGATGATGTAACTAGAAAATGACCTTGAATAAAAGGTTCAACTCGGACCAGCAGAATATCCCTGTCTACATATAATAACAGGAGTTAAAAATGCTTTTTGACCTAAATCAAGGGTGAAATGGAAAGGACAAATGAGTTTATATGGCTATGATTCTCATTATTTTTAACTGTATTTTTGGAAGATACATATACCACCAAATATGTTACAGTGAAAAATATAAGAGGTTCCCACATTCTCCACATCCCCCTCCACTCCACTCCTCCCACATCAACCTCTTTCATCATTGTGGCACATTCATTGCATTTGGAGAATACATTTTGGAGCACTGCTGAACCACATGGTTAATAGTTTACATTTCAATTGATACTCTACCCCAGTACTTTCAGAGGATTATGGAAGCATATTTAATGTCCAACATCTCTCCCTGCAATATCATTTAAGACAACTCCAAATCTCGAAAATGCCCCCACATCACATCTCTCCTTCCCTCTCCCTGCCCACAGCAGCTATCAAGGCCATTTTCTCCACATAAATGCTACAACTTCTTCCATTACTAATTAAAATATTTTCATAGTAGAATACCAGTAACTGCCCTGCCATCCATATTTTATTCCTCCATCCTGTGGACCCTGGGATGGTGATGTCCACTCTACCTCTATATCGATAGAGAGCTTAGATCCCACATGGATGATGGATGAAATTCTCCTGCTTGTCTTTGTAGGCACTCAGTTCCCTGGTATATTGGTTGACCATCTTCACCTCCCTGTTAGATGACCTGGGTCTGGACATGAGTATGTTTTTTATTTTTCTCACTTTCTTCATTCTTGACAATTACTCTTATATTGAAAGTCTTCAACTTCTCTAAAGTTTTATATGAAAGGATCCAGGAAATATTCAAATAAGAATATTGGAGTTTACCCTATATAATACAATTGACCTCAATACTTTGAAGTTCTCTGTCAATTCTCATTTGCTTAGTAAACTTATGTTTTTCCCACCCTCAGTTCCTGTAAGTTCTATGGTTGAAATATGTATTTTAATTACTCTTGATGCTTTTCATTTTAACAAAACCAACATTGCACTTAAGTTTCACCAATACCAGCCCATTTGATGTTATTTTTTATTGTAGCCAATTATAGATCCTTTGAGAAAAACAGTTCATTTCCATGAGAACAGATATATCCTCTCTGTTCTGAGTGAATCGTTATTATTACCACATATTTCAAGGATTCTGCAGAATAATAAAATCTTACTATATGAGTATCTGTAGCTCAGTAGTTGAGCACCTGGTTCCCATGTATGAGGTCCCAAGTTCAATACCCATTACCACTTAAAGAAATCCAGGAAGATTTTTCTTCTGAGTAAAAATACAAGTTGCAGGAATGGTAAATCAAATAAAGATCTATATGGCAGAGTTGTAACAGCCTCCATCACTCATGCATGGCACGCTCTACAAAATACCTTTTCTTAAGAACCTAAGTACTACCTAGTATGTTAGGAATGAAACAGGGAAAAGGTTTAGGGAAATTTGAAAGAGATCCAATCACCCTCCCTCCTAAATTACACTCAAAATATAAGAAGTTTTGCGACACCATTGACTCTATGTGATATGCTGTGAAATGGGTAGGGTGGCATGGCACTAAGCAGCCACTCCTTCCTCCTTCTGATTTGAGTTCCCATGCTCCAGAGGATGATGACATAGTAGGCAGAGTGTATATTTAACCAATGTTTTTACAAAAGCTTCCTATAGCCTAGATCGAAGAAAATGCAGCATGTGTGTGGAATCAACAATTTCCGTGGAGTGTTTTTGATTATACAAGATGATAAAAGAAGTACTAACTTTCATGATGATAAATGTGTATCAATTTTCTTGGCTGGACTGTTTTTCAATGTTTTCTCCTTCAAACAACTTGAAAGACATACCCCTCATTTCTTCAACAGGGTTGAGTGCACATGCCTACTGATTTCTTCTCAAAATTCTTTTTTTTAAAAGATTATTTATTTATTTAATTCTCTCCTCTCCCCCACCCCCCTAGTCATCTGTTCTCTGTGTCTATTCGCTGTGTGTTCTTCTTTGTCCGCTTCTATGGTTGTCAGCGGCACAGGAATCTATGTTTCTTTTTGTTGCATCATCTTGTTGTGTCAGCTCTCTGTGTGTGCGGTGCCATTCCTGGGCAGGCTGCAATTTCTTTTGCACTGGGCGGCTCTCTGTACGGGGTACACTCGTTGCGCGCGGGGCTCCCTTACACAGGGGACACCCCAGTGTGGCGCAGCACTCCTTGTGTGCATTAGCACTGCACGTGGGCCAGTTCCACATGGGTCAAGGAGGCCTGGGGTTAGAACCACAGACCTCCCATGTGGTAGACGGGTACCCTAACCACTGGGCCAAGTCCGTTTCCCTCAAAATTCTTAAAGAGATGTTTTTCAAAAATATTTTTCTACTTCAAATGTAAGCCATACAAGTAATTATTTGGTACAATAATTGATTGCAAAAACACAGATCTTCCAGGCTAGGGATCTGGGAGTTGATATATCAATTTGTTGGCTGTGAGAACAAGATGGCTCTATTTCCATTGTATAATTTTATAGTACAAGTGTATGTATAATATTGGCTAATCTTATTTACAATATAATGTTGGCATTAACCCCTATAGACATTGACTAGGCAAATTTTGGCAAGCTCACTGATTAATGTGATAACTGATTTTGTTCAGAATCATAATTAAATGAACTTCTCATTGTATTGGAAAAATTTCCAAAAAAAATGACAGACATAGGATTTTTAATTCTCAGATTAGGGCACAATCAGAAATCAGAAATTTTCTAGGACTGTATGAATCAAATCTGCTATTTTGATGTGGATGTTGCTCAAAAACTGTCTGATCCCTTTGATTGATAAATTATAAAATAAGATTTATTCACAGCTTTACCAATGAATGTGAAATGAATAAAAAGAAAGGACAAAAATACAGGTTATTAGTTGTCAGACTGGGATTATAGAATGTGGACCTGAAGTTTAATTTGTATAGAATTTCTATTTAGGGTAATTGTAAAAACTTGGAAATGGATGGTGAGGATGTTAGCCCATTATTGTGAGTATAATTTAAAGCACTTAATTATGTCTGTGAAGTGATTGAAAGGGAGATTTTAGGTCATGTATATTTGGAGAATGTAAGTTAGAAGATAAAATGTAAGGATGAGTACTACAGTGAACCTTGCTGTTGATGATGGAGTAAAAGAAAGTTCATTCATGAATTATAAGAAATGTACAATGCTAATACAGTGTGTTAATAATAGGGTGGAATGTGGTGAAAATACAACTAATGTAAACTATGGACTATACCTAGCTGTACTATTTTAATATTCTTTCATCAGTTGTAACAGAGATACCACACTAATGCAACATGCCAGCAACAGAGTGTATATGGGAATGCTGTATTTTTTAATGACATTCTTTAAAACTACAATGTCTCCAATTATCAAATAATAATTAATAACTATAATATAAGAATTAATAAAAGAATATTTCAGACAGACTTGGAAAAGAGTGAGGAAATTTTCTACCAAGAGAATACCATGCCCAAATCATAGAAGCATCAGACACAGAGTTTAATGATTAGCTTTGTGGGAGCACAGACCAGTGAAGAGAAAAGTGGAGTGATGCTCATAAATTTTTTGTTTTGATTTTTTCTTTGTTTTTGAATTTTGAATTTTTTTCTTTTTGTTTTATTATTTTTATTTTTCGTATTTATTCTTAGCATGATCATTATTGCTTGAGAAATCTGTATGAGAGTGATAGTAATTAGCCAATTCCTCAGAATCATGAATGGATTTATAGGTGCTGCTAAGAAACTTGTACTTCATCCTGTAAACAATGACAAGCCAGTGAAATGTCTAAAACAAAAGAGATATAATCATACTTTCATTTGAGAAATGTTCTTTTAAAATTATCTGAAAACTGAATAGGCAGTGAGGAAGACATGAATCAGGATTTATCTCAGCTAAGATGTTGTTGTTATACTCAAGACTAGGGGATGAGATAAACCAAGTCTGTACTTATGAAAGGAGAGGAAAAATTTGGGAGCTATTAAATCTCATTAATTAGTTAACGTGAAGGAGGGAGAGGAAAGGGTTAGGATGCCTTCCAGGGTCCTGAACTAGGAGAAACAGTGAATGTTCATGCTAGTAATTAAGACAGGGAACACATGGGGAAGACTGGATTAGGGTGAGGAAGGACAGAGAAATAGATCCTATTTCACAGGTTCAAAGATAGATTATTTATTAATTTTTTTTTTTTTTTTTTTCGTATCTTTTTTTTTTTTTTTTATTGACTTTGTAATAATATTACATTAAAAATATATATGTGAGGTCCCATTCAACCCCACCCCCCCCACCCCCCCCTCTCCCCCCCCCCCAACAACACTCGTTCCCATCATCATGACACATCCATTGGATTTGGTAAGTACATCTTTGGGCACCTCTGCACCTCATATACATTGGTTCACATCATGGCCCATACTCTCCTCTATTCCATCATGTAGGCCCTGTGAGGATTTACAATGTCCGGTGATTACCTCTGAAGCACCATCCAGGGCAGCTCCATGTCCCGAAGACGCCTCCACCTCTCATCTCTTCCTGCCTTTCCCCATACCCTTTGTCCATTATGTCCACTTTTCCCAATCCAATGCCACCTCTTCTATGTGGACACTGGATTGGTTGTGTCCATTGCACCTTTATGTCAAGAGGAGGCTCAGATTCCACCTGGATGCTGGATGCAATCCTCCCATTATCAGTTGTAATCACTCTAGGCTCCATGGTGTGGTGGTTGTCCTTCACCTCCATCTTAGCTGAGTGTGGTAAGTCCAATAAATCAGATTGTAGGTGCTGGAGTCTGTTGAGGCTCAGGATCTGGCTATCACATTGTCAGTCCAGAGATTCAAATCCCCTAAATATATCTTAAACCCCAACATTAACTGCACCTCCAGCACATTAGCATGAAAGTCTTATGAAGGGAGATCCCATCTGAGTCCAGATTCATCACACATAAACTCCATTTCCAAAGAGGGGCCATCTGCCCTGGTAGTTAACCCCATCGGCCATGACCATAACTCCCATGGGTCTCTTTAGCCCTCAAAGGAACCAATATCTGGGGGTTGTATCTGCTTTATCTGTCTCTCTGACTCTGCTCAGTTGTGCATGAGGGCAAACCTTCTGCCAGCCTCCAGACTCTTTTTTAGAAACTCGTAGCCATATAAACTCATTTCTCCTTTCCATTTCCCCCTTACTTTAGGTCAAACAGCATTTTAAAGTCATGGTATTTTATGTAGACATGGATATTCTGCTGATCCGCATTGAACCTTCCGTATAAGGTCATTTTCCAGTTGCATCATCAGTTGGTAGTTGATAGTGGTCCCTCGTTGCCAGGGAGGCTCATCCCCGGGTGTCATGTCCCACGCTGGGGGGAAGGCATTGCATTTACATGCTGAGTTTGGCTTCGAGACTGGCCACATTTGAGTAACATGAAGGCTGACAGAAGGAAATTCCCAGGCACAAAGTTGCTCTAGGCCTTGTTATTATTTTGGGTTTATCAGCTCACAAGCATAGTCATTAGTATCAGGGGCTCACTGTTGAACCCTCACTCCCTCCCGGTCCCCACCACTGTACCTGGGAGACTGTCGCTGCTCCCCTAGGGACCACGACAGAGCACCACTGGCCGGGAACCCAGTACCCCCCCTACTGTGGTTTTTAATTGTTGCCACTATGAGTATATCCAATCATTACCATGCACCCTGGACATATGTTCTGTACAGCTCCCTGTCAGTCATATATCATCTGTCATTGGTATCCCATACCAGTATCCCTCCATTGCCATTGTTGAAACACTCTGTGATCCAGAACTCCCCGAAATTTGAAGCCCAATATAATGTCATGGTCCCTTACTAGGGAATGGCATATAGCGATGAGTTTAAAGGATAGATAAAGAACTTGGATAAAGTTAGATAGAGAACTTAGATAAAGAATGTTGACTTGAAAAAATTCCACATCCTATTTTTCCCCCCCCCCCCCCTAATTATTCAGCTTTTCTTCACAGGAGTCCTAGACCACAGCAATGTATATATATAATATACAGCACTCCCACACATCCACCAGAAAACCTTTTCCCTTCCACAGTGATACTCTTATGCCCTATTCATATCATATTTACTTAAAGTGATGTACAGAGTCTGAGACATTAGCTTTCTAACAAGGTGACATCTGTATTTACATTATGGTGCATACTTTAGGATACACAGTTCTTTACATTTTTAGTTATCCTATGTTTTACATTATGGTTTACATTATCAGTCTGTCATCTCCTATATGTTATGGTGTAATATTACATGTTTTATATCCATCCTTGTGTACTCTCAAGAAACTCCTCTCTTACCCCCCATTTACTTTGGTTCCACACATTTAACGTCCATTTTCCCTTCCACCTTAGTGCCCTCAGTGATAGCCAACCTCCGTTTCCTGAGGAGCCACTTCCAGAGATAGATGGAATAGTGTTCAGGGCCTAACTTGCTCAACTGCCCCAATGCCCTGGGAGCCACCCTTTCTCTCGAGGGATACAGTTCCCTCTATTGGATGGCATTAGTCCTCCCCAGGATGTGGGTCCACCCCCACTCTCACTACTTGGGTTTCTACCCCATGGTGTCACCCACTCTGGCAGAATGAGCATTTAGACATTCCCCAGGAGCCCGTCCTGCATCAGACCCTCCCCTCCGAGCATTCTAAACAGGTAACCCTCTTTATTATATTTTGATATGATTTTCTCGGCATTTTACTCTCCACCAACACCTGACCCTCTCCTGGTTCGTATGCTACCCCTCCCTCCCCCCACTTTTGGGCAACGTTACCCACCCGTCCCTCCCCAGCCACCCTCAAACCCGCAAAGCCCCAAGCAAAGGCAACCCCTTGCCCCCCTTTTATCTCTTCTTTGTGTTCATACTTACCACCATCTCGTCTTAAATTCCACCCCTGCAGACATCGGCTCATATCCTTCCTCCACCCTCCGATTTCCTGCAAGCCTATCGTTCAGTCTCTTGCTATCTAGGGCAGCTTGTTTATTTCATATCATTGAGGTCATGTAGTATTTGTCCTTCAATGTCTGGGTTGCTTCACTCAACATAAGGTTCTCAAGATTCATCCATGTTATCACATGTGTTTGTAGTGTGTTTGTTCTTACAGCCGAGTAGTATTCCATTGTGTGTATATACCACATTTTATTGATCCACTCATCTGTTGATGGGCATTTGGGTTGATTCCAACTTTTGGCAATAGTGAACAATGCTGCTATGAACATTGGTGTACATATATTGGTTTGTGTTCTTGTTTTCAGTTCTGCTGGGTATATTCCCAGCAGTGGTATTGCTGGGTCATATGGCAAATCTATGGCTAGTTTTTTGAGAAACCGCCATACTGTTCTCCAGAATGGTTGGATCCTTCTGCATTCCCACCAGCGGTGGATGAGTGTTCCCCTTCCTTCACATCCTCTCCAGCACTTGTATTCTTCTGTTTTTTTCATAGCTGCCAATCTTATGGGTGTAAGATGGTATCTCATTGTGGTTTTGATTTGCATTTCCCTGATAGCTAGAGATTTGGAACATTTTTTCATGTGCTTTCTTGCCATTTGTATTTCTTCTTTGGAGAAGTGTCTGTTTAAGTCTTTTTCCCATTTTTTAAATGGATTGTTTATCTTTTTATTTTCAAGATGTAGGAGTTCTTTATATATGCAAGTTATAAGTTTCTTATCAGATATATGATTGCCAAATATTTTCTCCCACTGTGTGGGCTCCCTTTTTACTTTCTTGACAAACTCCTTTGAGGTGCAGAAGGCTTTAATTTTGAGGAAGTCCCATTTATCTATTAGTTCTTTTGCTGCTCGTGCTTTTGGTGAGATATTCATAAATCCATTACCTATTACAAGGTCCTGTAGATGTTTCCCTACACTACTTTCTAAGGTTTTTATGGTCTTGGCTTTTATATTTAGGTCTTTGATCCATCTTGAGTTGATCTTTGTATAAGGTGTGAGATGGTAATCCTCTTTCATTCTTCTACATATGGCTATCCAGTTCTCCAGACACCATTTGTTGAATAGGCCACTCTCTCCCAGTTGAGAGGGTTTGGTGGCTTTATCGAATATTATGTGGTTGTATATGTGAGGTTCTATATCAGAGCTTTCAATTCGATTCCATTGGTCTATATGTCTCTCCTTATGCCAATACCATGCTGTTTTCACCACCGTAGCTTTATAGTATGTTTTGAAGTCAGGTAGTGTGATTCCTCCAATTTCGTTTTTCTTTTTCAGTATGTCTTTGGCTATTCGGGGTCTCTTTCCTTTCCAAATAAATTTCATAGTTAGTTTTTCTAATTCCTTAAAGAAGGCTGCATTGATTTTTATTGGGATTGCATTGAATGTGTAGATCAATTTTGGTAGGATAGACATCTTAATAATGTTCAGTCTTCCTATCCATGAACAAGGAATAGTCTTCCATTTATTTAGGTCTTCTTTGATTTCCTTGAACAATCTTGTATAGTTCTCAGTGTATAAGTTCTTTACCTCTTTAGTTAAATTTATTCCTAAGTATTTGATTTTTTTATTTACTATTGTGAATGGTATTTGTTTCTTGATTTCCTCCTGATCTTGCTCATTATTGGTGTACAGAAATGCTACTGATTTTTGCGCATTGATCTTATAACCTGCGACTTTACTAAACTCATTTATGAGTTCTAGAATCTTCGTTGTAGATCTCTCAGGGTTTTCTATGTATAGGATCATGTCATCTGCAAATAATGAAATTTTGACTTCTTCCTTTCCAATTTGAATGCCTTTTATTTCTGGTTCTTGCCTCAGTGCTCGAGCAAGTACTTCTAAGACAATGTTAAATAGGAGCGGCGACAGTGGGCATCCTTGTCTTGTTCCTGAGTTTAGAGGGAAGGAGTCTAGGATTTCTCCATTGTAAACAATATTGGCTTTAGGTTTTTCATATATACTCTTTATCATGTTCAAAAAATTTCCTTGTATTCCAATCATTTGGAGTGTTTTTATCAAGAAAGGGTGCTGTATTTTGTCAAATGCTTTTTCTGCATCAATAGATATAATCATGTGATTTTTTTCCTTCAATCTGTTTATATGGTGTATTACGTTGATTGATTTTCTTATGTTGAACCATCCTTGCATACCTGGGATGAATCCCACTTGGTCGTGGTGTATAATTCGTTTAATGTGTTGTTGAATACGATTAGCAAGTATTTTGTTAAGTATTTTTGCGTCTAGGTTCATTAGAGAAATTGGTCTGTAATTTTCCTTTCTTGTGATGTCTTTGTTTGGCTTTGGTACTAGGGTAATGTTGGCATCATAGAAGGAGTTGGGTAATGTTCTTTCTGTTTCGATGGTTTGGAATAGTTTCAGCAGGATTGGTGTCAGTTCTTTCCGGAATGTTTTATAGAATTCACCTGTGAAGCCATCTGGCCCTGGGCTCTTCTTAGTTGGGAGATTTTTAATAACTGATTCTATCTCTCTGCTTGTGATTGGTTTGTTAAGATCATCAATTTCTTCTTTTGTCAATATGGGCTGTTTATGTGTTTCTAGGAATTTGTCCATTTCCTCTAGATTGTCATTTTTGTTGGAATATAGTTTTTCAAAATATCCTCTTATGATAGTCTTTATTTCTGTGGGGTCAGTGGTGATATCGCCTTTCTCATTTCTTATTTTGTGTATTTGCATCTTCTCTCTTTTTTTCTTTGTTAGTGTTGCTAAAGGTTTGTCAATTTTGTTAATCTTCTCAAAAAACCAGCTCTTGGTCTTGTTTATCTGTTCAAGTGCTTTCTTATTTTCTATTTCATTTAGTTCTGCTCTTATCTTTGTTATTTCCTTCCTTCTTCTTCCTGTTGGGTTACTTTGTTGTTGTTTTTCTAATTCCTTCAAATGTGCAGTTAGTTCTTCAATTTTTGCTCTTTCTTCTTTTCTGATATATGAATTTATGGCTATAAACTTCCCTCTCAGTACTGCTTTTGCTGCATCCCATAAATTTTGGTATGTTGTGTTATCATTATCATTTGTTTCAAGGTAGTCATTGATTTCTTTTGAGATTTCCTCTTTGACCCACTGTTTTTCTAAGAGTGTGTTGTTTAATTTCCAAATCGTGGTGTGAAATCTGGGCTTCTTTCCCTTGCAAATCTCCAGCTTGACTCCACTGTGGTCAGAGATAATGTTTTGTATGATTTCAATCTTTCTGAATTCGTTCAGCCTTTCTTTGTGGCCTAGCATATGATCTATCTTGGAGAATGATCCATGTGCACTTGAGAAAAATGTATATCCTGCTGTGTTTGGGTGTAGCGATCTATATATGTCTATTAGATCGAGCTCCTCTAATATACTATTCAGATGTTTTGTGTCTTTGGTGATTCTCTTTTGAGATGTTCTGTCCAGAATTGATAGTGGTGTATTAAAATCCCCCACTATAATTGTAGATGTATCTATTCTTTCACTTAGTTTTTCCAGCGTTTGCCTGACGTATTTAGAGGCACCCTTGTTAGGGGCATAGATATTTATGATTGTTCGATCTTCTTGACAGATTTTCCCTTTGACTAAAATGTAGTATCCTTCTTTGTCTCTCACAATTGTTTCACATTTAAAGTCTATTTTGTCTGATATTAATATAGCTACTCCTGCCTTTTTTTGGTTATTGTTAGCTTGTATGATTGTTTTCCAGCCTTTCACTTTCAATCTCCATGCGTCTCTGGGTCTAAGATGTGTCTCTTGTAGACAGCATATGGATGGGTCATGTTTCCTTATCCAGTGTCCCAGTCTGAATCTTTTGATAGGTGAGTTTAATCCACTGACATTCAGTGTTATTACTATCAAGGACTTATTTTTTTTTAGCCATATTTTGATTGGATTTGTGTTTGTCATATTTTGTTTGTATATTTTTTTTTGTCTTTTTTGTTGTTGTTGTTGGTCTTATACTCTCCTCCAACTTTGCCTTTCCTGTTTTTTCCTTTCTTCCTGCAGAACTCCCTTTAGAATTTCTTGAAGGGGAGGTTTCTTGTTGGTATACTCTTTCAGTTTCTGTTTGTCTGCGAATATTTTGAACTCTCCATCATGTTTGAATGCTAGTTTAGCTGGGTAGAGTATTCTTGGTTGGAAATTTTTTTCCTTTAGTACCTTGACTATATCATACCACTGTCTTCTTGCCTCCATGGTTTCAGAAGAGAAATCAGCACTTAATCTAATTGAGCTTCCCTTGTATGTGATGGTTTTCTTTTCTCTTGCTGCTTTTAGGATCTTCTCTTTGTCTTGAGCATTGGATAATTTGACAAGTATATGTCTTGGGGTGGGCCTGTTGGGGTTTATGACTTGTGGAGTGCGCTGTGCTTCTTGGATATGTACATCTGTCTCTTTCAGTAGATTTGGGAAGTTTTCAGTCATTATTTCCTGCAACACTCTTTCTGACCCCTTTCCCTTCTCTTCACCTTCTGGAATGCCTATAATACGTATGTTTGAGCGTTTTGCATTGTCATTCAGGTCCCTAAATCCTAATTGGATTTTTTCTATCTTCTTATTGACCCCTTCTACTATCTGTTTGATTTCTGATGTACTGTCTTCCACATCACTAATTCTCTGCTCTGTCTCTTCTAGTCTGCTGATATTTGCTGCAAGTGTATTTTTGATTTCTTGAACTGTGGTGTTCATTCCCATCATATCTGTTATGTTTTTGCGTATGTCTGCAATTTCCCCTCCAAGTGATGTCTTCATGTTGTTAACCTCTTTCATTACTGCATCAAATTTGTCAGTGATAAATGTTCTGAGATCTTTCATTGCTTGTGCCAAGTTTTGCTCCCCTTCGTGATTATTGGTTTGTTGATTGGATTCAGCCATGTTTTCCTGATTATTGGTTTGGTTCGTAGATTTTTGTTGCTTTCTGGTCATCTCTTTATTTTGACGAATTTAATCAGTTCCTTAGCTTCTTTGTCTGCTCTTGGAGGTTAATTAGTTGTTATTTTTGCACAGGTGTTATATCTTCTCTTTGTCACTTTTTTCTTCTTATTCTAGTTACTTGTTGTTGGTTAAGTTCACTTTAGAGGAAAGTATTAGTGTTGGGGAAAGGCAATTGTGTAAGCAAGGGAAAAGTGTAAAGTTGTATTGGTGATGTATGTTAATAAAGCAGGAATATGAGATCTGGAAGGATGGAGGTTAGATTCATGTAGATTGTATAGAGTTATAGCTGTTGGTAGAGTACCTTTTATGGAGTTGATGACTGAATTTGGGAGGAATATGGTATGAACTACACAGCTATTGTTTTCATGAGAGAGGGAAAAAGAAAAGAAAGGTAATAGTTTCAAGAGTGGATAATAGACAGAAAACAGAACAAAGGTATTAGAAATTAAGAGTTAGACACTTTGTGGATCAAAGAACGGGAGGTGGGGGGTGGAATATAGGAGAGACAGTAGATGATAGTGGATATCAAGATGCAGGGGAAGGGGGATAGTGTAGGTAGCCTAAATCAGTTCACACAGAAATGAGGCAGTGGAGGATGGGAAAACCCAGCAAATGTGAGGTGTTCCCTGTAGCACCTATTGTATACTTGAATTAAAGTAAAAATAAGTGGAAGATGAGGGACAAGAGGGAAAGAGAAAACCGAAAAAAAAACAAAATCAAAAAAAAAAAAACAAACTAATTATAATAGAGAAAAAAGAAAGGCAAGAAGAAAGGAAGAAAAAAAAAAGAGGATGGGCAAACGGTGGGGAACGGATAGGGAGAAGAGAGATACAGGTACACACGTGTCACAATTGCAACACTATCTAAAACAACAACTTCCCCCCGCTTTGCCCTAAAACCCCCCCGTCTGTCTGCCCAAATGGGTCTGCAAGCACCTCCCTTCCCACAAACCCCCAATAGGCCGCCCAGGGCCCACGAACTCCCCAGTACTGCAGATGCTCAAAAAAAAAAAAAAAAAAAAAAAAATTTAAGTAAAATTAAAAAACAAACAAACAAACAAACAAACAAACAAAAAAAAAAAAAACAAAAAAAAACAGAAACCCCTCCGCAGGCCCGGCTCCGCCCGCCGCGGAGGCTTGGACCGGCTCTGCCCGGCTCCTCACGCCGCCTTGGCCTGGCCTGGCTCCGCCCAGCTCCGCTCGCTACAGCGGCCCAGCCGGCTCCGGCATCCACCTCCCGCCACCGCGGCCTGGACCGGCCCTGCCCGGCTCCGTACCCGCCGCGGCCTGACCCGGGCCCGCCCGGCTCCAAACGCTACCGCGGCCTGCAGCCGGGGCCTGAACCGGCCCCGCCCGGCTCCAAGCGCTACCGCGGCCCGCAGCGGGGGCCTGCACCGGCCCCGCCCGGCTCCAAGCGCTACCGCGGCCCGCAGCCGGGGCCTGCACCGGCCCCGCCCGGCTCCAAGCGCTACCGCGGCCCGCAGCCGGGGCCTGCACCGGCCCCGCCCGGCTCCAAGCGCTACCGCGGCCCGCAGCCGGGGCCTGCACCGGCCCCGCCCGGCTCCAAGCGCTACCGCGGCCCGCAGCCGGGGCCTGCACCGGCCCCGCCCGGCTCCAAGCGCTACCGCGGCCCGCAGCCGGGGCCTGCACCGGCCCCGCCCGGCTCCAAGCGCTACCGCGGCCCGCAGCCGGGGCCTGCACCGGCCCCGCCCGGCTCCAAGCGCTACCGCGGCCCGCAGCCGGGGCCTGCACCGGTCCCGCCCGGCTCCAAGCGCTACCGCGGCCCGCAGCCGGGGCCTGCACCGGCCCCGCCCGGCTCCAAACGCTACCGCGGCCCGCAGCCGGGGCCTGCACCGGCCCCGCCCGGCTCCAAACGCTACCGCGGCCCGGCCCGGCCTGGCTCAGCCCCACCGAGCGGGGCTAGATGCCTCGTCTCCGCCTACCCAAGAAGGGAATCCTCTGCAGGTAGCTGGGATCTCCGTGTATATTTCACAGATGAATCCTCTCTGTTACCTTCCCTCCAAATCGATGTCCAGACACGTCCGGACCAGCAAAAATCCCGAAACAATCCGGTCCCAAAGAGTCTCCAACGCCGCCCAGCCGATTCCCTGCAGAAGACTCTAACAGGGATGTTCACTCAGCCGCCATCTTGCCCCCTCTCCCTATTTATTAAATTTTAACATTTCTAAAATTGAGATAACTCATATTGGATGCAATCTTACCAATTAAATTGACATAATTGTTTCTTAGTAATTTAAAATGATGGTTCATCTTACAATCAATGACATCTTGGGTTGAAGGAAACAAAGGAAACAAGGTAATGGTTTTAATTTGGTATCTTAGGTTTGAAATGCCTGCAGGATACAATATGTCTGCATAGGACAGAGAGGTAAGAAACAGTGAAATTTGGCAGAGAAGCCCAACATAGAAATATGACTTGAGGAGTCCTCTCTGCATGTGAAAGTTGAAGGAATGGGAATGGATGAAGTCCCCTAGGGAAGAGATTCAGTTATAAGGGGAATAATATTGAACAGACACCCATGAAAAACAGCCAATTCCAAAGGGTGAGAGAAAGGATGTCATAAAAGTCAATAATCCAAAAATGCCATAGAAATAAAAGGAGATAATTTAAATACTACTGAGTGGTGTCAATGTTGGTGCAGTGAGAGAAGTTGTAAGTAGTCACTAAGTGTGGGAATACAGCGGTGATGAGTTATTTTTCCAGAACAATTTCAAAGGGGTGGTAAAGGAGAGAGGTTGCATTACAAGAGGAATAAAGGAGAATAAGAACAGCAGGGATAATGGATGTGAGATTTCTTAAAAGGAAATTTGACTAAGGAGGAATAGAAAGATGAAGCAAATTAAATAAAGGGAATGAGGTCAAAGGATTTGTTAGAGGCTTCTCTGACTTAAGCTTGTTTCTAGGATAAATAATAAAGGCATAACCCAGAGTTAGCACATCAATTTATGTCTAGTTATCAGATGAACTTATTTGCCCCTTGAACTCTGAGAAATGAGAATCAGGTAAGAGAGAGGAGATAAGTCAACCAACCAAGATTCTGGTAGAAAATAAAGAGTACACCAAAAAGCAGTGGCTGAAGAGTAAAATAACTGAACAAATTACATTAGACCACGGAAATCTAATATTAGAATTTGCAACAGTAGAAAGCCACCATCCCTGCTGTGCCTGAAAGGACAAGAAGAAGGAGAAATTACTAGAATTTAGCAAGACTGAAACCTTAGGACAGAGCTGCCCAGCAGGTAAAGAAAAGCACCTATTGTGTACGTACTACTCCATAGGGAGAGATCCATAGGAATAAATAAGCTGATATCTCTCCACTTCCACCCTCTTACCCTGTGCCAGTGTCTCAAATTGGCTGAACTTTCCAGGTACCTTGAGTATTAGGAAATCTATTTGACAGAGAGTACAATAATTAGCTTTGTGGGAGCACAGGGCAGTGAATAAAAAATTGGAGTGTTGTCAAGAAAGTAGGAGAATGGATCTGGAGGAGAAAACAGAAAAGCATCAGTAAAGGAAAGATTTGTCCAAACTAGCATAAAACCCAGGATGCTGAGCCTCCTGGTGAATATAAACTGGACATTTTTCAGAAACTAGGATAGGCTTTAGGTTCATATAAACATTCTATTGTATATTTTCACTTAATGACAAATTGATGATTTTAAGTAAGAAAAGGCCCAATATCCTTGTTTTAAGTCCATTCTTCACTTTATATAGTGTATAATGAAAACAGTCATTATACCTGTGATTTAAACAATTCTAATTCTCTGCAGAATAACTTAACAAGTAACATAGAATTTCCTCTTTATATAAAATACAGCTTCTCTATTTTACAGATGCTTTCTTTTAAAAATATGAATACATGATTTTTTATATTTTATGTTTAAAGAATCTTTCAATTACATAAATGTTACATCAAAACTATAGAGGAAAATTATAAAGAGAAAATTAAAGGTATACATATATATATCTATATATATATAGGAATCTCATATGCCTAACCCTCTCCCCCTCCCACACTCTCCCATATTGACAACATCCTTCCTTAGTGTGGTACATCTGTTACAATTGACAAACACATATTTAAGAATTGCTACTTGTTGTCTATGTTTAGTGTTTAAAATTCACAAAGTTAAAACTTTCTGTAGGTTTTTATAATTTCCATTGAGTTTGGAAATGAATGCTTTAGTCTTTTAAAATTTGTGTTTTGTTTTTTGCTCTGTGTTGGATTTACCAAATGTTGATAGACTTCAGCAATATTTATTTTTTATCTGTTTTATTACTGTATCAAAAAATATAAACTTTAGTTATAAAAAAAAAGAAACGAAAGAAAGAACCAGATCGCTTATTTTTTTTCAGACTTAGACATTAGCTAAGAGCAATCACTAATCTAAAATCCAACTCTCTTTTACCAATCCAAGTGATTGTCCTTGGGTCATGGATGAGTGAACCATTCACCTAAGTCTACTTCACAGAGAGGACAGAAGGTGTACATAAAATTGCTGATATTTTTTCCTAATACCTGGGATTAATAGTTGACAAATTCATAGCTGACAGTGGGCAAAATATGCAGATTACCTGTCATGATCTGTAAATGAGAGGTATTATTGTAGAAAGGGTGAAGAGAAATTTCCTGAAAATGTCCAGCCCATGAAAATAATTTTAAAGAGCAACCTTACATCACTAGAAGAATTCCAGAGATTAGTGGCACCAAAAAGGCTTGAATAATCAGGTGTTATAATATCTATTGTGTCCTCAATTAACTAATATTGGGGAATGGGCAGTAGAATGGAATGTACTGGAGATGGAATATTGATGATAGTAAAGCTAATCACATAGTGAATTCAATTTAAGACATGACCCCTTTCAGGACACAATTAAAACAAATTTGGTAGCTGTTACACACAGCCTTTCTAAAAATAATTATTTCCTATTGTTTTTAAAGAAGCATTAGATTACATAAATGTTACAAAAAATATTAGGGATTCCCATATACCCCACATTCTCACCCTCCTGCTCTTTTCCCCATTAACAACATCTTTCACTAGTGTGATATATTTGTTACAATTGATGACCACATATTGGAACTTTGCCACTTAGTGTGAATTATGCTTTACATTGCAGTTTATGCTCTGTCCTTCACAATTTTGTAGGCTATGAATATACTATGGCCTATATTCATCATTGTAATTTCATTCAGGGCAAATCCAGTGTCTCAAAAATGCCCCTTACTTTAGTCCATTGATATTCCCCAATCTTGAGGATTTGGGGTTTGTGATACTCACTCTGTTTCTAACTGAGAGGGAGCTTAGATCCCATGAGGCAGAAGAATGTAATTGTCTTGCTTGCAGTTGCAGACACTCTGTTCCTTGGGATAGGTATTCTCCATCATCATCTCTTTAGTAGTTTTCCTCAGTGATTCTAGTGAACTGAAAAGTTGATGTTGCAACTCTGCTGAAATTCATCGTTCAAAGCACATGGAAGGAACAAAGGTGTAAGTTTCTGGGAGATATATTTATCAAGTAAAGTGCTAATTATAGGTTCAAATAAAAGAGGGCATAGAGCCATGTGGTACACAGCCTCTAACACAGCAACCTATTTTGAACCAAATGCACGTAGCACATGAAAGGTAGCTTTCTTTTGGCAGAAAATGCAGTTCACCTTCACTCCTCCAACACATTCTACAGATAAGATACCAGTTACCTGTATTAAACAATTTACTGCTGAAAATTCAGGGAGCACATTCCATCTTCAAAACTGAAACCAGGAAATACATGAAAATGTTAAATGATTTTTTTTTAAAGAAAAACAGAACAGGAATTTTGGTGTATAAAGTTGAGTAGATAGAATTTTGGAAATTATGAAAATAGCAGAATACCTTTCTACAAACTGATAAAAGTATTGAGATATAGATTTCTCAGTGTTTGATCTCTGCTAATCATGAGTAAATGTCTAACAAAGTATCCATTTTATAGAGAGATTTCCTCATAAAAACCTGCTTTATGTTCTTGTTTCTAAGACTGTAGATAAGGTGGTTCAGCATGGAAATGAATGCTGTGTACACCACTGAGGCAATTGAATTTATCCCTGAATTTGGGGCAGCACCAGAGCTGAGATGCACTCCCACACCTCTACCATAAAACAAGGGCAGTACAGAGTGGCAGGACCCAAAAGTAGAAAATTATTTATATTTGTCCTCAGCTGTTGAAATTTACAAAATAGAGGATGCAATCTTGAAGTAAGAAGAAACAATCCCAGTGAGTGAAATAACACCAGAAGTCCAGCTACAAAATACAACACTAGGTCATTGAGGAAGGTGTCAGAACAAGCAAGTGGGACCACCTGAAAAAGTTCACAGAATAAGAGGGAGATTTCCAACTCTGTTCAAAATGGCAATCACAAAATCATTAAACCTGCAGCCCCTTTCTGGGACATCCCTGAAGGACAATGGTGAGGGCAAACCCTCCCAGTGGGCAGAATTTCAATCAATGTTCATTTTGTGTGGAAGAAGAAATGGCCAGAGGTGCATTTGTACAGTGATTCATGATATGTTGCCAATGGTTTGACTGGATGGTCATGGACCTGAAAGGAACGTGATTGGAAAATTGGTGACAAAGAGGTCTGGGGAAGAGGTATGTGGATTGGCCTTTCTGAGTGGACAAAAAAGCATGAAAAATTTTGTCACATGTGAATGCTCACCAGAGGGTAACTTCAGCAGAGGATGATTTTAATAATCAAATGAATAAGATGACCCACTCTGTGGCTAATGTTTAGCCTCTTTCCCCAGCCAGTCCTGTCATTACCTGTTGGGATTAGGGGGAGTGGAGGTTATTCATAGGCTCAGCAATGTGGACTTCCCCTTACCAAGGATGATTTGGCTACAGCCACAGCTGAGTGCCCAGTACACCAGCAGCAGAGACCCACACTCAGCCCCCGATATGGCAACATTCCTCAATGTGACAAGCCTGCTACCTGGTGGCAGATTGACTACATTGGATGATTTCCACCATGGGAGGGCCATGATTTGTTTTAACTGGAATGAACACATACTCTCGGTATGGGTTTGCATTTCCTGCATCCAATGCTTCTTCCAAAACTACCATTCGTGGACATACCAAATGTCTTACCCACTGTCCTGACATTCCACACAGCATTACTTCTGATCAAGGAACCAACTTCACAGCAAATGATGTGCAGGAATGGGCACATGCCCATGGAATTCACTGGTCTTACCATATTCCCCATTACCCTGAAGCAGCCCGGTTGATAGAATGGTGGAATGGCCTTTTAAAGACTCAATTACAGTGCCAACCTTACAGGGCTAGGGCAAGGTTGTCCAGGCGACTTTGTTTGCTTTAAATTAACATCCACTCTATGTTGCTGCTTCTCCTACAACCAGGATCCATTGATCCTGGAATCAAGGGGTGGAAATGGGAGTGGCACCACTCACTATTACCCCTAGTGACACACTAGGAAAATATTTGCTTCCTGTCCCTGCAACCTCAAAGTCTTCTGGTTTACAGGTTTTAGTCCCCAAAGGAGGAGTGCTATCACCAGGGAGCACAATACTGATTCCATTGAAATGAAAGTTAAATCTGCCACCTGGCCACTTTGGGCTCCTCTTACCTCTGAATCAACAGTAAACAAAGGGAATTACTGTACTGGCTGGGGTGACTGACCCTGACTATCAAGGGGAAATAGGACTGGGTCTACATAATGGGGTAAAGAAGAGTGGAATACAGGAGAATCGCTGGGCATCTCCTAGTACTGCCATGTCCTATGATTGAAGTCAATGGAAAATTATAACAACCCAATCCAAGAGGAATAACAATGATCAAGATGCTTCAGGATTGAAAGTTTGGGTCACTCCAGCAGGCAAATAACCATGGCCAGCTGATGTGCTTATTGAGGGTAATGAAAACATGGAATAGGTGGTGGAAGATGGTAGTGATAAATATGAGCTTCAACCACGTGACCAGTTCCAGAAAATAGGACTATAATAGTCATGAATCTTTCTTCCTTGTTTCTTTATGATGATGACTATAGATGTACACAAAATGAATTTCTTTGTCTTCTTCCCCAAACTTTCCCTTTATCATATAACCAGTTATATACATTTCATATCATAATATTTGAAGATATCAAGTTTGAAAGTGAATATTACCCAAGAACTTGCACCCTATTCTATATGGAATTAATGCATTTCCATTTGTATGCAGGAAAGATGAACAATTTTAGGCAGAAATATATATATATATATATATTCATGTCTGATGTCTGCTATTGTTTTTATTTAGAGACTAAGTATGGTTTAACTTGTAGGATTGCCAAGTTGACAAGGGGTGGACTGTGATGGTTAGGCTATTGCGTCAACTCAGCCAGGTAATTGTGCCCAGTTGTTTGGTCAAGCAAGCATTGGGCTAAGTATAATGCAAGGGCACTTATGGACTTTATCACCATTGACTTTTCTTTAGTGATAAATCATAGATCGCTAGTTAAAATTACATCAACCAGGGAGATTGCCATCAGCAATGAGTGAGGCTTAACCCAATCAGCTGAATGCTTTAAAAGGGGAAGTGATTCCAGCATTAAGAGAGAATTTCTCAACTCATCTTTGGACAGCCAACATCTCCCAGAACTCATCAAGAATCTTTATTGGACTTTCACTGCAGCTCCTGTTTGCAGTCTTCCTGCATAATCTGGCCTTGTGCATCTCCATGGCTTCATGAGAGACAATTATAGAATTGCATATCATTGACAGATATCTCTTGTTGATTGTTTCCCTAGAGAATCCTATCTAATACTATGCAGTAAAATTTTTACCAGTAAAAGCAGTCCATGGAGTCATAATACAAGCCCCCAGCACCTGTGAAGATCTTGTGCCTCAATGTGAGGTTATCAGAGAAGAGTCTTAGTTCACCAATGCAGATTCTTCCTGGAATGATGGGTGAAATTTGAATCCTTGCTCCCAGGAATGGCAGAGAGATGAAACTACTCATGAGATCTCTAGAAGACACAATTGTGTTTTCCCATCTCCAGAGATAAGTAAAGGAGACTAGAGATACTTTAGCAGAAGCTTTTGGATTTTCCATACTTTTAGGGATTTCATTCTCATGAGTATTCCTTTTATTTTTTTAAAGATTTATTTATTCATTTTTCTCCCTTCCCTCCCAGACGTCTGCTATCTGTGTGTTCCATTGTGTCTGCATTTATTCTTGTCAGCAGGTCAGTGTCTCCTTTCATTGAGTCATCTTGCTGTATCAGCTCTTCATGTGTGCTGTGCCACTCCTAGGCAGGCTGGACTTTCTTTCATGCTGGGCATCTCTGGTACACAGTCCTTGTGCATGGGATTCCTCTACATGGGGATGCACTGCCTGAACGTGGGGCTCCCATACACAGGAAACATCCCTGCATGACACAGAACTCCTTGTGTGCATCAATGCTGCATGTGGGCCAGCTCCATATGGGTCAAGGAGGTCCAAGGTTTGAACCTCAGACCTCCCGTGTGGTAGGTGGATGCTCTATCCATTGAGCTAAGTCAGCTTCCCATGGAGTATTCCTTTGTCATTCTACTCCCTGAGTATTTAGTTCTATGGAGGAAAGAGAGAAAATCACAATGCAAACTAGTGCTGATGTGGACCATTGGGAGACAACTTTGGAGCTCTATATTCATCTCTTAACCCAATGGATACCTTCCTCCCATAAAGAAGTGACTTCTCTTTAAGTGTGCACTCTACTACAACAAGGATTCCCAAAATGACTCCCCAACCTCTGATTATAGGTTGATATTATGGCTACACTAAAATATTCCTGTACCCTCTTTATTTTTCTCTCAGACATGGGGTGCCCTCTCTAAAGAAGATTTCCTCTGTTCTCACTGCCTCCCCTTTCCTCTCCATAGTTAGCCCCACCTGTTACCCTCCATCAACCATTTGTTTTCTCAGTCATACACATAATGTTTATTTATTAATACTAGATGGTAAGCACAAAACTATGTTCTGTGATGAACAGAAAGCATTCAATATTGTGCCTTCTTTCAAACAGCTCACAGTATAAACTGTCCAAAATTCATGAAATAAATTGATGTGACACCAGAAGGTGGTACTGCAGTCCTGGTGAAATATGATTGCATATGAATGAGGATCAGCTTTTCCATTGATTCTAAAAATACACCTGGAGGAATTATAGGAATTATGTTGCAGCTATAGATTGCTTTGGGTAGTATGACTAGCATTCAGAAATAAATTCGTGTTCATAATATTTGTAGATATACAGAATTTGGAGAGCTTTTAAAAAGAATAGTTCTTTCAAGAAATATTAAAGGGCGTTCTACTGGTTGAAAGGAAATAGTAGAGAAAATTTGGAGGAAAGCATAGAAAGGAAGTTTATGCAGTAAGAATAACTAAAAATTAAAAAAGAAATAAAAAGAAAATATGACATGTATAATCTAAAGTAAAAATGGTGAATGCAAGTACTGCTTCGTCATTAATAAAATTGAATTGTTAATGGATTAAACTTTCCCATCAAAAGACCAGATTGGCAGAATGGATAAGGAAATATAACCCATCTATATGCTGCCTACAATAAACTCACCTTAGACCCAAGGAAATCTAAAACAGTTTCCAAGTGAAAGGTTTTAAAATGCTTTTACATCCAAACAATGACCAAAATATGGTAGGAGTTGCTATAGCAATATTTGATAAAAGATATTTTAAATAAAACAGTGTTCTAAGACACAAGGAAGGACATTATATATTAATAAATGGGGAAATATTCAAAGGAGAAAGAACAATCATAAATATTTATGTACAAAAACTGTGCCCCAAAATACATGTGGTAAATACTGGAAAAACTAAAGGAAAAAATAGATGTCTCTGAAATCAGAGTGGAGATTACAATACACCATTATCAGAACTAGTTAGATCATCTTGGCAGAGGGTCAGAAAATAAACAGAGACCTTGAATTGTATGTTAGAGGACCTCGATTTAGTCTTTTTATATGGAACATTATATGGCAAAACAACAGGATTTATAGTCTTTTTGAGTTCTTGTGGGACTATCTCCAGGTTAGACCATATGCAAGCTCATACAACAAATCTCAACAAATTTAGGTGTCAGTGTGGGTGCTAAACTCCGCTACTCTCTCCAGCCTCACCTGTGTGTGTGTTGGGGGGAAGATGCCAGTCGACGGCCTCACGAGGTAAGTGACAAACAGAGCACAGAACACACAGTAACCACTCTGGAGACGCAGGCTCGTGGCGCAGGTCTGGTTTATTGAGGGAGTACATTGGCTTATATGAGTTATGGTGGGGGTGGGGGAAGAGGTGGCAAGCATGGATAGTCTGGGTTTGGGCTGCATCTTATGAATGGATTGGCGAACAGGACAGCACATTTTAGATTGGCTGGTAGTTTTCTGTTGCTAAGGGAAGAGACAGACTTCAGGTTGGCACGCGTGATTGGCTGGGCATAGGGGACAGAATGCATAGATTGCTCGCTCTTGTTGCCGGGGAGAGAAGCAGCTTTCACGTTGGCGCGTGTGGGAAGGTAGCGTGGGAAGGAGCTGTCCAGCGCCGGAGGCCATTTCGGTACAAGCCCAGCCATTTTGCTAGGCTAAGATGTGCTGCCTACAACATTTAGGTATATTGAAATTATACAAAGCACTTTCTCTGATGACAGTGAAATGAAGCTGGAAATCAATAAAGGATGGAGAACAATACTAGGATAAATACATGAAAGTTAAGAACACCCTTAAACAATCAGTTTGTCATGGAGGAAATTGCCAGAAAAATTGTAACTACCTTGAAACAAATGAAAATGTGAAGAAAAAAGATATTAAAAATTATGGGATGCAGCTAAATTAGTGCCAAGAATCAAATGCATAGCCTTAAATACCTACATTAGAAAAGAAAAAAAGAGCTAAAATTAAAGCCTTAACTGCACACCTGGAGTAAATAGAAAAAGAACAACAAATGAATCTCAAAGCAAGCAGATGGAAGGAAATAACATTAAATAGAGCATAATTAAAGGAAATTGAAAATAAGAAAAATTAGAAACAATGAACAAAACAAAAGCTGGTTCTTTGAGAAAATTTATAAAATTGAAAAACCCTTAGCTAGGTTGGCATATGAAAAATGAAAGAAATTGCAAATAGATAAAATCAGAAATGAGAAAGCATGTATTACCACGAACCACAAAGACATAGCGTATCATAAGGGGATACACTGAAATATGTTGAAAATTTTATGCCAAAAATATGCATAATTTAGATGAAAGATTCGAATTTCTAGAAAGACACACTAAACTACATTGGTGAAAGAAAAAATTGAAGAGCTGAACAGTCCAATCACTAGTAATGAGATTGAAGTAGTCATATAAACCTATCAACCAAGAAAAGCCCCGGAACAGATAGTTTCATGGACAAATTCTAGCAATCATTCCAGAAGGAATTAATACTCATCCTGCCTAAAATTTTCCAAATATTGAAGGGGAGGTTACTGTTACCTGACTCAGGCGATGATCACATGATCCTCTGAAGAGACATTCAACAAAATATAATCTCCTTCTTGATAAATTCACCTGAAAGGTAGGATTAGATGGAAACTTACTCAACATGTTAAAGGGCATATATGAAAATCCCAAGCTATCATCACATTCAATGGTGAAAGCTATAGGTTTTCTCTCTAAGATCTTAAACAAGAGAAGAATATAAACTGTCTCTGCTGTTGGTTACCATTGTATCAGAAGTACTTCCTTGAGCACTTAGGTAAGAATAACAAATAAATGGGATTCAGTTTGGAAAGAGCAAACTCATTAATTTCAAATGCCATGATTCTACAAGTAGAAAGTGAAAAAAAATCTGCAGCATAACATCTAGAGCTGATTATACAGTTCAGTAAAGAGGAAGGATATAAGACAAAAATTAGCAGCTTTTCTGTACAACAGTAATGAGGAATCTGAGGATGAAATCAAGAAAAATGTAGATTTACAATAGCAACTAAAAGAATTAAATATCTAGGAATAAACTTATATTAGGAAGTAAGGGATCTGTAGAAAGAATATTATACAACATTGTTATGGGAAGTAAATTAAGACCTAAATAAATGGAAGAATTTTCCATATTGATGGATTGAAAGACTAAATATAATTAAGATTCCAATCCTTTCCAAAATGATTTACAGATTCAACCCAATTCTAATAAAAGATTTAACAGCACCATTAGCATACCTGGAAAAGCAAGTTACCAAATTTATTTGGAAGTGTAAGTGTCCCAAATAGCCAAAAACATCTTTAAAAAGAAAAATGGACCTGTAGGGATCATGCTACTTGACTTTAAAGTATGCTAAAGGTGGGCAAAGCTGGAGAACTGGTGCTATGGCAGAGATTTCTGGAGGCCCTGCAGCACTGGGGAATTCATAAGCCCTGAGCAGGCTATTGGGAGGCTAACAGGACAGCAGTCCTTCACAGACCAATTTGGGGAGACAAACGGGAGTTTTATTGCAAATTGGGGAATTTTTGATTGCAGACACAAATAATAGCGCTTCTGCCTAGAGCCCTGCCCCCCAAGGCTGGCTGCCAATCTGAAGCAGCCTTAAACTGTTCACAATAAAGAGACACGACCAGGAGACTGTTTCAGGGCCTGCAGGGTGGGAGACGTCTGGAAGCCAATTAGGGGAATATTTTGGGAAGCTTGGAAATTTCGGTTTTGGACTCTGTTATTGGCATTTCTGGCTGGAGCCCCATCCCCGGGCCTGGCTACTGATCTATGTCATTAAATTGGCTGCAGTGTAAAGGTGCCCCTAGGTGGCCGTTCTGGGGACTTTCAGGGTGGGAGGTGTCCTGCAGTCGAATTGGTGATACAGCCACAGAATACACCCCAGTGAGTGAGTGAATTGAGGGGTTCAGACACATAGGATAGAGTTTCTGGATGTGACCTCACCCATAGGGCTGGCACCCAGCTGTGGTGATCCCTGAAGGCTGTTTTGCACTGCAGGGCTCCCAGGCTCCCTGTTAACCAGATTTGATGTTGCCAGGTCTGAGTCCCCTAAACCCTGGTGGCCCACACCCTAGAGACTCACACCACTTGAGGATTCAATATCTCAGACTTTCCATCCCTGAATCTATCACGCCCTGAGGACCATCTGACGTTCTTGAATGTCCTAGCCCTCAACATTTTCATTTTTTTCTTTTGTTTTGTTTTATTTTTATTTCTTATTTTTTAATGTCCTGATTGCTAACATTGCATTATTTCCTAGTCTTTTCTCCAGGCATATCCCCCAAAGTTTTTTTTCAGTTATTTAGGGTTTTTTGTTGTTGTTGTTGCAGTTGTGGATGTTCTATATCTTTTTTTCCTTTTCCCTACTTGTTCCCCTCCCTTGACCCACCCCCTTTGTCTTTCTTCCTTTCTTCTCTTTTCCTTTCTCTCTTTTGTCCCTCATTTTCTTCTTATTTTATTTTATCTTAATTAAACAATAGGTGCTACAGGAAACACCTCACATTTGCTGGGTCTCCTCAACCTCTGCTACCGCATTTCTGTGTGAATTGATTTTGGCTACCTACACTATCCCCTTCCCCTACATCTTGATATCCTCTATCATCTACTGTCTCTCCTATATTCCACCTCCCTTTCTTTGATCCCAAAGTGTCTAACTCTTAATTTCTAATACCCTTGTTTTGTTTTCTGTCTTTTATCCACTCTTGAAACTATTGCCTTTCTTTTCTCTTTCCCTCTCTCACGAAAACACAAGCTTTATAATTCATACCATATTCCTCCCATATTCAGTTGACTACCTCATTATAGGTACTCTACTTACTGCTATAACTCTACACAATTTACATGAATCTAATATCCATCCTCCCAGATCTCATACTGTTGGTCTGTTAACATTTATCACCAATACTACTTTACACATTTTCCTTGTGTACACAATTGCCTTTCCCTGGCCTTAATAATTTCCTTTAAAGTGAATTCAACCAGCAATAAGAAATTAGAATAAGAAGAACAAAGTGACAAAGAGGAGATATAACACATACGCAAAAACAACAGCTAATTAATCCCCAAGAATAGACAAAGAAGCTAAGGAACTGATTAAACCCATCAAGATAAAATGATGGCCAGACAGCAAAAAAAATCTACAAACCAAACCAGTAATCAGGAAAACATGGCTGAATCCAATGAACAAACTAAAAACCAGGAAGGGGAACAGAACTTCACACAAGTAATTAAAGATCTCACAACATTTATCACCGACAAATTTAATGAAGTAAAGGAAGAGGTTAATAACATGAAGACAACACTTGGAGGGGAAATTGCAGACATACGCAAAAAGATAACAGACATGATGGGAATGAATACCACAGTTCAAGAAATCAAAAATACACTCACAACAAATATCAGCAGACTAGAAGAGTCAGAGTAGAGAATTAGTGATGTGGAAGACAGTACATCAGAAATCAAACAGATAGTAAAATTAATCAATAAAAAGAGAGAAAAAATCCAGCTAGGACTTAGGAACATGAATGACAATGCAAAATGCTCAAATATATGTATTATAGGCATCACAGAAGGAGAAGAGAAGGGAAAGAGGTCAGAAGGAATGTTGCAGGAAATAATGGCTGAAAACTTCCCAAATCTACTGAAAGAGACAGATGTACATATCCAAGAAGAACAGCGCACCACAATCATCATAAACTCCAACAGGCCCACCCCAAGACATGTACTTGTCAAATTATCCAATGCTCAAAACAAAGAGAAAATTCTAAAAGCAGCAAGAGAAAAGAAAACCATCACATACAAGGGAAGCTCCATAAGATTAAGTGCTGATTTCTCATCTGAAACCATGGAGGCAAGAAGGCAGTGGTATGATATAGTCGAGGTACTAAAAGAAAGAATTTCCAACCAAGAATACTCTATCCAGCTAAACTAGCATTCAAAAATGATAGAATGTTCAAAATATTCACAGATAAACAGAAACTGAAAGAGTATGCCCACAAGAAATCTCCCCTTCAAGAAATTCTAAAGGGAGTTCTGTAGGAAGAAAGGAAAAAACAGGACAGGTAGAGCTGGAGAAGAGTGTAAGAGCAACCAAAAAGACAAAAAGAGAAGGGGAAAAAAACAAACAAATTATGACAGACACAAGTCCAATCAAAATATGGCTAACATAAATAATTCCTTGAAAGTAATAACACTGAATGTCAATGAAGTAAACTCACCTATCAAAAAATTCAGACTGGGACATTGGATAAGGAAATATAACCCATCTATATGCTGTCTACAAGAGACATATCTTAAACCCAGAGACTCATGGAGGCTGAAAGTGAATGGCTGGAAAACAATATTACAAGCAAACAATAACCAAAAAAGGCAGGAGTAGCTATATTAATATCAGACAAAATAGACTATAAATATGAAACAATTGTGAGAGACAAAGAAGGATACTACATACTAGTGAAAGGGACAATCTGTCAAGTAGATTGAACAATCATAAATATTTATGCTCCTAACAAGGGCGACTCTAAATATGTGAGGCAAACACTGGGAAAGCTAAGTGAAAGAATAGATGCATCTACAATTATAGTGGGGAATTTTATTTTTATTATTTTTTCTTATTTTTATTTTTTTTAAAGATTTATTTTTATTTATTTAATTCCACTCCCCTCCCCCAGTTGTCTGTTTTCTGTGTCTTTTTGCTGAGTCTTGTTTCTTTGTCCGCTTCTGTTGTAGTCAGCGGCATGGGAAGTGTGGGCGGTGCCATTTCTCGGCAGGCTGCTCCCTCCTTCGCGCTGGGCGGCTCTCCTTATGGGTGCACTCCTTGCGCCTGGGGCTCCCCTACACGGGGGACACCCCTGTGTAGCACGGCACTCCTTGCACGCATCAGCACTGCACATGGGCCAGCTCCACATGGGTCAAGGAGGCCCGGGGCTTGAACCGCGGACCTCTATGTGGTAGACAGATGCCCTAACCACTGGGCCAAAGTCCGTTTCCCATAGTGGGGAATTTTAATACACCACTATCAACTCTGGACAGAACATCTCAAAACAGAATCACTAAAGAAAAAAAATATTTGAACAGTATATTAGACGAGCTGGATCTAATAGACATACACAGATCACTACACCCAAACACAGCAGGATGTACATTTTTCTCAAATGCACATGGATCATACTCCAGGATAGACCATATGCTAGGCCACGAAGAAAGGCTTAATGAATTCAGAAGGATTGAAATCATACAAAATAATATCTCTGACCACATTGGAGTGAAGCTGGAAATTTGCAAGGGCCAGAGGCCCAGATTTCACAACATTATTTGGAAATTAAACAGCACAATGTTAGAAAAAATGTGGGTAAAAGAGGAAATCTCAAAAGAAATCAATGACTACCTTGAAACAAATGATAATGATAACACGACATACCAAAATTTATGGGATGCAGCAAAAGCAGTACTGAGAGGGAAATTTATAGCCATAAATTCATATATCAAAAAAGAAGAAAGAGAAAAGTTGAAGAACTAACTGCACATTTGAAGGAATTAAAAAAAAAAACAAAGTAATCCAACAGGAAGAAAAAGGAAGGAGATAACAAAGATAACAGCAGAACTAAATTAAAGAGAAAATAAGAAAGCACTTGAAAAGATAAACAAGACCAAGAGCTGGTTTTTTGAGAAGATCAATAAAATTGACAAACCATTAGTGAGACTAATAAAGAAAAAAGAGAGAAGATGCAAATACACAAAATAAGAAATGAGAAAGGAGATATCACCACTCACCCCACAGAAATAAAGACTATCATAAGAGGATACTTTGAAAAACTATATTCCAACAAAAATGACAATTTAGAGGAAATGGACAAATTCCTAGAAACACATAAGCAGCCCATATTGACAAAAGAAGAAATTGATGATCTCAACAAAACAATACAAGTAAAGAGATAGAATCAGTCATTAAAAACCTCCCAACTAAGAAGAGCTCAGGGCCAAACAGCTTCACAGGTGAATTCTACAAAACCTTCTGGAAAGAACTAGCACCAATCCTGCTGAAACTCTTCCAAAAAATTGCAACAGAAGGAACATTGCCTAACTCCTTCTATGATGCCAACATTACCCTAGTACCAAAACCAAACAAAGACACCACAAGAAAGGAAAATTACAGACCAATTTCTCTAATGAACATAGACACAAAAATACTTAACAAAATACTTGCTAATCATATTCAACAACACATTAAATGAATTGTACACCACGACCAAGTGGGATTCATCCCAGGTATGCAAGGATGGTTCAACATAAGAAAATCAATCAATGTAATACACCATATAAACAGATTGAAGGAAAAAAAATCACATGATTATATCTATAGATGCAGAAAAAGCATTTGACAAATTACAGCACACTTTCTTGATAAAAACACTCCAAAAGATCAGAATTCAAGGAAATTTTTTGAACATGATAAAGAGTATATATGAAAAACCCACAGCCAACATCATTTACAATGGAGAAATCCTTAAATCCTTCCCTCTAAAATCAGGAACAAGACAAGGATGCCCACTGTCTCCCCTTCTATTTAACATTGTCTTAGAAGTACTTGCTCGAGCACTGAGGCAAGAACTAGATATAAAAGGCATTCAAATTGGAAAGGAAGAAGTCAAAATTTCATTATTTGCAGATGACATGATCCTATACATAGAAAACCCTGAGAGGTCTACAACAAAGCTTCTAGAACTAATAAATGAGTTTAGTAAAGTCGCAGGTAATAAGATAAGTGTGCAAAAATCAGTAGCATTTCTGTACACCAATAGTGAGCAAGATCAGGAGGAAATCAAGAAACAAATACCATTCACAATAGTAAATAAAAAAATCAAGTATTTAGAAATAAATTTAACTAAAGATGTAAAAAACTTATACAATGAAAACTATACAAGACTGTTCAAGGAAATCATTGAAGACCTAAATAAATGGAAGACTATTCCCTTTTCATGGATAGGAAGACTAAATATTATTAAGATGTCTATCCTACCAAAACTGATCTACACATTCAATGCAATCCCAATAATAATCAACACAGCCTCCTTAAGGGAACTAGAAAAACTAACTATGAAATTTATTTGGAAAGGAAAGAGGTCTCAAATAGCCAAAGACATACTGGAAAAGAAAAACAAAATTGGAGGAATCACACTACCTGAATTCAAAACATAGCACAAAGCTACAGGAGTGAAAACAGCATGGTATTGGCATAAGGAGAGACACACAGACCAATGGACTTGAATTGAAAGTTCTGATATAGAACCTCATATAAGCCATATAATATTCTATAAAGCCACAAAACCCTCTCAACTGGGAGAGAATGGCTTATTCAACAAATGATGCCTGGAGAACTGGATATCCATATGTAGAAGAATGAAATAATGAAAGAGGATTACCATTTCATGCCTTATACAAAGATCAACTCAGGATGGATCAAAGACCTAAATGTAAGAGCCAAGACCATAAAGACCTTGGAAAGTTTTGTAGGGAAACATCTACAAGACCTTGTAATAGGAAATGGCTTCATGAACATTACACCAAAAGCACGAGCAGCAAAAGAACAAATTGATAAATGGGACTTCCTCAAAATTAAAGCCTTCTGTACCTCAAAGGAGTTTGTCAAGAAAGTAAAAAGGGAACCCACACAATGGGAGAAAATATTTGGCAACCATAAATCTGATAAGAGACTTATAACTTGCATATATAAAGAACACCTATATCTTGAAAATAAAACGATAAAAAAAACATTTAAAAAATGGGAAAAAGATTTAAACAGACACTTCTCCAAAGAACAAATACAAATAGCTAAAAAGCACATGAAAAAATGCTCCAAATCTCTAGCTATCAGGGAAATGTAAATCAAAACTACAATGAGATACCATCTTACTCCCATAAGATTGGCAGCTATGAAAAAAACAGAAGAACACAAATGCTGGAGAGGATGTGAAGAAATGGGAACAATCATCCACTGCTGGTGGGAATATAGAAGGATTCAACCATTCTGGAGGACATTTTGGTGGTTTCTCAAAAAACTAACCATAGATTTGACATATGACCCAGCAATACCACTGCTGGGTATATACCCAGCAGAACTGAAAACAAGGACACAAATCGATATATGTACACCAATGTTCATTGCAGCATTGTTCACTATCGCCAAAAGTTGGAATCAACCCAAATGCCCATCAACAGATGAGTGGATCAATAAAATGTGGTATATACATACAGTGGAATACTACTTGGCTTTAAGAACAAATATACTACAAACACACGTGATAACATGGATGAATCTTGAGAACCTTATGTTGAGTGAAGCAACCCAGGCATTGAAGGACAAATACTACATGACCTCAATGATATGAAATAAGCAAGCTGCCTCAGAGAGCTAGAGAGTGGAAGATAGGCTTACAGGAAATCGGGGGGTGGAAGAAGGATGTGAGCTCATGTCTGCAGGGGTGGAATCTATGATGAGCTGGCGGTAAGTATGAGCACAAAGAAGAGATAAAATGGGGGCAAGGGGTTGCCTTTGGGTTGGGCTTTGTGGTTTTGAAGGGAGCTGGGGATGGGTGGATGGTAATATTGCCCAAAAATTGGGGGGAGGGAGGGGCAACATATGAACATAGGAGATTGTCAGGTGTTGGTTGAGAGTAAAATGCTGAGAAAACCTTATCAAAATATAATTAGGAGGGTTACCTGTTTAAGATGCTCGGAGTGGATGGTCTGATGAAGGCTGGACTCCTGGGGAATTTCTGAATGCTCATTTTGCCAGTGTGGGTTGTTCCATTGGGTAGAGACCCAAGTAGTGAGAGTCGTGGTGGACCCACATCCTGGGGAGGACTAATGCCATCAAATAGAGGGAACTGTATCTCTCGAGAGAAAGGGTGACTCCCAGGGCATTAGAGCAGTTGAGCAAGTCAGGCACTGAACACTGTTGCAAGTATCTCTGGATGTGGCTCCTCAGGAAAAGGAGATTGGCTGTTGCTGTGGGCCCCAAGGGGAGGGGAAAATGGATGTTGAATTGATGGACCTAACGTAAATGTGGGGGCAAGAGAGGATTTTTGTTAGAGTAGACAAGGATGGATATAAAACCTGTAATATTACACCAAAAACATATAGGGGATGACAGACTAACAATGTAAACCATAACGTAAAACATAGGATAACTAAAAAATTTAGAAAACTTTATATCCTAAAGTATGGACCACAATGTAAGCACAGATGTCACCTTGTTTGAATGCTATTGTCTCGGAGTCTGTACATCAGTTTCAGTAAATATGATATGAATAAGTTAAAAGATTATCACTGTGGAAGGGAAAAGATTTCATGGTGGATGGGTAGGAGTACTGTATATTGTATATATGAATTACTGTGATCTATGCTCTTGTGAAGAGAAGCTCAATAATTAGGAAAAAAGAAAAGAAAAAGATAGGATGTAGAATTTTTCCAAATCAATATGTATTCTATATCTAACCTTTAAACTCATCGCTATATTCCATTTTACTAGTAAGGGAACCTGACATTATATTGGGCCTCACTTTTCAGGTAGTTTTGGATCACAGAGTGGTTCAACAATGGCAGCAGAGGTATACTGGTATGGGATATTATTGATAGGTAATATATGGTTGACAGGGAGTTATACAGGGCATGTGTCCAGGGTGCATGGAAATGTTTGGTTATACTCATAGTGGAAACAATTAAAAACAACAGCTGGGGGGGTGCTGGGTTCCTAGCCGGGGGGGGCTCTGTCGTGGTTCCTAGGGGAGCAGCAGCAGTCCCCCAGGTGCAACGGTAAGGACCAGGAAGGAATCAGGGTCCAACAGTGAGCCCCTGATACTAATGACTATGCTTGTGATCCTGTATGCCTGAAATAAGAACAAGGCCTAGAGAAGCACTGTGCCTAAGAGTTCCCTCCTGACAGCCTCCGTGTTACTCAAATGTGGCCAGTCATGAAGTTAAACTCAGCATGTAAATGCAATGCCTTCCCCCCAGTGTGGGACATGACACCCAGGAATGAGCTTCCCTGGCACCGAGGGATCACTACGAAGTACCAGCTGATGACTTAACTTGAAAATGACCTTGAATTAAAGGTTCAACACTGACCATCAGAATATCCCTGTCGACATATAATAACAGGAGTTAAAAATGCTGTTTGACCTCAATTAAGGGGGAAATGGAAAGGACAAATGAGTTTGTATGGCTATGAGTCTCTAAAAAAGAGTCTGGAGGTTTTCAGAAGGATTGCACTTATGCACACCTGAGCAGAGTCTCAGAGACAGATAAAGTAGATACAACCCCAGGTATTGGTCCTTTTGAGGGCCAAAGAGACCCACAGGTTCTATGGTCATGGCAGATGGAGTTCACTGCCATGTCAGTTGGCCCTTCTTTGGAGCTGGTGTTTCTGCATGATGGAGCTGGACTCAGATGGGATCTCTTTTCACAAACCTTTCATGCTACTTTACTGGAATTGTAGTTGGTGCTGGGGCTTAAGATATATCTAGGGGATTTGAATCTCTGGACTGACAATATGATAGCCAGGCCCTGAGCCTCAACAGACTTCAGCTCCTACACTGTGATTTATTGGACTTACTCCACTCAGCTAACATGGAATTGAAGAATGTCAACCACCACACCATGGACCCTAAAGTGCCTACAACTGAAAGCAGGAGGATTGCATCCAATATCCATGTGGAATCTAAACCCCCTCCTGACATAGATGTGGAATGGACACAACCAAGTCAAGGTCCACCCGGAAGAAAAAATACAGTAAGGATCAGAGTGGACTTAATGATATTCAATTCATGAACTATTGTGGTTAATAATCAAGAAAATGTGGCATTGATGTGGAAAAAGTGACCATGGTGGCTGCTGGGTGCAGGGAAGGGGAGGAAGAGAAGTGATGGGGAGGCATTCTCGGGACTTGGAGTTGTCCTGGGTGGTGCCCCAGGAACAATTACTGGATGTTGTATGTCCTCCCATGGCCCACTGGATGGAACGTGGGAAAATGTGGGCTTTGGTGTGGAACACGGGACATGGGGTGCAGCGATGCCCGGAGATGTACTCACCAGACGCAAAGGATGTGACATGATGATGGGGAAGAATGTTATTGCGGGGGGAGTGGTGGGTTGGGGGTGGTGGGGGTGAATGGGGACCTCATATTTTTTTAATGTAATATCTTTTTTAAAAATGAATAAATTGAGTAGAATTTGGGAAAAAAATGGGCAAGAGATTTAAACACTTTTCCAAAGAGGAAGTACAAATTGCCAAGAAACACATATAAAGATGCTGAACTTCATGAGCTATTAGTGAAATGCAAATCAAAACTACAATGGGATATCATATTTAAATTATTAGACTTGCTAGTATGAAAATAACAGAACACTACAGCTGGTGGAGAGTGTGTAGAGACTTAAGAACATTCATCCCATGCTGGTGAGAATGTAGACTGCTGCAAGGAAAGTGGAATCAATGTTCATCGTGACCTTATACACAATTGCCAAAATTTGGAAATAACCCAAGTGGCCATCAATGGATGAATTGATAAACTAAATATGGTATTTACCTATGATGGACTATTACTTAGCTGTAAGTAGGAATGAACTACTGACACATATGACACCAAGGATGAATCTTGAAGATCTTAAGTTGAGTGAAGTAAGCCAGTCACTAAAGAAAAAATATTGCATGAACTCTCTGATATGAACTAAGGCTATTGAGCAGACTCACAGAGACAGAGTCTGGAAGGTAGGTTACCAAGTGATAGAAAGGGTGTAGAGAGTTGTGAGCCAAAGCATAATTTGCAGAATCTAAGATAAATTGCGTGGTGGTGATTTGGTGGTTGGTGGGGTAATGATGGTGCAGTGATGTGAGTGGGGTCTATGGTGCTGGAGTATGAGTGTGAGAAGAGTTGTAGGATTAAGCTAACTATGAACCTAGAGGAAGGTCTGGAGGAAGGAACTGGTGAACTCTGCAAAGGTTGAGGACTGTTGTTGAGAATACAAATGGGGTAGTGTGCTTCGGGCAGCTATTGTAGAGGAGAATCACTGGTGCAATATATTGGTGATGGGTGGATGTGTGGGGAAATGTTCATCTGGGGCATGTCTCTCTCCAAGATGAATGTATTCATGAGGTCGTATGTTGTTACTTAACTAGGTGGAGTCAAACACAATAGCCAAAAAAAATTGTACATTACCATTCTGGGGAGTACTGCTACATTTTCAAATAGAGTAAAAAGAATCTCTAGAGCCCATAGCTCATGTCTAGTAAAAGGAGATAGACCAACATACCAAGCCCTCCATATTATATTTATGGCCCTTTTTCTTATAAAATTGAAAAAGCATGATATCTATGACCTAATGGTTAACTCCTAAAACGTCCTTGTTACTTAAATATGACCTCGCTCTAAGTTAAACACAATGAATTTACTCACTACCTTCCATCTGCCATGGGGCATGACACCTGGGGATAATCTTACTGGGCACCAAAGGACTACTAGGAAGTGTCAACTGGAGATGTACTTGGAAAAAGACCTTGACCAAAGGGGGGACACATTAAATACAAAAGAGTTTTTCAGCAAAGAGACTTCACAGTGAGTCCAGAAGTTACACGTATGCATGTCTCAAGGGGATCTCACTAACTGCCACGGTAAACAAAGCTTAAACAGGGGTGACCCAAGGGCTCTAGAAATACATGGACACTTTAGGAAAGGCACAGAGCCACTTGAAACCAGCATTCCATTGGTGAATCTTAACACAGAGTATATGAGAACCTGTTTCCTCATTACAACAGAGTTAGGCTCATTTATAATTTCCCTGTATCTGATTACCACACCCATTTTATTTGAACCTAAATTTGCACTATACCCATTAAATATATGTGTGAGAGACTTATATCTTCTATCCATTCATACATGAGTTGAACCCTGAATCTCAGCAGAGTTGTGACCTATACCTAGTCTCCGTTTCAATGTACTTGCCCAAGATAACAAACAACAGGATGAAGATGGACAACCACTTTCCCCCTAAAAAGTCTGTCTACCACTCCAATCAAAACAGTTCCTTCCATCTACTCCATGAGATATGAATGCTCTCTTAACCTGAAGCAGAGTGGGCATCACCATCCCTAAATCCTCAAGATTTAGAAATGAACAAATGCAAAGGGGAATGCAACCATGGACCAAGGTAGACAATATTAGTGTATTAATGGAAGACCTTGTAACATTGATATAAAGATAATGGTTACCAGATGTTCTCAGGTTGAGAGTTAGGGAAGAATAGTTGGAATATAGGACATTTTTATGGCATTGTAATTGGTCTGCAGGATATTGCAATTATAGATAGAGGTCATTTTATTTTTTGTCAAAAGCAATAAAACAGTACAATGCAAAATGCAAACCATATTGTAAACTATAGATTATGGTAAATAGCAATGACTCAATCTTTGTTCATCAATTTTATTAAATGGACTGTGATAATGTAAGGTGTTATTAAGAAGAGAAATGTGGGAAGGCCAGGGGAATGGTGGGGCATATGGGAACCCCCTATACTTCCAGTGTAACTCTTATGTAATCTATAACTCCTTTAAAAATAAAGTTTATTATATGAAAAACAGATTATTCCCTGAGTATTTTATTTTCTTAGAAGCTATTGTAAATGAACTCTTTTCAATTTTCAGTTAGGGGTATTCTTTGCTCATTTAATAAAACGTAACTGAGTTTTGCATGTTTATCTCCTAGCTTGCATTTCCCTGGACTCCTTCATGAGATCTAGAAAATTTCTTGTGGAAACTTAGTATTTTCTGTATAAAAAATCTTGCCTTCTTTGAGTACAGATAGCTTTGCCTTTTCTTTTCTAATTTGGATTCTTTTTAAAATTTTTATTTCATAATTTATTTGGCAAGGACTTCCAATAAAATATTTAATGATGATAGAGAAACAGGCATCCTTATCTTGTTCCATAACTCAAAGGGAATATATTCACTCATTCAGCATTGAATATGATTACCTTTTATACATCTTTTACCTTCACTATAATGAGTAAATTACATTGTAGTCTTATTTTTTCTGAGGGTTTTTTAGTGATAGAGCATTGGATTCTGTCAATTGAATTGTCAGCATCAATAAAGATTATAATGTGATTGTCCACTTTATTCTGTTAATGTGGCATTTTACATTCATTGATTTTCATATGTTGAACACCTTTGCATTTGTGAGATAAATCCCAATTAATCATGGTGGATAATTCTTATAATATTCTATTTTATTCAATTTGCTAGTATTTCATCAGGAATTTTCATCAATTTTTTTTAAGGAAAAGGAATCCTAGGACTTCCTTCCTTGTTATTTATGTATCTTTGATATCACAATAATGTTAGCCTCATGGAAGGAGTCAGGAAGTGTTCTTCTCCAATTTGGATTAGTTTGGCAATTGTGTTTAATTCTTACATTAATGTTTGGTAGGATTTACCTTTGAGGCTCTTCTGTCCAGAAATTCTCCTTATTGGGAAGTTTTTTTGATGATTGATTGAATCTCTTACTTTCTGATAGGTTTGCTGACATTTTCTGTTCTTTCTTGAGTCAATTTTGGTAAATTGAGTAATCCACTAATTTCTTTATTTCTTCTATATTATGTAGATTGTTTGCATATGATTTCTAATAGTATTCCCTTAGAATCACTATAATATCTGCAATATCTAGTAATATCCCAATTACATTTTTGATTTAATAATTTTCACTCTCGCTTTTCTTTTTCAACTAAACATTTGCAATTTCATTGATCTGTTTCAAGAACCCACCTTTAGTTTCATTGGTTCTCTCGATTGTTTTTCCATTCTTTTTCATTTCTTTGCACTCTCATCTTCATTATTTACTCCTTATGCTAACTTTAGATTAGGCTAGTGAAGTCCTGGAGTGCTCTTTTTCATTATCTTTATAGAACTTTCCAACACCTGAATTTCCATTGGTTGCATTTCATACATTCCATTTCTTTACCGATATCAACTTCATACATTGTTTTCATTATTTCTTTTATATTTTTTGCACTTATTTTCCCTTAAGTCTCGGCTTTTATTAAAATACATTAGTTACACTCTTGTCTAGTGTATTTTCTGTCTGGTCTTCCTAAGGATATTTATATTACTTAGCTTTTTAAAATATTTCCTTTTATTTGAGAAGCTTTGTGTTTGCAGAACAATCACTCATTAAATACAAGGTTCTTATACACTACTCTACTATCAACATCTTGCCGTCGTGTAGAACACTTGTTACAATTGATGATAGTGGATTTTTATAATTGTCCTAATAAAGAAAGGCATTGATTTACCTTAAGATTTACTATTTGAGTAGCATTTTTTCATGGGTTTTTAAAATTATATTGTTACCATATATACGTCTAACACATTTTGAACATATTAACATATATATTTCATTTTGGTGACAGAAGCAGGACACTGTATGTCCTGCCATGGCCCACTGATGGTCTAAGTGAAAGTGCAGACTACAGCACAAACTGTAGTCCATGCAGCATAGCAGTGCTCCCAAATGTATTCAGCACATGCAATGAATGTGCCATGCCAATGGAAGAGGTAATTGATGTGGGAGAAGGGAGGGTGGGGAGGCTGGTGGGGTGTATGGGAACCTCTTATTTTTTTAATGTAATATTTTGTGTGATCTATGTAAGTCTCTTGTACATACACCTACCAACTCTAGTACTAATTACAGGTCCAAATAAAAGTACAGAAAAGCCGCCTGTAGGGAATCTGGAAGTGGTGGTCACTGGAGGTTCTGAATGCAGGGAGAGGGAAAAACAGATGTAATAACTGGCATTGAGAATTCTCCTGAAAGATATTGCAAGGAAAGATGCAGCCCTTTATATATCTTGCCATAACCTACAGAAATGAGTGGAAGAGAGTGTAAACTACAATATCAACTTTAATCCATGCTTAGTGAAAAAATAAATTATCCATGCTTAGTGGCAATGCTCCGAAATGTGTTCATCAATTGCAATGAATGTACGTCGTTAATGAAAGATGTTGTTATAGTGGGAAAATATGAGAGGCATGAGGAATGAGGCATATGGAATCCCTTATGTTTTTTAAGTGATATTTGTGTAATCTAAGCATTGTTAAAATTTTTAAAATATCAGCATACCCTTGAATAAGCAAGTTACCTTGATTAAGAGCCAAAAAAATTAAAAAAATCAGATGGTGGGAAAAAAGCATTCAGTTGTTTCAGATTTTGAAATTGTTCAGAGAATATGAAACACTTTTTAATATGTTTTAGAAAATTAAAAAGAAAATTGTAATTATATAAAATGGGATATTTCAATAACAAAATAAATAGATCTCTAAAGATGAAATGTACTTTGATGAAAATTTAAAATTTCCAAGTGGTATAACTGGGAGGAATTTATCTTCAGTGGAAATAAAAAGGCAACCCACCCTGAAACAGAAATTGGAAAATAAAACAAATTTATATCTGTGGTCTTTCCTACATTTCATACTTTCTCTGTGTCCCTCCAATTACTGTCAATAAACCATTTCCACTCATGACATTTTCTTCCCACAGTAAAACAGAACAATAGCCTCCGTGATTTATTGTTCCACTGATGATTTCTGCCTTGGGTAATAAATAAAAACAAAATACCTTCATTCAGGAAACTCCAGGAGATGAAACACATATATACCACACTTAAGATGATGTATCTCACAGCTATTAATATTGGGTGTTCCAGTTCTTCTGAGAAGGGTGACTTGGAAGTGAGGAGAAATGGAAAGAGTGGCATTGGGGAAAGACACAAGGAGGTGAATTCCAGGACCACCTTATTTATACGGTTACTCTAAAATTTGCTTCTATTGGAAGCTCAGCTCTTGGCAATGGAGGAAGGAATCACCACTCCTGTGTTTGAAATATACTCACTTAGACACTGGCTACACTTTTATGATGCATTATAAGAGGAAGGGTTCTGTTATTATTTTCTACTTTGTTGTAGTTTAAATGGTGTTCCTTGGAACTGAGGGCATTTAGTCTCACTTTCCCAACTCAGGACAGTTAATCTTCAGTTGATAGTGTTCATCTTTTCTAAATTTCTCATGATAGGGTCCAAAAACAATTATTCTACTCACACAACATAATACAATTGAACAGAAAAGAGCTCACTCAAAATGAGTCTTGTCCTCCTTCTATATAGCATACATTTCACAGTTTTCAGACAGCAATCAAATCTCCCACTTCTCCAGGGAAAATAATAATGTTTCCCACTGTAACCTGGTGTTCATCTCTCCCTGAAGTTACGCAAGTTTCTTTAGCTGAAATCTATATTTTAAGGCCTATCCACAAGTTTTTCCTTAAAAATAAAACCACTAAACTGCACTTAAGTTTCACTGCTAAGACAACATGGTGTTTTTTTTCCTTCTTGTAACCACTTATAGATACTTAAGTAATAAATTTAGTTTTCCATGAAAAAAAATTTTTACCCTCAATTTAGAGTCAATTATTATTGTTTCCACATATTTTAGCATCCTGGAGAAGACTTAAACTCTACTGACAAAACCAGAAATACTTATTTTTGAGAGAAAAATAGAAGAAGCAGGAACAGGGAAGTAAGTAAAAATCTAGGTAGGAATTTATCTTCTAGGAGAATATAACAGTTCAAAAGGTCACCATCACTCACAGATGATATGTGCTTAATAAAAAACTTATTTTACAAATCAGTGTACCAGCTAGGTATTTAGAAAGGCAACAGGGAAAATTCTTCGGGAATTTTGAAAGAAATACAATTACCCTATCTCCATAAATGTTCTCAAATGTTCTCAAAGTGTAAGTAAGTTTGGCATCCACCATTGAGTCTTCATAGTGTGGTGAGAGGTCCATAGAGCACATGACTCTTAGCAGCCTTTTCTCCCTCTTTCTGGCTTGTGTTCCTGTCCTTCAGAAAATAGGGAACTAACAGGTATGGTGCCTATTAACCAATACTTAAGGCAAGAGTTTCCTACTAACTGAATGCAGAAAGGGAGAATATTTGGGGAGCCACCAATTTCAGTGGGGTCTTCTTTTTTTTTTTTTCCACAGGCAGGGTGGGAAGATTCACCCTGTCCACCTTTATTTATTTATTTTTTAATTGATTTTGTAAAAATATTACATTAAAAAAATATATGAGGACCCCTTCCAACCCCACCACCCCCACCACACCACTCCCCCCCCCAGCAGCACTCAATCCCATCATCATGACACATCCATTGCATTTGGTAAGTACATCTCTGGACACCTCTGCACCTCATGGTCAATGGTCCACTTCATGGTCCATACTCTCCCCCATTCTTGATTTTACAGTTTTCCTGATTATAACAGAAGTATCAAATTTCTCCGTTGGCCTGTTTTTTTTTTGGTGTTTTCTATACTTCCAATTATTGAAAGACTTTATCTTCATGAATAAGACGAGTATGCATGCTTATCACGTTTTTTCTCAAAAAAAATTTTATTATTAAAATCTTTAGATTATATAAATGTTACACAAAAAATAGAGGGGCTTCCCATATTCTCATCCCCCTCTCCTTCCCACGCTTTATCATATTAACAACATGTTTCATTAGTGTGGTACATTTGCTAGCATTGAAAAACACATATTGAAGCATTGCTACTAACATGGACTATATAGTTTATAGTTCACACAATTTTATGTGTTATGACAAATTGTATAATGATCTCATCCCATCATTTCAATGTCATGCAGGAGAATTCCCATATTTCCAAAAAATGTTCCCATATTACATCTATTCTTCCCTGTTACTCTCCTCAGAACCTCTGATGGCCACTACTTTATATCAATGATAAAAGTTCTTCAATTTTTAGAGTAATAAGTCTGTAATAAAATAATACTAAGTCTACTTATAATGAAAAATGGACTAAGGTCAAAATTCTTTAAAAAGCTTTTATTTGGAAAGAGATTTCTGCTTGAAAATCAGCCTTTCATATAAACTATTTTGTATAAGAACTGATTGCAAAATAGCAATCTTGAAGGGTAGCAATGTGGGAATTGATATATGAAATTGATAGCACTATTTCCACGGAATAAGTGTACATGATTGTGTATGTATAGATTGGAAAAAAATGATTCACAATATATTGTTTGCAGTAACATCTAAAGACATTGCCTACAAAAGATTTTTTGCAAACTGGTTTACATGATAATTTTTTTTACTGAGAATCCTAATTCAAATAATGTGGAATAAGGTGGGGCTCTTACTTGGACTGGAGAAAATTTCAGGATGAAATGGCAATCTGAGGATTTTTAATTCTCAGATTACGGTTAATCAAAACACAAACTTTTAAAAAGACAACAGAAATGAAATATCTGTTCTTGAAAATTGCAGTTCTGACCTGTGTATGACTCATATCAGTGTCTGAACCTGTGCGATAATAAATTACAATTGAAAATGAATTCGCAGCTCTCCCAAAGAAATTGAAGTGAATACTAATACATAACCGCTTATTAATATTTTCAAAAATTACCATTAACTCAGAGAAATCGCTAATTCCAAAATGCCTCTCTGATTCACCATTTGTAGCAATGGCACAGAAATTGGTTGATGAATGAAGCATTCACCTTAGTATACCTCAGAAAGAAAACAGTATGCCTACACAAAAATCTGAAATTATGTCCTACTATCTGGGTTTAATGGTAGAATAAGATATAGTAGGAAAAGGGAAAAACACAAAGATTGCTTTATATGATCTGTAAATGTGCACTATTATTGTAGAAAGTGCTGAAAGAAATTTCCCAAAAATATCCTTAATATGAAAATAATTTTTAAAGGGCATCCTTATATCACTGGAAAATGATAGAAATTGCTGACACCATCAATGTTTGAAGAATCAGGAATTGTGTTGCTGATTACAACCTCACTTAACTTATGATTTGGAATGTGAAGGAGAAGGGCATATATTGGAGATAGAATTGGATTATTGTAAACCAGTCAGATGTTGTCTCCAGTTCAGGATGTGACCTGTTTGAGGAATCCGTGAACAAATATCTTGGTAACTGGCACACTGCCTTTGGTATGAGAGCTTGTTTTTCACTAAAACTATAAAAGACAAGCAGTTTCTTTGATATGGCAGTGACTGCAGTACACCTTTATCCCTCACCACCTGCTATAATTTTATATATACAGAATTACCTATATGAAAGGTTTTACTGCTGAAAATCCAGGCAGCAGTTTCTGCCTTCATTCCTGATTCCAGGGAAGACAATGAGAGAACACATGTTGTACAATAATACAAAAGAAACAGGTATCCTTGATATACAAAACTTAAAGAAATAGAATTATTTCAGTAGGCAAATAACAGATTGTCTCTCTACACACTTATAAAGTATCTAGATTAAGATCTCTTGATGTTTGACCTCTGTTGATCATGAGCACATTTGCAAACCTGAGACAAAGTATCCTTTTCTAGGGTAAATGTTTCTCAGCTTTTTAAAGGCCTGTTTTATATCCTTATTTCTAAGACTATAGATAAAGGGGTTCAGCATGGGAGTGACCACAGTGTACATCACTGAGGCTATTGCATTTGCCCTTGAATTTTGGGTAGCAGCAGAGCTAAGATATACTCCAAGACTTGTACCATAAAAGAAGATTACTACTGAAAGGTGAGACCCACAAGTAGAAAATGCTTTACATTTACCTCCAGCTGTTGAAATTCTCAAAATGGAGGATATAATCTTATAGTAAGAGAAAAGGATCCCAGTGAGTGGTATAACACCTACAAGTCCAGATGTAAAATACATCACTAGGTTATTGAGGAATGTATCAGAACAAGCACGTCTGATTACCTGATTAAGTTCACAGAAAAAGTGGGGAATGTCCAACTTTGTACAAAAAGACAATCGCAAAGCCATTAAGTCATGCAAAAGGGAGACCAAAACACTCAACAACCAGGATGCCAGCAACAGGAGGCCACAGACCTCGGGGTTCATGATGACCATGTAGTGCAGGGGGTGACAGATGGCCACAAAACGATCATAGGCCATCACAGCTAAGAAGAAGTTATCTAGTACTCCAAAAAGTGTGGAAAAATACATCTGGCTGAGACAGTTTTCATAAGTTATGGCTTTGCTCTCTGTCTGGATGTTCAGCAGCATCTTAGGTACTGTGGTGGAGGTGAAACAGATATCTGTAAAAGACAGATTGGAGAGGAAGAAGTACATGGGCGTGTGGAGGTGGGAGTCAGAAATGATGGCCAGGATGATAAGCAGGTTCCCAAAGATGGTGACCAGGTACATGGAGAGGAACAGCCCAAAGAGGAGGGACTGCACCTCTGTATCTTCTGAGAGCCCCAGGAGGATAAATTGTAAAACGTAAGTTTGGTTTTCTGTTTCCATGTAGATGATGGTTTTCCTGGAAGAGATATCAGAGAAATGCAATTTTAGCCACAAGAAATGATCAGATATTTATAATAAATGGTATGGCTTTACTATAAATACATTGTTAATATTTGTATGGATTTTATATAAATCTAGTACAAATCTCTGAAAATGTCAGTAAAACCATATATTCCTGCTGCTCCTTGATACTTTTGCTGTATAGAAATTCTTGTCCATAATAGAAAATATTTTTCCAATGCAATATTTTCCATTATAAATTCTCTCAGATTTTGTTTTAAACAGCAAACATTATGACTAGTCTTTTTGTATCATGTAAAAAAATTGTAAAGAAGAACAAAGTTGTAGGAACCATATTACCTGGTTGCAACACTTACTTAAAAAACACAGTAATTAAAGATAATACTATTGATGAAATGGATGGATGTACCCACACAAATGGGTCCATTGATGTTTCACAGAGGAAAAGGACAATTCGATGTGGAAAGAATGGTTTTCTCAAGAAATGGTGCTGGAACAATAGGATGCACTCATGCCAAACAAAAAAGAAACTTAGACTCTGATTGTATGCATTGCACAAAAATTAAATGAAAATGAATCATACCACTTTAAAGTAGCATGCATTTTAAAAGTGTTATGCTGAAACCTAAAGAAAATCTAGGGACCCCTACTATGATAATGAGTTTTTTTGATATAGCAATGAAAGTATGATCCATGAGAGATTAAAATTTATAAGTTAGTTTTTATTCAAGTGTAAAATTTGTGCTCTGTAAAAGACAAGTATAAGGATTTGTGAAATAAAAGTACATATTTGGAAAAAATATTTACAACATAACTGATAAATGATTTGTATACAAATGTATAAATTACTGTTAATACCACGAAATAACAAAGCAAATGGTGAATTAGAAAATGGGCAAAAGAACTGAAGAGAATCCTCGTATAAGAAGATATACACTTCCCAAATAAGCATATGAAAATAAATTCAAACTCACTGGCTCCTAGGTATTATTACCAAGTGCCAACTAGCAATGTATCTTGAAAAAGATCTTGATCAAAAGGGGAATTATTATATTCAGGTGAGTTTTTATAACTAAGAGATTTGAATGTGAGTTTGGAGGTCATTCCAGAGGTTACGCTTATACACATCGCAGCAGAATTTGACTGCTACTGTAAACAGTGCCTCAAACAGCGGGGCTCCTGATGGCTCTAGAAACATCTAGACACTATAAGCAGTGCAGAGAATCTCAGGAATTTAGCACCCTGTCAGTGGGCCTTACTTTGGAATTTACGCTCCCTAGTGTAAAAGAGTTAGACTCATTTGTAGATCCCCAACATGTGGTACTTCTGTATATTTTATTTACATAAAAGTCATGTGTTGGCACTATACTCATTAAATATATCTCTAAGAACCTTAAATCTTTGGTCTGTTCATATGTCATTTGAGTCATGAATTTAAGCATAGAGTTTCAATAACTGCTCTCCAGTTCATCAGATACACCCAGGATAACTACCAAGGAGATGATAATGGACAACGCTCACCCCAAGGAACAGTGTCAGTAACTGCAAGCAAGATAGTTCCATCCATCTACCCCCATGGGAATTAACCCCCCTCTCAGTTAGTAACAGAGTGGGCATCACTATCACGAAGTCCTCACTGGGGAATGAACAGAGGACTAAACTAGACATAATTTTTCTATTATAGACATTATTATTCTAGCAATGGAACAATGTTTATCATTGATTTAAAGGCCATGGCCACCGGAGATTCCGAGAGGAGGGAGAAGGAAGAATAAGTGTAATATTGGGGCATTTTCAGGTCATTGTGGTTGTTCTGTATGACATTACAATGATGGATACAGGCCAGTCTAGGTTTTGTCATTACCTAAAATTGTACAGGACAGACTATTAACTTTAATATAAACTATAGTCCACGGTTAGTAGCACTTCTTCAATATGTGTTCATCAATTGTAGCAAATCTACCATACTAATTAAAGATGATGTTACTATGGAAAACAGTGGGAGGGAGAAGGGGTGGGGCATATGGGACCCCATATATTTTACGTAACATTTATATGTAATCCAAACCTACTTTAAAAATTTAAATAAATAAATAATTATATTAATTAATTAATTAAAATCTTTAAAAAGTTAAACATCATTTGTCATTAGGGAATTGCAAGACTACAACCACAATGATATATGTCCACATGCTTATTAGGAGAGATAAAAACCTGGAAACTGAGTATACCAATTGCTATTGAGTATGTCGAGCAATATGTCTCTCCTTTATTGCTAGTGAGAACACAAAATGTTTCTGCCGGAAGATAGTTTAGCAGTTTCTTGTAAAACTAAGCATTGTCTTACCATACAATCCAACAATTGTCCTTTTAGCTATATATGTGGGTGATATGAAAACTGGAGTCCACACAAAGTCCCACACAGGAATGTTCAGAGCAGCTGTGTTTGTAATCTCCAAATCTGAAAGCAAAGAAAATGTTGATCAACCACCACACCAGCGTTCTGAGAGAGTCCACAACAGCAAGTTGGAGAATTCCATCCATCAGGTATGTGGGATCTAACATCCCTCTCAATTTAGAGATGGAGTGGACATCACCCTCCCAGGGTCCTCAGGATAGAGGAATAAAATATAGATTAGAGTAGACCTAATGGTATTCTACTAAAGACTTATTGTGATTCTAGCAATGCAAGAAACTGTATCACTGATGAGGAGACAGTGGACATTGGAGTTGCTGAGTTCAGGGAGAGGGAAGAAAAGGGTGTGGTATGGGGGCTTTTTTGAGATTTGGAATTCTCCTGAAAGATATTGCAGGTACAGATTCAGGACATTATATACCCTGCCATAGCACACTGAATGAACCGTGAGAGAGTGTAAACTACCATGTAAACAATAAGCCAAGCTGTATAGCAATACTGCAAAATGTATTCATCAAATACAAGGAATGTGCCACACTGATGAAAGAATTTGTTGATGTGGGATGTTAAAACCTCACCACACCTTATGGTTATATTACTTGCACAGCTCTGTCCATGTCATCTCTTCTTCATGTTCTTCTATCCCTTTCTCTTTCTGAAATTACTCTAAATACTCCTTCAAGTCTTCTTACAATTAAAATCTCCCTTCTGATGCCTTCACTAACCTTCACAGGGTGGGTCTGTACTCTTGGATCCACTTCATGAGGATTCCAGAACCACATCAGGATATTGGCCATACTCATTTCTATGTCTATTCCCCAATTTGGATGTAATCTCTTTAATATGAGGAACAGAATTTTATTCATTTCTTCATTCCTAAAATAATATTTACAGCTTATCATGAAGTAATTGATGACTAAATATTTGTTGAATGACTAAAAGAAAAAATGAATGAATGCAGTTAAACAGATTCTTTCAACAATTGTAGAGAAAGAAGAATGAGTGAAACAAAGTGTGGGAAAAGAGGCTGCCTCTGCAAGGGCCTAACAGCTCCACTGAGATAGATAATCCTGGCTGTCAGAAAAGCCTAGAGGATATGGGTGCCATGATAGGTAGCCTTGTAAGTCATGTAGTGCTCAGGAAAATTTATTGTGTACACAGGGGATGAAAACAACTGTAATGTTCAGAACATAGCCTGATTGAACCTCACAATGAGACATTTAATCATGAGCTGTAATAGGTTAGACATATATATGAATAACCAGGAATATAGATTCATGAATTATGATTTCATTGTTATTTCTGCATAAATGATAGAACCAAGAGAAATATATACTGGCGGGGACTAATAAAATGGGCTTCTTCAAGCATACAACTGCTGTGTTTGCATGTGCTTTCTTCATCTGTCTGAATCTTTCTGGACAAGACTCTTCCCACTTCTGAACCCCAAAATGAATGAGAATTGCTTCTGAGAGAAGGAAGATGCAGGAGTGAGAGGTCAGATGGGACAGATTGGAAAAAATATTTTAGTTTATCTGCTATCTATTTCCACTCAGGCTTATTAATAAGGCAACAATTTGTGTTTTAAGCTTTCTCTATGGTCATAATCTGTTGATGTCCTTAAAGATTCTACCAATAAAAGGTGTCCATGGAGCCAAAATACTTCCCCCCATACCTGTGAATATTCTATAACTCAACCTGAAATTATCAAGGTAAGATCTACGTTCACCAATGCAGGTTCCTCCTCGAATAATGGAAGAAGTTGGAAGCTCCCAGGAAGAAAAGTGAGATGGAACCAGTCATAAGGTCTGGAGAAGGCGGTTATATTTTTTCTTCACCAAAGATTAGTATAGTAGATACATAGATTTTTTGAGCAATTAGGGATTCCATTCCCATAAGCCACATTAAAAATGTATTCTTTTGTCTCAGGACTCCCTGAGATTATTACTTCCCTGGAGATAAGAAAGGAAAGAACAATGAAAACTTATGCCAGTTTTGTACTTTGTGACAGATTTGGAGCTCCATGTTCTTCTCCTATCCTTGTGGATACCTACCTCCCAGGAGGAGGTCACCTCTCTTAAGTTGTGGGCTCTAGTATTCCCAGGTTTCCCATACTGATTTTCATCTTGCCAATTCTGGAGAAAGATTCTGGATACATTAAATTATCTTATTCCCCAATTTTTCTTCTCTGGAGTTGATTTTAATGAATGGAGTGACCCACTCTCAAGAGGATTTCCTCTTCTACCACTGCTTCTCCTTTCTACCCCATAGTTAGAAATATTTGTTCAACCCATGCAACCATTTGGTTTCTCAGTCATTCAGCAAATATTTATTCAACAATACTGCATGGTAAACCCTAAACTACATTCTGGGAATGAAGAGAAGACAATGGAACTGCGTTTCCTGGTAAACTGTTTACAGTTTTAAAAAGTCAAGGCATGAGCACTCACACAATCCCTAGAAGCCTGTGTCAGATGCCGCCGATCCAATACCCTAAACCAGTAACCATTCCTTATTATATTGTCTAAAGTGTTTTCTCAACATTATATCATTTCAACAATGTACCCACTAATCGCCTGTGTTCACGTGTTCCACCCCCAACACACCCACAATTCCATGGACCATCCTACCCTGTGTGTGGTATCAGTGGTTGTAGACCAATACAATAGCAGGAATTGTACACCCATAATGAAGAGGGACTATCAATGTCTCTCAAGAGCATGGGTTGTTCATAATGGGGGAAGACAAACCAGTGTGTCAAGCCCTCAGCATTGTTGCAAGTATCTATGAATCTTGTCCTTCAAGCAGTGAAGCTTGGTTGTCACTGTGGGCCACCAGGGGAGGGAGAGAGAGAGATAGAATAGACAGAAATGGGGTAATTGGGGGTCAGTGGAAATGTTATGCATGATCTTGCAATGATGGATACAGGCCCTGTTAAATCTCACTGAAAATTTATAAAAGTGTATGGTCTAAAATGTAAACCACAATGGAAATTACTGACCATAGTTGGTAGCTATATTTCCATATTTGTACATCAGTTGTAGCAAATTTAAGATCCACATGTAAAAACACCATTGGTGGTGAAGGGGGAGGATGCTGGGAATATGGGCAATACCTATGTTCTGTTTGTGACTTTACTATGTCTTAAAACTTTTTAGAAGACATAATAAAAAGAAAGAGGTAAGGCAATGAGGAAGAAATGGAAGAGATTGTCTTGCCACTATATATACAGGACAACAGCTATTACAGTGATGAAAGGCAAAACCTTAATAATTTTCTCTAATTTTTTTCATTTTTAATACCCTAATTTGTGCTTTATTTTGATTTTTATAAATCATTATATATTTTATTTCTAATGTTTAAATATATCATTACTATTTATTTTTCCTATTAATTGCATTTGGCAATATATTAGGCTTCATTTTTGAAGATTTGTTTCAGAGAGGGGTTCAACTATGGCAGGGAAGTACCATTGATGTGGGGTGTTATTGATAGGGTATGGATGGGAGGTGGTTCGCCTGGGCATGCATATAGGGTATATAGATAAGTTTGCATGTACACTGAGTATGGACACAAGGGGTAGAGATTCACATAACAATAGAAGGAGTGTCCGGTTCCCATCCTGGGGAGCTCTGCTGCATTCCTGAATGGAACAAGGATTATCCCTCAAGTGCAAGGGCAATGACCAGTGAAGAAGGAAGGCCCAGCAATAGGCCCTTGATACTGATGACTATGTTTGCAAGCTTGTTTTGCTTGAAATTTCAACTTGGCCTAGTGCTGCAGGGTGCTGAAGAGTTACCTCCTGAGAGCCAGGTTGCTCAAATATGGCCATTCTCTAAGCCAAATTCAGCATACAAATGCATTACTTTCCCCCAATAATGGGACATGACTCCTGGGGATGAGCCTTCCTGGCACTGATGAATTACTAACAAGCACAAGCTGGTGAGGCAACAGGAAAGAAACCAGTTCATTGGACTTACCCAGGTAAGCTGACAGGGAGATGAGGATGGACAACCAGCACACCAAGAACCTGAGTCTACAGCTGTGGGCATGAGAGTCCCATCAACCAGCCATGGTTATTAAAACTCCCTCTCAATTGAGAGGTGGAGCTGGCATTGGCATCCCAGGGTCCTCAGTGTTGTGGAATAAATTATGAATTAGAGTGGACTTACTGGTATTCCACTATAGAATTATTGTGACATTAGCAATGCAAGAAATTGTATCACTGATGGGGAGAGAGTGGCGATGGGTGTTGTTGAAGGCAGAGAGAGGGGAAAGGATGTGTGATATGGGGGCATTTTCAGGACTTGGATTTGTCCTGAATGATGGTGCAGGGACAGTTGCAGGACATTATATATCCTGTCATAACCCACTGAATTGACTGGGAGTGAGTGTAAACTACAATGTAAACTATAATTCATGCTGTGTAACAATACTCCAAAATGTACTCATCAAATGCAATGAATGTACCACACTAATGAAAAAAATTGTCAATGTGGGAGACTGCAGGTTGTAGGCAGTGGGGTATATGGGAAATTCTTATATTTTGTAATGTAAAATTTAGTGTGATTTATGTATCTTTAAAAAATAATAATAAAAGTGAATAAGTAAATATCACCAAAATTTATAAAGCTGTATAGTCTAAAATGCAAACCATATTATAACCAAAAAATTTTAAAATATACAATCTAAAATGTAAACCATAGTGCAAACCATAATGGAACCATGTTTAGTAGCTATGTTTAAATAACAGTACATCAGTTGAAACAATTGTAATATCCACATGTAAAAAGTTCATTGCTTGAAAAGGTGGAAAAGGTTTTGATGTTGAGTATATAGGAGTTTCCTTGATTTTATATATTACTTTACTGTGACCTAAATCTTTTTAGAAGACATAATAAATAAAAGCATGCAGACTCTGAGGAATAAATGAAAGAGATTGGTTTGCCACTCTATATAGAGGGCAACTCCTATAGAGGGCAACTCGATGTAAGGGAAAACATCAAAAATAATTTCTTATATTTTTCATTATTTATTACTCCAATTTATTTTTTATTTTAGGCTTTCAAAAATTTTATAAATTCTATTTCTAATCTTCACACCTACTTTACCATGTCCTTTTCCTATTAATTGAATTTTGCAATATATTATGTATCATTTTTGAAAAATTTGGGATCACAGAATGATTGACCTATGGTAGAGAAAGAGCACTGATGTGGGATGTCATTGATGGGGGAGTTTCCCAGGGCATGCAAAGAGGGTATATAGATATATTTAGATGTTCATTGAGTATTGAAATAGGGGATAGAGTTTCACATGACAGCTGATGGAGTGCTGAATTCCTTCTCCAGGAATCTCTGTTGCAACAAGTACAAGCACAAAGAGCAGTGAAGAAGGAAGGACCAATGATGGGCCCTTGATACTGATGACTAAGTTTATGAGATTTTGTGCTTCTAATTATCAATGAGGGAGGAGTGGGTGTGTAGGGAGTGTGGTATATGGGAATCTCTAATTTTTTTGGTAACATTTTGTTTTACATATATATTTTTAAAAAAGAAATATTATTTAAATATACTATTAGGCCTAGAGCAGCAAGGTGCCTAAGATTTATCTCCAGAGAGCCTCGATGTTTCTCAAATGTGGCCTCTCTTAAAGTCAAAATCAGCATGTAAATTCATTATCTTGCTACCAGCATGGGACATGATTCTCAGGGATGAGCCTCCCTGGCAAAGAGGGATTACTACTAATCACCAGCTGGTGATGCAACTAGAAAAAGGACTTGAATGAAGGGGGAAAATGGTAAATATAAATGAGTTCATATGGCTAAGAGACTTCAAAGTGACTCTGGAGGTCATCAGAGGATTCACACCTACACATATCTCAGCAGGATACAAGAGACAGCCAAAGTAGACACAATCCCAGGAAATGGTACTCCTGAGGGCTATGGAGACTCCAAGATCCTACAATCATGGCAAGTAGCATTGGAATTCAGTGCATTGCCAGGGCTACCAACTTAGGAATTTGTGCTTCTGAGTGTTATGGAGTTGGACTTAGATGTGACTTCTCTACCACACATGCCTCTTCTGTCACTTTTACTGAAACTGTAGTTGGTACTGGTTGGAGCATGCTCAGGAGACTTCAATCTCTGGACTGTCTTTGTGCCAGCTGGGATCTGAGCTTCAGCAGAGTTGCAACACCTACTCTCTTGTTGTTGGTCTTACCCAGATCACCTATAGGGAGGTGAGGATGGTCAAGCGTCACACTAGGGTTCCAAGCCTACAACTGCAAGCAAGAGAATCCCATCCATTAGCCATGTGGGTTCTGAGCCCCCTCTCAATTTAGAGGTAGGGTGGACATCACTATCCCAGGGCTTGCAGCATGGAGCATTAAATATGGATTAGAAGGGACTTACTGGTATTCTACTACAGAATTATTGTGACTCTAGCAATGGAAAAAAATTGTATCATTGATGTGAAGACGGTGGCCACGAGAGTTGCTGAGGATGGGAAGACTGAAGAAGAGGTAGGATATGGGAGAAATTTCAGGACTTGGAGTTGTCCTCAATGTTATCAGAGGAAATTGAAAGGCATCATATATCCAATCATAAGTCATTGCATGGACTGGGGGAAAGTGTAAACTACAATGTAAACTATAATCCATGCAGGGTATCAGTGCCTGAAAATGTCTTTATCAAATGCAATGAATGTGCCATACTGATGTAAGAGGTTGTTGATGTGGAAGGATTGTGGTTTGGATAGTAATGTAACATTTTGTATGATCTATGTATCTTTAAAAATAGACAATAAAAATAACTAATACAATTTCCAATAATTCATTTAGGACAATTTTCTATTAATACAATTACTTATACCTTTCTATTGGTATATAAAATTAATAACACATAAATAAAATTCATAATTACTGGGATTAAAATATATGCATGCAGTAATAACAAACATATTTCTGATAAAAGTTATACTTGAAAAAAAAACATCAATAGTAAGTCCATATGACCAGATAACACAGAATAAAGGAAATATCTCACTGAATTTTCAAATTAATCAAGGTAATGTTTTCACAGTTCTCTGAGTTCTGTCTTTTAGACTGTAAGCCCTTTTTCAGGCAACACAAATAAAATAAGTATCATTTATTTTTCAGATGGGAAAATTGTAGTGTTTTCACTGTTCACTAAGTTTCTCTGTGTTATTACATTGATTGTAAGGCCATATTAGTAGATACAATTTAAAGCAATATTATATAGTTTTCAAAAGTCTTCAATATAGTGTTTCCACAGTTCACTAAGAGAGTTCTGTGCTTGATTCATTTAACCAAAAAACACTTAATAAAGGAAGTATCTCATTTAGGGTTTAAATCTAATCAAAATAGTGTTTTCAGAACTCACTAAGTGAATTTATTGTTTTAACATTGCTTGCAAGTCTATATTAGCAGATAACACTGAATAGAGTATCTTATTTAGTTTTCAAGACTTATCATTACAGTATTTTCTCAGTTTATTAACTTAGCTGTGTCTTTTAATATTTTAATTCCATTTTAGCAGATTACACTAAATATAGCAAGTATATTACGGTGTTTTTGAAACAAATCTACATAGTGCATGCACAATTCAGTAAAAGTATTCTAGGTTGTAATACTGATAGTCTTTATCAATAGATAATACTGTATAAGCAAGTAATCTATGTAGATACAAAAATAATCAATATAGTGCTTTTACAGTTAAAAGTGATGGAGAATTCAAAATATTCACAGATAAACAGAAATTAAGAGAGTAGACCAATAAGAAACCTACCTTTCAAATAATAATAAAGGGAGTGCTGCAGATTGTAGCGAAAAACAGGGCAGAGAGAGAATTGGAGGAGAGTATAAGAAAAAAATAAAGGAAAAAGTGAAATAAAAACATATTACATAGATAAACAAACAAAAATATTCCTAATGTACAAAATTTATTGACAGTAATGACGATAAATGTAAATTGATTATTTCAACAGTCAAGATAAACAAATTGGAAGAATGGATAAGGAAACAAAACCCATCAATATGCTGTTTACAAGAAGGACACCTTAGACCCAGGGATTCCAGGAGTCTGAAATAGAATAGCTAGAAGAATATTTACAAGTTAAAAGTAACCTAAATAAGGTGGGAGTACATGTAGAGATACTGAAAAAAATATTTATTAAATGCAAAAGTATTTTAAGAGCAAAAGATGGACTCTATATATAAGTAAAAGGGGTAATCTTTCAAGAAGAAAGAACAAAAATAAACTTTTATGCACCTAGCCAGGAGGTATCAAATTACATGAAGCAAACACTGGGAAAATTAAGTGGAGAAATAGAAGCTTCTGCAATTATAGTGGGGGAATTTCATAAAACATTATCATGACTAGACAGAACATCTCAACAGGAAAGCAATATAGAAACAAAGATAAGTTAGAGGATCTGGACCTAATTGACATATACAGAACAATACACCCAATTACAGTAGGATATACTTTCTTCTCAAGTTCACCTGGACATTTCCCAGGAAAGAGCACATGCTAAGCCACAGAACAATACTCAAAATTTCAAAAAGATTGAAATTAAACAAAATAATTTCTCTGACTACAATGGTATGAAGCTTGAAATAAGCAGGGACCAAAAAAATTGAACAGGCTCAAAGATATGAAAATTAACAACACTCTCTACAAACAACACTGGGTTAAGGAGGATATTTAAAAAGACATCAGTAAATACCTTGAAATGAATGAAAATGAAAACACAACATATAAAAACTTATTGGATTCAGCCGAAACTGTACTGAGAGGGAAATTCATAGACATAAATGCATACATTAAAAAAAAGAAGAAAGAGCAAAATTCAAAGATTCAATTATACTTCTGGAATAATTAGAAAAAGAACAACAAACTAACCGCAAATGAAGTAGAAAGAAGGAAATAAAGATTAGAGTAGAAATAAATGAAATGGACAATAAGAAAGCCAAAAGGTAGTCTTTCAAGTTCAGTAAAATTGAAAAGCCCTTAGGTATACCAATAAAGAAAAAGAGAGAGAAAATGCAAATACACAAAATAAGAAATGAGAAAAGGGATATTGCTACTGACCCCACCAAAATAAAGTGTATCATAAGAAGATATTTTGAAAAATTAAATGCCATCAAAAAGTATAATTTAAAGGAAATGGAAAAATTCTTAGAAACACACAAGCAGTGTACATTGACAAAAAAGAAGAAATTGATGAACTCAACAGACCAATCACAAGTAAAATTAGACTCTGCACCTCCCAAACAAGAAGAGTGCTGGACCAGACCTCTTCACAGGTGAGTTTTATCAAATATTCCACATATAACTAACATCAATCCTGCTTAAACCCTTCCAAAGAAATAGAAGTAGAAGGAACATTGCCTACCTCATTTTATGATGCCAACATTACCCTAAAAGTAAAGCCAAAGATATCACAAGAAAGGAAAATTACAGAACAATTTAGCCAATGACACTACATACTAAAATCCTCAGTAAAATACTTGCTAATTGTATTAAAAAACACATCAAATGAATTATAAACCATGACAAAATGGGTTTCTATCCAGGTATATACGGATAATTCAACAAAAGAAAATCAATCAAAAGGGTATATATGAAAAAGCCACAGCTAATATCAAGTGCAATAATGAAATCCTAAAACATTTCCCTTTAAGACTGGGAAAGAGACAAGAATGCCCACTATTAATGCTCCTACTTAACATTGTGTTAGAAGTACTTACTTAAGTGCTTTGGCAAGAAAAAGGTAAAGAAGGCGTCCAAATTGGAAAGGAAGAGTCAAAATTTAACTATTTGCAGATTACATGATCCAGTATATGAAACATCCTGAGAAATCTACATCAAAGCTTGTAGCGAGGTGGGGTAAGATGGCATCCAAGTAAGTACATCATTGTTACATTTCCTACATCGGACAGGCTGAGGGGTGATATAATCCTGCTGGAGTGGGCTGTTTTGGGAACCTACTAAGCAGGAGGTGTCTGAATGTTGATCTGGAGAGACTGCAACAAAATTAGTGCTTGGTCAAGGTAAAACTGTGGTTTCTAACACTGAACTCGGAAGCTGTGGGAGGGTAAATCCCTTCAGACTAAAGCCAAGGGCTGCAGTGTTCCATGAGAAGTGCCAGACTCAATTTAGAAAAAAGGGACAAATTCCTAGAAATACATAAGCAGCCCACATTGACGAAAGAACAAATCAATGATCTCAACAAACCAATCGCAAGACAAAGAGATAGAATCAGTCATTAAAAACCTCCCAATTAAAGAAGAGCCCTGGGCCAGATGGCTTCACAGTAGAACTAACTTTCCCAAAAGAACTAACACCAATCTTGCTTAAACACTTCCAAAAAATTGAAATAGAAGGAACTTTGCTGAACAAATTTTTTAGTGCCAACATTACCCTAATACCAAAGCTGAACAAAGACACCACAAGAAAGGAAAATGACAATCTCTCTAATGAACCTAGGTGCCAAAATCATCAACAAAATACTTGCAAATCTTATTTAACAACACATTAAAATAATTCTACACCATGACCAAGTGGGCTTCATTCCTGGTATGCAAGGTTGTGTCAACATAAGAAAATCAATTAATGTTATACAACACATAAACAGATTGAAGGAAAAAAACATCACATGATCTTATCTATTGTTGCAGAAAAAGCATTTGACAAAATACAGCACCCTTTCTTGATAAAAACACTCCAAAAGATAGGCATAGAAGGAAACTTTCTGAACATGATAAAGGGTATATATATATATATAAAACACAGCTAACATCATTTACAATGTTGAAATCCTAAAATCTTTCCCTCTAATATCAGGAACAAGAAAAGGATGCCCACTATCACCCCTTCTATCATCATTGTGTTAGAAACACTTGCCTGAGCCCTGAGGCAAGAAAAAGATATAAAAGGGATCCAAATAGGAAAGGAATAAATCAAAATTTCACTATTTGAAGATGACATGCTCCTATACATAGAAAGTCCTGAGAAACCCACAACAAAGTTTCTAGAACTTATAAATGAGTTCAGAAAAGTTGCAGGTTAGAAGATAAATGCACTAAAGTTAGTAGCAATTCTGTACACCATTAATGAGCACTCTGTGGAGGAAATCATGAAAAAATCCAATTTACAAGAGCAACTAAAAGAATCAAATAACTAGGAAAAATTAACTTAAATATAAATGATATGTGCACAGAAATCTACATTGTTGAAGAAGCTTTGGACAACAGAGAGGTTCAACTATGGCAGGGGAGGAATACTCCCCTGTGGGCTGTTATTGAAGTGGGGCACATGGTTGGGGTGGAGTTCTCCAGGGCTTGTATATAGGGGACATAAAAATATTTGGATATATTTTGGTATTTTTATAGTATTTACAGTTACAAATGACAACCGAGGGAGTACTGAGTTCCTACTCAGGGAAGCTCTGTCATATTCCCCAGTGGAAAAGCAAGAATCCTCCAAGTGCAATGGCAAAGACCAATGAAGAGAGACGGTCCAATCATGAGCTCTTGACACTGATGACTATGCTTATGTGTCTGTGTACCTGAAAAATGAACTGGGCCTAGAGCTGCAGGGCCTAAGTGTTACCTCCTGAGAGCCTCCACGTTGGTAAAATATGGCCTCTCTCTAAGCCAAACTCAGCATGTAAATGCATTACTTTCTCCCTAGTGTGGGACATGACTCCTGGGGATGAGCCTCCACAGTGCTGAGGGATTACTATCAATCACTGACTGGTGCTACAACTAGAAAGAAACCTTGAATAAAAGGGTCAACCAAAACCAGCAGAATATCCAAGTCTTCATGTAGGATATGTTAAAAACTGCTTTTTGACCTTGAGTAAAAGAGGGAAATGGCAAAGAGAAATGAGTTTCTATAGCTAAGACTCTTCAAAAAAGAGTCAGGAGGTCAACAGAGGGGTTGCCCTTTCACATGTCTCAGCAGAAACAGCCAAAGTAGATACAACCATAGGTACTGGTTGTCCTGAAGGCTATGGAGATCCACAGGGCATATGGTCATGGCAGATGGATTTGGAGTTCTGTGCCATGTCAGTGGGCCCAACTTTGGAGTTTGTGCTCCTGAGTGTGATGGAGGTGGACTCAGATGTAACCTTTCTACACATGCCTCTTCTGTCACTTTTGCTGAACCTGTGATTGGTGCTGGGGATTGTATATACTCAGGGGACTTGAATATCTGGGTTGTCTGTGTGCCAGCTGGGCCCTGAGCCTCAGAAGAGTTGGAACTCTGACTCTCTTTTTCATTGGAATTACCCAGGTCAGCTACCTGGGAGTTGAAGATGCTCAACCACTATGCTAGGGAATCAAGGATGCCTACAACTGTAAGCAGAAGAATTGCATCCATCACATATGTGGAATCTAAGCACCTCTTGATACAGAGGTGGAGTGGACATCACCATCCCAGGGTCAAAAAAATGGAGGAATAAAATATTTTTTTAGATTAGACTTACTTATATTCTACTATAAAACTATTGTAACTAGTAATAGAATAAATTGTGACATTGAAATTGAGAAAGTGGCCACAGTAGTTGCTGGGGGCAGGGAGAGAGAAGAAGAAATGTGATGTGGGGACATTTTTGCAACTTAAAGTAGTCCTAAATGACATTGCAGGGTCAGAAGCTTGATTTTATATATCCTGCCTTAACCCATTTAATGTAGCGGGAGAGAGCATGAACTACAGGGTAAACTATTATTGATGTGGTGCAGCAGTGCACCAAAATGTGTGCACTGAGTGCAATGAGTGTGCCACAATGGTGGGGGAGGTTTTGGTGTGGGAAGATTGGGATTGGGGAGCTGGGGTTATACGGGAAACTCTTATGTTTTTTAATTTAACATTTTTTTGTGGTGTACATATCTTCAAAAAATAAGATTTACAAAAATAACCAGAGTGCAGTTTGGGGAGTGGATTAGTAAGGAATCTCTTATGTTTTTTGATGTAGGTTCTCTGTGACCTATTAACTTTAATAAAATAATGTGTAAAATAAAAATAAGTAAATATATAATCTTGTAGAGCTTATAAATCATTTCTGTAATGCCACAATTTATAAGATTAATGCAGTAAATTCAGTAGCATTTCTGTACAACATCAATAATCAATCTGTGTAGGCAATCATGAAAATAAAGCCAATTTACAAGAGCAACTAAAAGAATCAATTACCTAGGAATAAGTTTAACTAATGTAAACAATTTATACACAGAAAACTACACAAACTTGTTAAAATAAATCAAAGAAGACTTTTTTAAAATTGAAGAATATTCCCTTTTCATGGATGGGAAGACCAAACTTCATTAAGATGTCCGTCCTACTCAAAATGATCTACACATTTAATGCAATCCCAATAGAAATAAACATAACATTTTTTCTGAATTAGAAAAGCTAAATATGAAATTTAAATGGAAGGGCTAGTGTCCCCAAATAGCAAAAGACATATTGAAAAAAGAAAAAAAAAGAATTTGGAGGAATCACACTTCTTGACTTTAAAACATTCTACCAACTACAGTGTTCAAAACTGCATTATATAGACACAAGGATAGACATACTGACAAATAGAGCCAAATTGACATTTCTGATACAGATCCTCACATATAGAGTGTTCAGATATTTGATAAGGCCACCAGACCCACTCAACTAGAAGGGAATGGCCTGTTCAAAAATTGGTGCTTGGAGAAGTGGAATCCATATTCAAAAGAAGGAGAGAAAAATACCATCTCACACCTTATACAAGAATTAACTCAAGATGGATCAAATATCTAAATATAAGAGCCAAGACAATAAAGACGTTGGAAGATAATCTAATGGAGCATCTACAGGATCTTATAATAGGAAATGTTTTCATAAACTTCACATCCAAATCACAAAGAGTTGAAGAAGAAAGAGATAAATGGGACCTCCTCAAATTAAAACTTTACCATCTAAAAGGAATTTATTAGAAATTGAAAAGACATCCTACCCAATGGGAGAAAATATCATATATCTCATTGGAGCCTAACATACAGCATATATAAAGAAAACCTATATCTAAAAAAAAATCAAACAACCATTTTAAAAATGGGGAAAAGAGAAAGGCAAAGTATATAAAACTCCAGGTAGTGGTGCTCCTGTGGGCAATGGCGACACACAGATTCCACTGTCATGGCTGATGGTTTTGGAATTCACTGTCTTGCCAGTGGGCCCTACTTTGGAAATTGTACTCCTGAGTGTGATGGAGTTGGACTTAGTTGTGGCTTTTCTACACATGCCCCTTCTGTCACTTTTATTGAACTTTTGGTTGGCACCGGGGTTGATGTATGTTCAGAAGACTTGAAGCTATGGGCTGGCCAAGTGCCAGCTTGGCCCTGAGCCTCAGCAGGTTTGCAACTCCTACTCTCTGGTTTTTTGGACTTGAACAGGTCAGCTAACAGATGGGGTAAAAAAAGTTTCACCTGTTTTATTTCAGATGTCCCCTATTATTGTAGATGATATTGCAGTTCTGATAGCAAACAGCTGCTTGATATCTTCCAATAAATACATTATGGAAACTAGGGTCGAGGTTCTCAGTTCCAGAAGCTGTTAGTCCCCTGGTCTGATCTTTATCCCCTTTCTTGAGTCTCTCTCTCTCTCTCTGTCCTTTATTTTTTTAAGTTCTGCTTTGCCTTCCCTTTGAGCCAACCTGTTGCTGAGCTGATTGCAGCAAACAGGAAGTTGAAAATGGTCAACCACCACACCAGGGGATCGAGAGTACCTACAACTTTAAGTAGGAAAATCACATCCATGAACCATGTGAGATCTAAGCCCCCTTTCAATATAGAGGTGGAGTAGACATTATGAACCCAGGACCCACAAGATGGAGGAATAAAGTATGGATTAGAGTGAACTTACTGGAATTCTTCTGTAGAACTAGTGTGAGTAGTAAGGGAAGTAGCTGTAGCATTGATCCGGAGAAAGTGGCCATGGTAGTTGCTGAGGGCAGGGAGAGGGATGGAAAATGAGATGAGATGAGGGGGCATTTTCAGGACTTGGAGTTGTCCTAAATGATATTGCAGGGACAAATGCTTGATATTATATATCCTGCCATAACCAACTGAATGTACTGGGGGAGAGTGTAAATAAAGTACAATGTAAACTATAATCCATGCAGTGCAGCTGTGCTCCAAAATGTATTCACCAAATATAATGAATGCCACAATGATGAAAGAGGTTTTTTTATGTGGGAGGAATGAGGGGGTAGAATATGGGTCAACCTCTTATATTTTAAATGTAATATTTTTGTGATCTATATATCTTTAAAAAAAGACAACGTAAGTTTTAAAAAAGAAGGACTGCAATACTAACACATGGGATACTATGGATGAACCTTGGGATCCTTAGGTTGAGTGAAGGAAGCCAGACATTGAAAGAAAAATATTACATGACTTTTGATATAAATTAAGCAAATCAAGAAGAACCAGAGAACTATTGTCAGTAAGATTGGTTTAGAGGAAATAGAAATGGAGAAGTATGTGAGCCAATGCCCATATGGGCCAAATCTATGATAAAGTGGAAGTTTGTCATTGGGTAGTGAAGGGCTATCAGAGGACATTAGTGATACTATTGGATTAAGCATTGCTGATTTGACAGGAGTAGAGTAGTGAGGATGGGTTGGGTGACGGACCATGTAAACACTGGGAATTGGCAGGTCTGTGGTTGGATGTATAAAGTTGAGAACACTTTTATGGCAATATGGCAAGGAAGGGTTACTGCTATAAGGTGTGGGATGGGGCAGCATTCAGGACAGGGTGCATTTGGGGCAGGCTTCTAGGGATATGCGAGTGACCATTTCATCATAATATGTTGTATCAGTGTGTGGAGACCTACATAATGAGTGGGAATTTGTTGGACCCCCATCCTGGGGAGGACCTATATATTCTCAAACAATGGGACAGTAGTCATTTGAGAACATAGGTGATTCCAAAGAGGGGAGGACAAACCAGAGTGTCAAGACCTTAGTGTTGCAAGTAACTACGAATCTTGTCATCCAAGGAGTGAAGCCAGATGGTCAACATGGGCCTCAAGAGAAGGTGGAGGGAGCAACAGAGTAGATGAAAAAGGGGGTATTTAGTGGGCAATGGAAGTGTTCTACAGGATCTCACAATGATGGACACTAAAAAAAAAAAATTATACAAGTATATGGTGTAAAATGTAAACCATAATATAAACCATTGACCATGGTTTGTAGCTATGATTCACTATTTGTATATCAATTGAAACAAATACCCCATCCACATATAAAAAGGCAATAATATAGGAAGGTGAAAAAGGGGGAGGATGTTGGGTATATGGGAGTCCCCTATATTCTGTGTGTGACTTTTCTGTGACCTAAATCTTCTTTGAAAACAAAATTTTATAAAAGTAAGACACTGGGAAAAAAATGGAAGAAAATGTCACTATACATACAGTACAACATATATTAAACTGATGAAAGGCAAAACGTCAAAAAATTTAATATTTTTCATTACTTTGTAATATCCAAAATTTTGAATTTTAATTTTAGTTTATTTTTTATTTTTTGTACTTATTTCTTATATTTAACCTACCATTATTATTTCATTCTCCTATTAATTGTATTTGGATATTTTATTGGCTTCATTTTTGAAGAAGCTTTGGATCACAGAAGGGTTACAATCAGGGAAGGGGAGAATCATTAGTGTGGAGTGTCAGTAATGAGGGATACATAGGAGAAATTTCACCTGGAAATATATATAAGGTATATAAATGTGTTCAAATATTCACGTGGCATTGTCACAGTGGGTGTAGAGTCACACAGTGATTGAAAGAATATTAAATTCTTATCCTGGAGAGCCCTGTTACATTCTATAATGGAACAGCAACAATCTCCAAAGTACAGGGGCAATGACTAGTGAAGAAAGATGGCCTATTAATGGGCCCTTTGCAATTGATGACCACGCTTATGAGCCTTTGCTCTTGAAATTGAAACTTAGCCTTGTGTTTAGGGTGCGTAAGAGTTACCTCCTGAGATCTTCCTTGTCGCTGAAATGTAGCCTTTCTCTAAATCAAACTCAGCATATAAAGGCATTGCCTTCCCCGCATAGTGGGACATGACTTCCAGTGATGAGCCTTCTGGGCACTGATGGATTACCATCACCCACAAAATAGCAGGGTAACTGGGAAAAAAACTCAGATAAAAGGGAGGAAATGTAAAAAATAAATAAATTTATGTGGTGAAAAGACTTCAAAGAGAATCAGGAGGTCATTTCAGAGGTAACGCTTATGCACATCTCAGCAGGATCTCATAGACTGCCAAAGTAGATACTATCCCAAATAGTGAGGTTCCTGAGGGCTCTGGAGAAACCCAGGTCCTGTGGTCAGGGCAGATATCTCAGGAGTTTGGTGCCTTTCCAGGAAGGCCTACCTTAGGGTTTGTGCTCCCAATAGTGACAGAGTTGAACTCAGTTATGACTTCCCTACGCATTGATCATCTGTCCCTGTTATTTGAACTTAAAGTTGGTGCTGGTATTATTAGGTGTACATCCAAGAGACTTAAACGTCTTTGGGCTGTCCATGTGCCAGCTCTGCCATGTCAGTGGAGTTGCAAAACCTACTCTCCAGTTCACTGGACTCATCCAGGACAACTAACCAGGAGGTGAAGATGGGCAACCATCATACCAAGGAAACAAGAAAGCCTACAACTGCAAGCAAGAGTATCCCATCCATTGGCTCTATGACATTGAAGCCCCATCTCAAGTAGAGGTGGAGTGGGCATCACCGTCCCGGATTCCTCAGGAATGGGGAATGAAGTATGGACTTGAGTGGACTTATTGTAATTCTAGCAATGAAATAAATTACAACTTTGATGTGGAGGCAGTGACCACTGGGGGCTCTGAGGGCAAGGAGAGGGAAAAAGATTTGTAACAGGTAGGCATTTTTGGGACTTGGAATTGTCCTGAATGACTTTGTAATGAGATATAGTCCCCTATATATCTTCCCATAACCTACAAAATTGTGTGGAAGACAGTGTCAACTACAATGTTAACTATAATCAATGATCAGTAGTAATGTCCCAAAATGTGTTTATCAATTGCAATGAATATTCCTCGCTAATGAAAGGTGTTTATTTGGGAAACTGTGGGAGCTATGGGGAGCAGGGCATATGGGATTCCTATACTTTTTATGTAACATTTATGTATCTAAGTATCTAAATAATTTTTAAAGATATTTAAAAAAACAAAAACCAGTCTAAGTAGGATAAGACAAAACAACAGGAATATTAGAATGATCAGTTTGCCCAGGCCTACGTAGTGGGGAGGTGCATTGAGTAAGTGAAACTCAGGAATTTCAGAAGAGTGAAACTAGTGAAACTATTCTGTATTATACTGGAATCATAGGCACATGATATTAAGCACTTGTCAAAGCCCATTGAACTTCACAACATCCAAGTTTAAAAATAGGCTAAATAATGCAAATGTATGAAATGCCCTCTCTGAAAGATATGGGAGGAAAAGATGCTGAAATAGTAATATTGTATATGAACAGAGTCTGTAATTTGTAATCAGTGGACACAGTATGGATACTGTACACAGTATGGTGCTCTAGTTGATAAGATCCCATCAGGGTATGGATTAACAATTCTCTTAGTTCTACAGATGTACACTGGAAACATGCAATGAAGTAAATGAATGGAATATTGGAAATATGCTTCTCACTGTGGTGTTGAATGTTACAGGTAAACAAGGGGAGCATATTGGACTGTTCTATTAATGGTTTAGAGATAGACACATCAGTGTGAACTCATGTGGAGGTGAATAGAGTTACACAGGGTTGCTTGTAGAAATATTTACAGGTATGTGTATACACATAGGATTGTCTACACACATGTATTTCCTTGTAATATCCATGGAGATGACCTTGTAGCAAGGCACATATAGCATATAGTGCCAGACTTTGGATATTAACAGGATTTTTGCAATAGGAATTTTCTTGGAGAAATAGCTGCCTTTAGGACTTGATCAAGAAATATGCAAAAAGAGCCTGGAGCATCTCATAATATCAAAATGTTAGTACGTGTTCAAACAAAACCATCAATGATGGGAATAATTTCAAAAAGACACAGGGCACAGCCAGAAGGGTTCCCATGGTCAAAACTGAAATAAACTGAAAAACAAAATAAAGTAGTACTGTATCACAACCCAAGGTAAAAATTAAATGCCATGAGTCAATCCTGATTTAAATAATTGATTAAATAAATAAGATACATATTTACTATGAAAATGAATTCCATAATATATGGAGATATTTTTCTCTCAATGCAGTGGCACAAATGTCACACTCCTGAATGTGGACTTCAAATATTGATTTCTTTCCAAAGGCTATATGGAAATACAGAGATTGATGAACTATATATGGGGGAATGCTCAAAATACTGTTGACCAAGGTAAACATCAAAAGTGATAAGTCAAGTTGATAGGATGCACCCTGATTATGTTGTAATGAAAATGACACATTATTCTGGTGTCTTCTTCCAAAATTCCATTAACACAGTCTAATCATGAGAAGAATATCAGGCAAATTCAGACTGAGAGGCACTTTATGAAATACCTGACCTACACTCCTCAAAAGTATTACCAAATGCAACGAATGTCCCATGATGATGAAAGAGGTTGTGATATGGGAGGAGTGGGGTGAGGGAGATGAGGGGTATATGGGAACCTCATATTTTTTGAATGTAACATTAAAAAAATAAAGAGAAAAAATTAAAAATTTATATAGGTCATCAAACAGGAGAATCTGAGAAGCTATGTCTGCCTGAACAGCTTAAGAATTTTTGAAAATAAATGTAATGTGCTATTATGGCTTGGAGGTGTTAAGAACATGGGGAAGTTAGTGAGAAGTTCTTGAAAACCCTCTCTACTATCCTTTCAGTTTTTCTGTAAATATAAATCTGTTTTAAAATATTAATTTTACTAAGAAACAAATTATTAGTGAAGTGCAAAATCCAAGAAACATTAAACTCCAAGTTTAAATCCATCACAATTACATACATATTTTGGATAAGAATACAGCATTTCTGTCTCATTATTTTTCCATTAAATTAGAATAGTGGAAAACAATTGCATAGAATGATTGAATTAAATAAAATAATGAATAAAAAATGTCTGTTATTGTGCCTAGGAAAATGGTGATAATTTTTCATTGTAGTCCAAGCCCACACAGATTTACTTCCAACTACCACTGTGCTATTTCCATCCCTAGTCCTCTTTGCCAGGTTTTGGCAACAGTGATAGTCACATTGACCCAGAGTGAGTGTTCATCACAGCAAGTCATTTCACGATCATCACCTTCTATAAACCTGCCCTGATTCTCAATAACTTCAAACAGAAATATTCATCTTGTGGACAAAATACCAGTCTCTCTATTCCCTGTCTGCTGCCAGCTTGGCCAGGGTCGTTATCTCCTTTTCACATCCTACCCCTTTATTGTCCATCAGATATCAAGAACTATTTTTAAAACCTCACCACATCATATGGTTATATTGATTAATTTGTGTCCCTGTCATTTCTTCTTGGTGTGCTTCTACCCTTTTCTCCTCTTGAAGTTACCCCATCTCTACCTTCAGGCTCAGTGAAATTATCACTGCCTTGTGAAGCCTTCACTAATCTCCACAGAATGCATTCAAACTTTTGGATCCACTTCACCAGGATGTTAATACCATCTCTGGTTATTTCATATAGTCACTTCTATTTCTTCTTGCACATAATCTCTTTGAGATGAGGAACAATATTTTACTCATCTCTTTATTCACAAAATATTATTCAGTGACTTCAGTGATGTGTTTGATGACTAAATGGTTGTTAAATGACTAAAATAAAATATGAATGAGGGGAACAGATGTGGCTCAAGTAGCTGGGTTCCTGTCTACCATATAGAGGATCTATGGTTGGGTGCCCAGGGGCTTCTGGTGAAGACAATCTGGCCTGCGTGGTGAGCTGGCCCATGCAGAGTGCTGGCTCATGCAGGAGTGCCGCTCCATGTGGGAATGCCACTACACATGGGAGTGTCATCTGGCACAGGAATACTCTCACATGCAAGAGTGCTGGCCATTGCAGAGAAGGTGGTAGAGCAAGATGATGCAACAAGAGGCACAGAGGAGAGACAATGAGAAGGCATTGCAAAATGGAGCTGCGGTGGTGCTAAGAGAAAGATTGCCTCAGTTCCCCTCTAGAAGGTCCCAGGATTGGTTCCCCGAGATACCTAATGAGAATACAAGCAGACACAGAAAAGAACACACAGCTAATGGGCACAGAGAGCAGACAACAGGGGTGGTGGGAGGGCAGAAATAAGTTAACCTTTAAAAAATGCATGAATGTGGTTAAACAGATGCTTGAAACAATTGTAGGCAAAGAAGAAGCAGTGAAAGAAGGAAAAATGCTGCTTGGAGAATGAGAATGAGCTCACAAATGAGAGCTAATGCCAGAGGAATCAGATTGGAGAACGAAGATTATTTTTTGTATCCATTATCTTCCTTCACAATCAAGCTTTTTAAGAAGGCAGGATTTTGTATTTTAAGAATTCTTTATGTGTATAACCTTTCAATGCCCCTAAAGTTTCTACAAATAACTGGGGTCCCTGGAGCCATGATAAATTTCCCCAAAACCTTTGAAGATTCTTTGACTCACCTAGAAAATATCAAGGCAGTGTCTGAGTTCACCAATGCAGATTATTCTTTGAATGATGGATGAAATTGGAAGCTCTGCTTCAGGAAGGGCAGGGAGAAGACATAATTCTGTTTTCTCAAGACCAGAAATTGGTAAACTAGATTTGAGAGAATATAGGGGAAGCATTTAGAGATTCTGTGTCTTTAGGGATTTCATTCCCATAAGTCTCATTAATGGAGTATTCTTTTGTTTTTCTACTTCCTGTGATTTACTTCCCTGGAGGCAAGAAAGAAAATTACAATAAAAACTTATGCCAGTTTTGACCCTTGGGAGACAGCTATGGAGGTCCATGTTCATCTCTTATCCAAGTGGACTCCTTCCTCACAAGAGGAGGTCACCTCTCTTTAGATGTGTGCCCTAATATTTCAAGATTCTCCCAAGTGATTTCCTTATCTCTGATTTGGAGAGGGAATCTGGGTATATGAAGATAACCTCTGCCTCTAATCTGTCTCCTCTGGAGTTGGCTTTCACACATAGGGCCACCATCTCTCATGAGGATTTCCCTTGTCTCACTGCTTCTCCTGTCTCTCCCATAGACAGCAAAATAATGTGTGGTAGTTTAGGTTTAGTTTGTCCTTCTTTTTCTAGTTCCCCCAGATCTATAGATAGCTTATTTATTTTTGATCTTTCTTCTTATTTAATGCAGGCACTCACGGCTATAAATTTCTCTGATTCATTTAAATGTGTCCCCAGTACGATCAAATGAAAAGATTTAAGCCACAAAATGAAAAATTGAAATAAACCTTGTTGGGTAGAGCAATTCAAATATCAGCTGCAATTTTGGCATACTGTTAAATCTAAAGGTTTTAAATTTTTATTATTGAATAGGTTCCATATGAAGAAGAAGTCCACACCTCTCCTAAATGGAAACTCTGCTAAAAGATTCCTGGGTAAATGTGGGATGCTTGGAATTATAGCTGCACTTGTTTCCCTATTGAATACCTTTTATTGTATTTTTTAAAAAAATAAATATATCACAAAAAACTATTACATTAAAAAACATAAGGGAAGTGACTGGTGCAATCTTTTGGGCTCCAGTCTACCATATGGGAGGTCCTGGGTTGAGTCCCGGGGCTTTCTATTGAAGAAAGTCTTGTCTGCAAGCACTGTGGAGAACTGACCAGCAAAGTGATGCAACAAAAAATGGGAGACATGCAAAAAAAAAAATACACAGAAGGAAGTGCAGCAAATGGACACAGAGAGCAGACAAGCAAGCTGCAGGTGTGTGTGTGTGGAGGGATAAATAAAAATAAATACGGACACAGAAGAATGTACAGTGAATGGGCACAGAGAGCAGACAGTAAGCAAAAGAAAGAGCTGAAAGTGGGGGAAACAGAAGAGGTTCCTATTTACCCCAGTCCCCATCCTACCCCACTCCTTACATATCAACATCCCCTTTCATCAGGAAGGCACATTCATTGCAATTGGTGAACACACCATGTAACACAGCCACACCACATGGACCATTGTTTAAAATGTAGTTCACACTCTCCCCCAGTCCATCTAGTGGGTTATGGCAGGATAAGCAATGTCCTATATCTGTCCTTGCAATATCATTCAGGACAACTCCAAGTCCCAAAAGGTCTCATATCATACCTCTTCCTCCCTTTCCCAGTCCTAAGCAAACCCTGTGGCCACTGGTTCCACATCAATGATACAAGTTCTTCCATTGCAAGAGTCACAACAGTTTTATAGTAGACTACCAGTAAGTCCACTACCTCTTGTGGACCCTGGGATGGTGATGTCCACTCCACCTCTAAATTGAGAGGTGGCTTAGTTCCCACATGGCTGATGGATGCTATTCTGTTGCATACAGTTGTAGACTCTCTTGGTACCCCGATGTGGTGTTTGACCATTCTCATCTCCCTGTCACATGACCTGGGTATGTCAACTGAACCAGAGAGTAGGAATTACAACTCTGCTGAGGCTCATGGCCCAGTTGGTACATGGACAGTCCAGAGTTTCAAGTTTCCTGAGCATACACAAATCCCAGCACCAAACACAGATTAGTAAAATTGACTGAAGAGGTAGGCGTAGAGATGGACATTTGAATCCAACTTCATCACACTCAGGAGCACAAAATCCATAGTAGGGCTCACTGGCAAGGCAATGAACTCCAGAGCTACCTGTCATGACCTTAGAACCTGGATGTCTCTGTAGCCTTCACAAGTACCACTAAGTGGAGTTGTATCTACTTTGGCTGTCTCTGGGATCCCTCTGAGATGTGCAAAAGCATGAACACTCTGATGTCCTTCTGACTCATTTTAAAGTCTCTTTGCCATATAAACTAATTTGTCTTTACATTTCTCCCTTTTATTTAATGTCTCTTCCTAGATGCATCACCAGATGGTGATGGTAGTAATCCCTCAGTCCCAGGGGGGCTCATGACCAGGAGTCATGTCCCATGCTGGAGGGAATGTAATACATCTACATGCTGAGTTTGGCTTAGAGAGTGTCCACATTTGAGCAACATGGAGGCTCTCAGGAGGTTGCTGTTAGGTACCATGTATCTCTAGGCGTAAGTGAAATTTCATGCACACAGACACATAAGCATATTCATCAGTATCAAGGGCCCATCATTGGACCATCCTTCTTCACTGGTCTTTGCCCTTGCACTTAGGAGATTGTTACTGTCCCATTGGGGAATGCGACAGAACTCCCCAGATGGGAAATCATCACTCTCTCAGTAGTTCTGTGTTACACTATCCACTATGACAATATCCAACAAACTTCCGAACATATCTATATACCAGATATGCGTACCCTGGAGAACTATCTCCTCCCCATGAACCACTCACCAATGACATCCCACACCAGTGCTCCTCCCCTGAAATAATTGAATCCCTCTGTGATCCTAAACTTCTTCAAAAATGAAGTCTAATATATTGCCAAATTCACTTAGTAAGATAATGAAATAATATTGACAGTTTAAAGATTAGACATAGAATATGTAATAATTTAGAAAAAAATAAATTGGCATATTAAAAATGAAAAATATGAAACTTTGTTTTTATTGTTTTGCCTTTCACCACAGTAATAGGTGTTGTCCTGCTTATATTATGGTTTACATTTTAGACTGTAACTTTTTCTAAATTTTTTGTTACATTGTTGTTTAAATTTTTATACACTTTCATAAATTTTTGGTGAAATTTAACATGGCTTATATCCATCATTGCACAACATTGTTCGACACTTTCATTGATCCCCAGTTACCCCTACTTCCATCCATTCTATTCCTCTCTTCCCCTCCCCTAATGGCCCACAGTGACAACCAAGCTTCACTGTTTGAAGGACAAGATTCATAGAAACTTGCAACAATGCTGTGGGTTTGACCCTCTAGTCTGTCCTCCGGGTTTGGGAGCCATTAATGCTCTTGAGAGAAATCCTCTCCTCTCTTTGAGATCATCAGACCACCCCAGGATGGGGGTACAACACTTCCACCCTCATTGTATGTTTCTCCACCACAGCTATAGCACAATATGATAAGATGAGCACTCACACACTCCCTAGAAGCTGCCCCAGGGGTACACTCTGCAAGATGACCCAGTCAAACACCCAAAAAAATTTTAAAAAGTAACCATTCCTTATTATATTACCTAAAGAGGTTTCTCAAAATAATAGTTTTAACCACATAACTGACAATTACCCAGGTTCACCCACTCACCCACTCACCCCAAACACTCCCCCTAATTCCGTGGGAGAGATGACCCATCCTCACAACCCTAGCCACTCTCAAGCTTGCAAATCTCTTTTTATCCCTATGTCCCATAGTATCCCTACACCCTAGTCTTATCCCTTCACTGCACAGCTACATACTTCCAATTTATCATAGATTTTGTCTATGTAGGCATCAGCTCACAACCTTCCTCTCCCTCTTTTTTCCTTAAGCTGATAGTCCAGTCTCTAGTTCTCTGAGAAAGCTTGATTTTTTCACTGCATTTTAAACGTTAGTAATGAAAGTTTTTAAAATTATATTTTTACAGTTAATAGATCACATAAAAAGTTACATAAAAAAGAGGTTTCAATATACCCCGCTTCCACCCCCTCATGCTCATCATTTTTGAATTTATTTATTTGAAGATACATAGGTCACAAAAAATGTTATATCAGAAATAAAATAGGTTCTCATATACCCCTCACCCACCCCTCTCTCCCCATATCAACAATATCTTTCATCATTATGGCACATTCACTGCATTTAGTGAAAACATTTTGGAGCACTGCTGTACCACGTGGATTATAGTTTACATTGTAGCCTTTACACTCTCCCCCAGTCCATTCAGTGGGTTATGGTAGGATAAATAATGTCCAGCATCTGTCCCTGCAATGTCATATAGGACAACTCCAAGTCCTGAAAATGCCCCCACATCACATCTCTTCTTCCCTCTCTCTGCCCTCAGCAACTACTGCAGCCACTTTTTCCACATCAATGCTACATATTCTTCCATTACTAGTCACAATAGTTCCATAGTAAAATATCAGTAAGTCCACTCTAATCCATATTTTATTCCTCCATCCTTTGGACCCTGGAATGGTGATGTTCAACCCACCTCTATATAAAGACGGGGCTTAGATTTCACATGGACGTTGGATGCAATTCTCCTGCTTGCAGTTGTAGGCATTCTCAGTTTACTGGTGTGGAGGTTGACCTTCACCTCACTGTTAGATGACCACGGTAAGTCCAAATAACCAGAAGGTAGGAGTTGCAACTCTTCTGAGGCTCTGAGTCCAGTTGGCACAGGGACAGTCAAGAGAGTCCAGTATCCTGAGTATACACCAACTCTAGCGTCAGCCACAGGTTTAGTTAAAGTGACAGAAGAGGCATGAGTCAAAAGGTCACATCTGAGTTCAACTCCATCACATTCAGGATCACAAATTCTAAAGTAGGGCCAGCAGACAAGACACTGTACTCCAGAGCCATCTGACATGACCATAAAACCTGTGGGTCTCTGAAGCCCTCAGTAGAGCTAGTATCTGTGGTTGTTACTAATTTAGCTATCTCTGGAGTCCTGCTGAGGAGTGCTTAAGATTGACACCCCCCCCCAATGACCTCCCAACTCTTTTTTGAAGACTCTTAACCATATAAACTCATTTGTCTTTGCCATTTCCCCCTTTTATTCAATGTCAAAAGCAGGTTTTAACACTTGATCCCACATGTAGGCTGAGATATTCTCCTTTTATTAGTCAGTCAAAGGGGTGCTGATGTAAAATACAGAAATTGGTTAGTTTTTATAAAGGATATTTATTTGGGTAGGAACCTATAGATACAAGGCCATAAAGCATAAGTTACTTCCCTTACCAAAGTCAATTTTGAGCTAGATGACTGCTGATGTCTGTAAGGGTTCAGGATTCCGAGGTTCCTATGCTCCTGGGGATTGCTCCACTCAGGATTCAAGGTTCCTTTCTTCCTGGGGCTGGTTTCCTTTCCTCTGTGATCTTACTTCCAGGGTCCTCAGAATCAAACTCCAACATCAAAACTCCAACATCAGAAACCCTCAACTCTGTTCTTTGCCATGCCTTTTATCTGTGAGTCCCCACCCACCAAGGGGAGGTAACTCAACAATCTAATCATAACTCAATCATGTCCAGGTACAGATCAGATTACAAACATAATCCAATATTTCTTCTTAGAATTCATAATTTATATCAAACTGCTGCACTCTACCCTCTGAATTCTAAAAAAAGACATTAAAATATTTTAAAAAAGAATAAACCTTAAAACAGTTACAATGTAAGTACTAAATCATATCATAATAAATTTAAAAGAAATATAGTTTGTCTTGGAGCAAAGTCTTTTCTGCTCTAGGCCTGTGAAAGTTACACAACAATTTATCTTGTTCCAATACACAAATGGATGGACATAGGATAAAGATTTTCATTACAATAAGGAGAAATTGGGACAGAAACATGAATCATGGGTCCTCTACAGTTCAGTAAACCTGCAGGGCTTTTTCCATATTGGTGTTCTCCTTGGGGCCACATGGGGATCCACACTTTCCACAGTCTAGCCCAATGGCCATTTTCTGGTTTCCACACTTATCAAGCATTTGGGTGTTGACAAAGCTCCAGACCTCTCACTCAAGAGTGTTAGGGTGATTGCCACACCTTACCCAAATTTTGGATTAGAGTCCTAATCCTCCTAACACAGTGATGTGAATACAACATTCTGACTAACCTTTGGCATGCAGGCTCCACCCTCTCAAAGCAACGATTTGACCATCTTGACCTTCCCTAGCCTTTGGGGGACAAGTACACCCCTCTCAGACCTGTGGGGTGCTGACATTAAACACCCTAAAGCTTGGGGAATGTGCCCCACCCACTCTGTACTCTGGTGCAGCAAAACTCTCCCAGAGCATCAGATGGGAACATCCACCTTCTTCAGCTCCTGGGGCAAATTTACCCTCTCTGTACACATGTGTGGTTCCTCTCTTTGCCCAAGGTGATGTCCTAATTCCAGATCTCAGCTTCCATGGCTTTCCTCTTAAAGCTCTTTTTCCTTCAATGTCACTTTCCATGTCCCTTTTATTCCAGCTGACAGTACTTTTGTTCATACAGCTCTCTCAAAAAGTCTGTTGCTTTAGCATGCAGTAAGCAGGGTCCAAGCCATCAGACAGTAAGAAATTCCACAAGTCTTTCTTACATAACTGCATGTTCAATCCTGATTTCCAAGTTTCCAGTTTAGTTAAGTCTTCCAATGGGGTACTTTCATCTGTCAGATTGATCTCCAGCAGCTTGGGATTTCCAGAATGACTTTTTGTTTTCTTTGTGCTCAATAGTTCAAGCTTCAGCATATCTCTTTCATCTGGCATTTTTATAGAGCTGCAAACAGAAACCAAGCTGCATTCTCTGGGATTACTTTGGAACTTTCTTCAGCTAAATGCTCAGGCTCGCCATTTTCAAATTCTGCCTTCCATACAGGAGGAGTTAATCTTGCTAAGTTCTCTGCAACTTTAAAACATGGATGGCCTATCTTCCAATTTCTAATAATAGTTTCATCATTTACTTCTAAGGCATCATAAAAGTCTCTTTAACATCCATATTGCTATCAGCAGTCTTTTTTTTATGATTTTTTTATTGACTTTGTAATAATATTACATTAAAAATATATATGTGAGGTCCCATTCAACCCCACCCCCCCACCCCACCTCTCCGCCCTCCCCAGCAACACTCCCTCCCATCATCATGACACATCCATTGGATTTGGTAAGTACATCTTTGGGCACCTCTGCACCTCATAGTCAATGGTCCACATCATGGCCCATACTCTCCCCCATTCCATCCAGTGGGCCCTGTGAGGATATACAATGTCCGCTGATTGCCTCTGAAGCACCATCCATCTTTTTAAAACTTTTTAGGACTTTGCCAACAAGCATCTCACAATTCCTCCAAAAATACCCCTTACCACTTTATAAAACCATTCCAGCATTTCAGTAATTGCAAAAGCACTTCCCCACTCCTCTGTACCAAATTCTGTACTACTCAGCAAAAGGTGTGCTGATGCAAAATACCAGAAATCTACTAGGAATAATAAAGGGTATTTATTTGTGGTAGGAATTTACAGTAACCCAGGACATAAAGCATGAGTTACTTCCCTCACAAGGCTAATTCCACAGATTGGGGCAAGATGGCTGCTGACATCTGTGAGAGTTCAGGCTTTCTAGGTTCCTCTGGACTCAGTTCCTCTGTTTCCTCCACAAGGTCAGTGGTAGACTAAGAGGCTCTCTAGACTTTGCCTCTCTCCACAAGGTCAGCAGTAGATTATCAGGTGAATGACTCTGTCTTGTTCCCGGGGCTCCAGCTTTAGGCTCATCATCAAACTACAACATTAAAACTCCTATATTAGTAGCCCTCAATACTGTTCTTTGCCATGCCTTTATCTATGAGTCCCCACACATAAAGGGGTGGTGACTCAATGTCCTAATCATAACTCAGTCATGCCCAGGTACAGATCAGATTACAAACATAATCCAATATTTCTTTTTGGAATTCATCAATAATATCAAACTGCTACACTGTTGGTCTGAGTTGACCCTTTTATTCAAGGTCTCTTTCTAGTTGCACCACCAGTTACTGATTTGTAGTAATCCCTCAGCCCCAGGGAGGCTCATCTCCAGGAGTCATGTCCCACACTGAAGAGAGAGTAATGAATTTACATGCTGAGTTTGGCTTAGAGAGTGGCAATTTTTGACCAACATGGAGGCTTTCAGAAGGTAACTATTAGGCACCCTGCTACTCTAGGTCTAGTTCATATTTCAGGCACACAGGCTCATAAGCATAGTCATCAGGCTAGGTCTCATCATTGGACCATCCTTCATTGGTACTCACCATCACACTTGGAGGATTGTTGCTCTTCCTTTGGGGAATATGACAGCGCTCCCCTGGGTAGGAACTCAGCACTACCTCAGTTGTAATTTGTAACTCTAACTACTATGAAAATACCCAACATATACCTAAACATTTTTGTGTACCCTATATACATGCCCTCGAGGACTGCCTCCCAATCATGTGCCCCACCTAATAACACCCCACACCAGTCTTTCTCCCCTGCTATATTTGAGTTTCTCTGTGGGACAATGAAGCACACACATGAGAATTCAAAACATATAGAAAAATATTGAGGTTAACATGAACCAGGTTTCTACCTGTCTGAGAAAAGCACTAGAAAAAATGGCAAAGAGGAAGGCTAGAATGAATCTGTTAGTGTTGTATTTGAATTAGAGACATTTGTTTAAACTCATGGTTTTAACACTTATAGATATTGAGATAAATAAATGTGTGCATATAAAAAAGTAAATAAATAAATTTTAATGATATAAAACACAGTAATCAACATTGTGTACCAAAATGAACACTTTCCCTGAGCTTAGTGTTACCTGGTGAGAAAAGCTCTCTGAATGATGAGCCAGCATTCATTCTGACATCACAGCAGTTATGTGACCTTAAAATTACTAGGTGGAAACCTGAACATTATATTCCTCTGACATGCTAATGGCAAAATGAAGTCAAATGTACATCCTCTCCCTTCCATCTATCCCTCAAAGAATTCACACATAGATGGGTCCAACAAATTAAACAGACACAATTTTTAAACATCTTCATAGTCATTAAGAAATGAAGGCATGGATAGAGCCAGAAGAAAAGTAGAGAGTGAGGAAAAGAGCTTTTATCTTTTATGGATGTTTGACATTATTCAGGCAGAGATCATGAAACAACCCTTTTCAATGAATATTTGAAAAAGAATATTTTACATATCTAATATGACATGAATATTTAAATATTAAATGAAACAGAACCTCTACGTTCAAAATATACAATTATGAAAATTAAAAATATCCGTGTAGGGTAACTGAGAGAAATTTAAGTACAAGTAAAACCAAAGCCCCTTCCCATTGTAAAGGAGAAATTAGAAAATAAAACAAATTTATATCTGTGGATTTTCTCTATACCTGACTCTTTTTCTGTGTCCCAGCTTTTACTGCCTGTTAAGCATTCACTCCCATGATATTTGTTACCCACACCAAAACAGAACTGTTCTGGTTCATTCCAGTCACTTATTTGTTCCACTGGATGTTTCCTCCTTGGATAATAGATAAATACAAAATATGTGTTTTCTGGAAACTCAAGGAATAAAACTGATATGAACTACAGTTTAGATGATGTATCTCAAAAATCTGTGAGTGCTTCCAATTCCTCTGAGAAGAGTGAAATGGAAGAGAGCAGGAAATGGAATGTTACAATTAGTAAAAGATACTAGGGGATGATATCCAAATCCTTTTCAGACATTACTTAAATGCAAACATTTGGTTCCCTTTGAAACTCGGCTGCTGGCAGTGAGAGATAGGGTCATTCCTCCTGTGTTTGACATAAACAATTTACACTGCCTACATTTTTAAGGCATATTATAAATTGTAAGGACTCTTTTTTTAATAAAAATTTTATTGTATTTTTTGAAGATAGAAAACAAAAAATGTTACATCAAAAATTATAAGTCCCCATATACCCCACAAACCCCCCACTCCTCCCACATCAACAACCTCTTTCATCATTGAAGTACATTCATCGCATTTAGTGAGTACATTTCGGAACACTGCTGCACCACATGGATAATAGTTTACATTGTACTTTGCACACTCCCCCAGTACATTCAGCATTATATAGCAGGATATATACTGTCCAGCATCTGTACCTGCAATATTATTTAGGACAACCCAAGTCCTGAAAATGCCCCTACAACACATCTCTTCTTCCCTCTCCCTGCCCTCAGCAACTACCATGGCCATTTTGTCCCCATCAATGCTATAGTTTATTCCTAGTCACTCTAGTTCTATAGTAGAATACCAGTAAATACACTCTAATCCATATTTTAATCCTCCATCCTATGAACCCTGGGATGGTGATGTCCACTCTACTTCAATATTGAGGGGGGGTTAGATAACACATGGTTAATAGATGCAATTCTCCTGCTTGGAGTTGTAGGCACTCTTGGCTCCCTGGTGCGGTGGTCAAACATCTTCACCTCTCCTCAACTGACCTGGGTAGGTCTCAGAAACTGGAAAGTAGAAGTTGCAACTCTCCTGAGGCCCAGGACCCAGCTGGCACATGGCCAGCAAAGAGATTCTAGACTCCTGAGTATACATCAATCCGATTTCCAATGACAGGTTCAGCAAAAGTGACAGAAGAGTCGTGAGTAGAATGGTCACATCTAAGTACAACTCCATCATGCTCAGGAACACAGACTGCATAGCAGGGCCCACTGACAAGGCACTGAACTCCAGAGCCACTGTCTGTAGCCCTCAGGAACACCAGATACTGGGGTTGTATATACTTTGGCTGTCTCTGGGTACATGCTGAGGCATGCATACATGAGATCCCTCTGATGATCTCCAAACTCTTTTTTGAAGACTCCTCATCATATAAACTCATTTGTCTTTACCATTTCCCCTTTTTATTTAAGGTCTTTTTCTAGGTGCATCACCAGTTAGTGATTGGTGGTAATCCCTTGGCACCATGGAGGTTTATCCCTGGGAGTTCTGTCACACACTGGTTGAAAGGTAATGCATTTACACACTAATTTTGGTTTAGAGAGTGGCCACATTTAAGCAGCATGGAGGCTTTCAGGAGGTAACACTTAGGTACCCTGCAGCCCTAGGCCTAGTTCAAAGTTTTGTCATGTAGGCTCTTAAACATAGTCATCAGTAACAAAGGCTCATCATTGAATCATCTATCTTCACTGGTATTTACTTATGCACTTGGGGGATTGCTGCTCTTCCTTTGGAGAATGTGAAAGAGTTCTCCGGGTAGTTCTCCCTCTTTTGTCATTTGTAACTGTAAATAATATGAAAATACCGAACAAATGTCTGAACATTTTTATACACCTTGATTACTGTCCATGGAGAACTCCCTCCCAGCCATGTGTCCCCTATCAATAACATCCCACACCAGTGTTCCTCCCTTGCCAGAGTTGAACCCCTCTGTGGTAAAAACCTTCTTCAAAAATCAAGCCTAATATATTGCTAAAAATCATTTAGTCAGAAAATAAAATAGTAGTGATAGGTTTAAATATTTACTACTTTCCTCTGTGTCTTAGTTTAAGTGGTGTTCCTGGACATGTTCGTCTTTATTCTGATTTCCTCACTCTGGACAATTGATCATCTTTTCTAAATTTTACATGGATGGGTCCCAATAAATAATTATTCTAATTACTCAACCTAATACAATTGAACAGAAGAGAGTTCACTCAAAATAAGTGTTTTGCTCCTTCTATATATCATATATTTTATGGTTTGAAGACAACAATCAAGTCCCATAATTCCCCATTGAAAATAACAGTATTTCCTTCTGTAACCTTGTATTTATCTCTCAATTCATGGAATTATCTTCAGAGGAAATTCATATTTTAATGACTCTCCTCAAGTTTTCCCTTTAACAAAACCCAAACCCCAAAATTTTGGCAATAACAGACATTTGAATGACTTTTCTTTTAGCTGTGTATAGATTCTTCAAGAATAAAATTTAGTTTTCCATGGGAACAAATTGATACTCTCAATTCAACATGAATCATTATTGTCACCACATACTATAAGGGTTTTGGAGAGGAATAAAATTTCCCTTATAAAGTTCAGAAATATTTTGCTGAGATAAAAAACAGAATAGGAGGAATATGAAAGTATGTAGAGATCTAGGAATAACTGGCAGATTTGAAAGAGCCTCCATCACTCACTCAAGACATGCTCTATAAACACCTTTTCTTAAGAACTAATGTACCTGCTAAGCGTATTGGAAAATAAATGGGAAAATAATTGGGAATTTTGAAAGTGATAAATCTTACTTTCTCCAAAAATACACTCAAAACCTCAGCAGACTTGGAACTCCTACCCTCTGGTTTATTGGACCTACCCTGGCCAGCTAACAGGGAAGTGAAGAACATCAACCACCACACCAGGGAGACAAGAGTGCCTACAATTGCAAGCAAGGGAATTGCATCCATCATCCATGTGGAATCTAAGCTCCCTCTTGATGTAGAGGTGGACTGGACATAACCATCCCAGGGCCCACAGGATGGAGGAGTAGAGGGTGGACTAGAGGTGACTTACTGGTGTTCTGCTGGGGAACTATTGTGATTAGTAAGTTAAGAAATTGTAATATCGATGTGGAGAAATTGGCGACAGTAGCTGCTGATGGTAGGGAGAGGGAAGTAGAGATATGATGGGCACATTTTCAGGATTTGGAGTTGTCCTGGTTAGTGCTGCCGGGACAGATGTTGGACATTGTGTGTCCTGCCATGGCCCACTGGGAACGGGGGAGAGTGTAGACTACAATGTAGACCACTGTCAATGTGGTGCAGCTGTAGTCCAAAATATATTCACTGGGTGTAGTGAATGTGCCATGATGATGGAAGATGTTGATGTGGGAGGGGTGGGGTGGGGCATGGGGGGTATATGGGGACCTCATTTTTTTAATGTAACATTTAAAAGAAAATAATGAAGAAAAATATATAAGTATGATTGACATTTGTCATTGAGTGTCAATGTTATATTGTGAACTAGTTGGCATGAACTGGCCCTTAGCTGCAATTTCTCCCTATTCTGGTTTACATTACTCCACTACAGAGGATGGTAAACTGATAGGCACATTGCCTATTTTATCAACTTTTATAGCAAGAGATTCCTACTACTTGGACTGCAGAAAATGCAGCATTTTTGGAGCCAAGTATTTCAGTGGACTCTTGCGAATTATACAGGGTTCCTAATGAGAGTAGAAGCATCAACCTGGTTTGCATGTTTTTCAGTCTTTTTTTACTTAAAAGGCTTTTTACTTAAAAGGTTTACCTCTAGCTTATTCAACAATATTGAGAATACCTGCTTACACTACATTCATAAATATATATTTTTTCACAATGAGATTTTTGCTTAAATTAAGACATACAGGGAAATTATTTGATAAAAAATTGATTGCAAAATACAGTCTTGTAAGATAGGAATCTGGGAATTGATATATGAAGATGTTGCAAGTGAGGACAGCAATGACATTTTATTGGATAAATTATATTATTTGTGTATGTATAGCACTGGAAAATCTAACTCACAATATTTTCTTTGTAGTTACTACTAAAGTTTGTACCTAGGGATTATTTTGGCAAACTGAATGGTTTATATGATAAATGACTTTTTGATAATCATATTTCAAAGCATGTGGAGTGACGTGATTCTTTTATTTGCACTGAAGAGATTTCTGAAAGAAAATGGCAAGTTGAAGATTTTTACTTCACTAATTATGGCACAACCCAAAATGAGAAAATTTCAGGACTATTAATCAAAACTCATATCTCTGAATGTACAGTTCTGATTTGGGTATGACTCCAAAGCAGAGTTTCACCCTATGTGTTAGTACATTACCAAATACTATAAATTCATCATTTGCAAAATAACGTGAAATGAGAAAAAGGAAATGTCCAGATTTTTTTTGTCAAAATTGGACATTAGAAACAATAGAAGATCACAACAAACCAATCACAAGTGAAGAGATTGAAACAATCACAAAAATTTCCCAAAGATGAAAAGCCAAAAGCCTGAGACCAGTAAGCTTCACAGTTGAATTCTACCAATCAATCAAAGATGAAATAATACTGATGATTCTCAAGCTCTTCCAAAACACTGAACAAGAAAGAACACTACCAAACTCATTCTATGTAGCCAAAATCACCCTATTAAAAAAAAACAGATAAAGAACTACTAAAAAATTACAGATCAATATCTCTAATGAATATAGATGCTAAACTCCTCAACAAAATATGTACACACAGAAAGCAAAAACACATTAAAAGAATTATACACCACAGTTAAGTGGTTTTTATCCCAGGAGTGTAAGTGTGGTTCAACACAAGAAAACAACCAATTAGTGTAATAAACCACATTGATAAATTGAAGAAAATATATCACATGATCCTTTCGATGGATACAGAGAAGGCATTTGACAAAATACAACAATCTTTCTTTACAGAAAGGATCCAAAAGATGGAAAATCAGAAATATTTTGTAATTTGTGAAATGTATATATGAAAAACCTACAGCTAGCATTGCACTCAATGGTAAAAGACTGAAAGTTTTCCCACTGAGATCAGGAACAAGACAAGGATGCCCACTCTCAACATTATTATTCCATATTGTGCTAGAAGTTCTAGACAGCACAATTAAGCTAGACAAAGAAATAAAAGGCACTGAAATAGTAAAAGGAAGAAATTAAACTTTCACTATTCACTGATGACATGATCTTATATCAAGAAAACCCTGAAAAATACACAACAAAACTCCTAGAGTTAATAGACTAGTTCAGCAAAGTGGCAAGATACAAGGTTAATATGCAAAATTCAACAGTGTTTGTATACATGACTAATGTGCAGTCTGAACCTGAGATCAGAAAGAAAATTCCTTTTATAATATGACTAAAACAACCAAGTATTTAGGAATTAACTTAATCGAGTACATAAAAGACCTGTATTCACTAAACTTAATCGAGTACATAAAAGATTGCAAAAAAAAACTGAAGAAAACTTAAATAACTGGAAGGACATTATGTGTTCATGGATTGGAAGACTAAATATCGTTAAGATGTCAATTCTACCCAAATTGATTTACAGATTCAATGTAATTCCAATATAAAATCTCAGCAGCCACTTCTGCAGAAATAAAAATGCCAATAATCAAATTTATTTGGAAGGGTTAGGGGCCCTGTATTAGGTAGCCAATAGGGAGCAAATGCAAAATCCCAGAAATTGGGATTTTATAAAGGGTATTCTTTTGGGGTAGAAATTTAGAGTTCCCAGGTAATAAAGCATAAGTTACTTCCATCACCAAAATTTTTGATACATGTTGGAGCAAAATCACTGCCAATGTCTACCAGGGTTTAGGTTTCCTGGATTCCTCTCTTCCCAGATCTTTCCTCTCTCCACCCTCAGGTCCTCTGGTTTCTCCACAAGGTCTGCTGTAGACTATGAAGTTTTCTAAGCTTTAGCTCTCTTCAAAAGGTCAGCTATAGGCTATCAGGAGACTGGCTTTGTCTCTCTCCCTTGGGTTTCTGCTGTGTCTAAAGAGCTACCTCTATTTCTCTGTGTTCTCCTTCGTCAGGTCCTCTCTCCCCAAGACTTGTTTCTCTTTCCTCTGTGTGCTTATGTTTGCTGAAGATCCAGCTCAAGACTCCAGAATCAAACTCCTATCAAAACCCCAACATCAAATTCTCCAACTCTGTCTTTTGCCAAGTCTTTTATTCATGAGTCCCCACCTACCAAGTGGTGGGGACTCAACATACTACTGACATGTCCCAATCAAAGTCCTAATCATAATTTAAACATGCCCAGGTACAGACCAGTTTACGAACATAATCCAAAATCTATTTTTGGAATTCATAACTACATCAAACTGCTAAAGACCCTAAATATCAAAATTGTCTTAAAAAAGAAAAGGTTGGATGATTCTTACTTCCTGACTTTAAAGAATATTACTTAGCTACAGTGGTAAAGAGAAGTGTGGTACTGGTATATGGACAGATAGATTAGCCCATGGAACTGAATCACAAACTCAGAAATTGACCATTACATCTACTGTCAACTGATTTTTACAAGGCAATTAAGCCCATGCAGCTGGGCCAGAACAGTCTGTACAACAAATAGTGCTGGAGGAAATATATAGCTATATTGAAAAGAAAGAAAGAAGACCCCTATCTCATGACTTATACAAAAATTAACTCAAAATGGATCAAGGAATTAAATATGAAACCAATAACCATAAAACTCTTAGAAGAACCTGTAGGAAAACATCTTCAAGAACTTGTGCAGGTGGTCGTTTCTTAAACCTTACACCCAAAGCAAAAGAAACAACAAAAATGGTAAATGGAACCTCCTCAAAATTCAACACTTTTGTATCTCAAACAACTTTGTCAAGGGGTTGAAAAAGCAGCTGACTAAATGAGAGAAAACATTTGGAAATCACATATCTGTTAAATGTTTAATATCCATGTTAGATTATTATGTATTCTATTTCTAATCTATTAAAATATCTTTTAAAGAGCAACATTACATCCCTGGAAGAACCACATATTGGTGGGATTATCAACTTTGGAAGAATTAGAGGTTCTAACATCTATTACATCCTCACTTACCTTATGTAAGAGAATGCGCATGAAAAATCATGTAATCAGACATGAAATAATCTGAATTGCTGTAAATTTAATCAGATAGTGAATTCAGTGCAGGATGTGAACTCTTTCTAGAGCAAGATTGCACAAATCCTGTCAATGGGGTCACAGCCCTGGATGACACAAATGAATTTTCAACAAAAACATATAACACCATGACAATTGCTTTCATTTGGGAGGGTCTGAGTACAGCTTCATGACCCCAGCATCTCCTATAATTTATTTAATGCATACCCAATAACATATATTAAAATTATCCTGAAAATTTTTGTAGGTCATTCTGTCTTCAACACTGAAATCAGAGAATACAAACAGGGAAGTCAAATGACTTAAAGAAAACTGGAAGAAGCAGTTGTTTTTGATGTATAAAAATTAAAATGACAGAATTCTGGAAATTATGTAAATACCAGATAATCATAAAAACATCATGATTTAAATCTTGCATTGTTTGACCTCAATTAATCATAAAAAAAGTTCTAAACTTGAGAAAAAGTATCCTTTTATACGGAGAATGTTTTTCTTCTGGAGATTTTTTTTTAAGGTGTGCTATATGTGCCTGTTTCTAAAAGTAGATAAAAGTTTTCAGCAAGGGACTGACCACCATGTACATGACTGATGGCATTGCATTTCTTTTTGAATATGGGGTAGCTTCAGAACTCAGATTCATAAAACAATGACACTACTGAAAAATGAGAACCACAGGTAGAAAATGTTTTATACTTTCCCCAGCTGTTGAAATTTTCAAAATGGAGGACATTATATTAGAGAAAGAGTAAAGGATCCCCTAAGTGGAATAACACCCAAAGTCCATGTGCAAAATACATCACTTTATCATTGAGGAAGGTATCAGAATAAGCAAGTTGGACCACCTGATTAAATTCACAGAAAAACTGGGTCATTTCCAAATCTGTACAAGGAGACAAATGCAAAATCATTAAGTATTCTAAAAGGGAGTTCAGAACACTCAATAATCATGTTACCAATAATAGCAGCACACACAACTGGAGGCTCATGATGACTACATAGTGCAGGGAATAACAGATGACATCGAAGCAGGAAGATAGGAAGATAGGAAGAATGTGTCTAATCATGCAAAAAATACATGGAAAAATACTTGTGACTTACTGTCAAACCAACGCAGAACTGTCTATTCAAAAAATGGTGCTGGGAGAACTGAATATCCACAGACAAAAAAAAAAAAAAAAAAAAAAAGGACCCTATCTCACACCTTACACAAAAATTAACCCAAAATGGATAAAATACCTAAATATAAAAGCAAGAACCATAAACGTTTTGGAAAAAAATGTAAGAAAATGTCAAGTCCTGTTGGTAGGTGGTGTGTTCTTAAACCATACAATGAAAGCATGAGCAATAAAAATAAGCACACAAATAAATGGAACCTCCTCAAGCTGAAACATCTTTGTGATTCAAAGGACTTCCTCAAGGAGGTGAAAGTCAGCCCACTCAATGGGAGAAAATATTTGGGTAAGGATTTGATTTCCATTCTATACAAAGAGATCATACAATTCAAGACTAAAAGAGCAAGCAATCTAATTTAAAAATTGGCAAAAGATTAAAAAAACTCTCCAAAGAGGAAATAGAAATGGCCAAATAACACATAAAAATATATTTTCTATCACTAGCTAATAGGGAAATGCAAATCAAAATGACAATGAGATATTATCTCACATCGCATTGAATGGCCATTATTAAAAAAGCAGAAAACAATTAATGATGGATAGAATGTAGAGAAATAGGTTAACAACTTTATGGTTGATGGGATTGTAAAATTGTGCAACCCCTGTGGAAGACAGTTTGGCAGTTCCTCAGGAAGCTAAACACAAAAATGCTATATGATCCATCAATTACTCTACTAGGAATATATCCAGAAGAACTGAAAACTGACATCAACAGTATCAGCACACTAATTTTCATTGTAGTGTTATTCACAATTTCCAAAAGTTGGAAACAACCCAAGTGTCCATCAACCAAATAATGGATTTTAAAAAGTTGCATTTATAAAGATATATACATATATACACACATATATACACACACATATGTATATATATAATGTAATACTATGCTACAATAAGAAAAAACGTAATTGGGGCACATATGATAACATAGATAAATCTTGAGTACAATATGATAAGTAAAATAAGCCAGACAGATAAGGGCAAATATTGCATGGTCTTGTTAATAAGAACAAGAATAAATGCATGGAGTTAAAACATAGAACATATATTATTAGGAAATAAGAGAAGGACTGAGAACAACTACTGATGCTTAGTATAAGTAGAAGTTTTATTCAGCCTGAATGTGAAAGTGTGGAAATGGATAGAGTTGATGGTAACACATTATAGTTAGTAGCAGCTGGTTCATAAATGGAATTGTTGATGAAAAGTTTAGTCTAGGGATATAAATACCCATTGAAATAAAGTTAGAATATAATCTAGGGACTGTGTAACATAGTGAAACCAGAGTTGTATGAGAATTGTGTTTGATGGAACAGATGAAAGAGTGTCCTTCTATGAGATGGAACAGATGTACATCATTGTTGCGGGGTGGTGGGAATGTGATGAAGCATGGGAAAAATACAATTGGTGTGATCTATGAACTGTGGTTTACAGCAGTACTGTAATATTCTTGCCAAAGATGCACTGTGTTGAAAATGGGAAGATAGGGAAGCCAACTTGACCCAGTGGTTAGGGAGTCCATCTACCACATGGGAGAGCCACAGTTCAAACCCTGGACCTCCTTGATGTGTGTGCAGCTGGCCCATGCACAGTGCTGATGCATGCAAGAAGTGCTGTGCCACGCAGGGGTGTCCCTTCAAAGGGGAGCCCCACGCCCAAGGAGTGCGCCTCATAAGGAGAGCTGCCCAGCATGAAAGAAAGTACAGCCTGCCCAGGAATGGCATTGCACACATGGAGAGGTGACAAAATGACACAGCAAAAGGAATCACAGATTCCCATGACACTGACAACAACAGAAGGGGACAAAGAAGAAGATGCAGCAAATGGACACAGAGAACAGACAACCAAAGAGGGGGGAAGGGGAGAGAAATAAATAAATAAAATAAATCTTTGAAAATAAAAGAAAATGGGAAGATAAGGAAAAAGTGTGCCAAATATACATTATGGACAATGGTTGGTAATAGTCTGATATTATTGTCACATAATCTGTAATAAATATTCCACTATGGTATGATGTGTTGGTGAAGGGTGTTGAATAGGAATTCTACACAAGTGCATGATTGTTTTGAAAGTTCACAAAGTCTGTAATTAAAATACTTTAAAACATATTAGGGTGGGCTGTGGGAAAATAACAAATATAAGATATGGACTATAGTTGGCAGTAATATTTTTTCTTCTTTATTTTCTTTTAATGTTACATTAAAAAAATATGAGGTCCCCATATACCCACCACCTCACCCACCCCACCTCTCTCACATCAACAAAGTCTTCCATCATTGTGGCACATTCAAGCAATAATATTTTGATGATGCTCTTACATAGTTTATGAAAAATATTTTTCTACAATGCAAGGTGTTGGTTGAAAGGTGATGTATGTGACCACTGATCATGTTATGAAAAATACACAATATTAATTATGCTCTTACTGTATAGTGTAGAAGGATGATAATGAACAATATCCATACCAAAAAACAGAGTTTTTATAACTGCAAGAAAGACAGATCCATCAATCTACCTTGTGAGATCTAAGCCCCCTCTCCATCAGAAACAGAATAGGCATCATGATCCCAAAATCACCAAAACTGAAGAATGAACAGACATAAAGGGGGATTAATTGTAGACTAAAGTAGGCATTGTTGGCAGCGGACTTGGCCCAGTGGTTAGGGAGTCCGTCTACCACATGGGAGGTCTGCGGTTCAAACCCCGGGCCTCCTTGACCCGTGTGCAGCAGGCCCATCTGCAGTGCTGATGTGCGCAAGGAGTGCCGTGCCACACAGGGGTGTCCCCGCGTAGGGAAGCCCCACGTGCAAGGAGTGCACCCCCTAAGGAGAGCTGCCCAGTGCGACAGAAAGTGCAGCCTGACCAGGAATGGTGCCGCACACACGGAGAGATGACGCAGCAAGATGATGCAACAACAACAAAAAAGAAACACAGATTCCTGTGCTGCTAACAACAACAGACGTGGACAAAGAAGACGCAGCAAATAGACACAGAACAGACAACCGGGGTTGGGGGGTAAAGGGGAGAGAAATGAATAAATAAATAAATAAAAATCTTAAAAAAAAAAGTAGGCATTGTTATTCTAGCAATGAAAGAACGTATATCATTGATATAAAGGCAGTGGCCACAAGAAGTTCTGAGAGGAGAGAATAGAGAAGAATAGGTATAATACAGAGTATTTTCTTGGACTTACAGACCACTAAACATTTTGCCAAAACCTTTAATACTTTTAATGCAAATTCTAAAATATAATGTAAACTATAGAACATGGTTAACAGCAATGTTTCAAAAATATGTCCATCAATTCTAACAAATGTACCGAGATAAGGAAAGATGTTAATGAGAGAAAGTGGGGGAAGGGAAGTGGAAGGGTTTATGGGAATTCCCTATATTTTTGATGTAACATTTATGTAATCTAAAGGATCTTTCAAAATAAAATAAAATATATATATTTAAAATAAAACAAAAACACATCAGCTCTGCAAAAATCACTGTTAAGAGCTGGGGAAATATTGTGATTAGTAAGGGAAGAAATTGTAGTAATGTGGAGAGGGTGGCCATGGTGGCTGCTGATGGTAGGGATATGGAAGAAGAGATATGGTGTGGGGGCATTTTCAGGATTTGGAGTTGTCCTGGGTGGTGCTGCAGGGACAGATGCTGGACATTGTGTGTCCTGCCATGGCCCACTGGGTGGACTAGGGGAGAATGTGGACTACAGTGTGGACTGCTGTCCATGTGGTTCAGCAGTTCTCCAGAATGTATACCCAAGGTGAAGTGGATGTGCCACGATGATGGAAGAGGTTTTTGATGTGGGAGGGGTAGGGTTGGTAGGGTGGGGGGATATATGGGAACCTCATATTTTTTGAATGTAACATTTGAAAGAAAATTTAAAAAGAAAATTAAAAGGAAAGTCACAAAAATGAGAGAAAATGCATGCAATACCCATATCTAATAAAGGAACTGAATCCAAAATAAATAAATAAACTTTAAAACACAACAATAAGTAAATAAACAGTCCAATTTTAAAATGGGCACAGATATGAGCAGAACCTCATCAAGGAAAATAAGCATATGGAAAGAAAATAGCATAATTCCTCTTTAGGGAGCTGCAAATTACAACATTGTGATACCACTACACACCTTTTAGAATAGCTAAAAAAAAAAAGTATGTAAAACTGCCAATACCAATTACTAGCGAGAAAGTAGAGCAATACAAATTCTCATTTTGTTAGGGGAATACAAAATAGTACAGTCGCTTTGGAAGACATTTTGGAAATTTCTTGCAGGGACACCCAAGAGACAAAGCTGGAACAATTTAAAGAAAATAATAAATTTTTTTAGATTATAACCTAAAGTATAAAATAAATGTCCATGAGTCCATAATGATAAAAATTAATGATTGAATAGAAAAGTAAGTAAATTAATTAATGAAATCTCCCATGCTGAAGAAATCTAATGATTTATGTTGATATCCTGCTCTCAACGAGATGAATCATAACTCCCACTCCTGAAATATCGGCTGCACATAAAGACTTCCTTAAAAGAGTACAGGAAGAAAAGGAGGAAAGAATAAATTTACAGTGGATAAACCTAACAAACACTATCTCAGCCTGGTAATCAAAGTTTGCATGAAGAGTGATAGGTCATATAATATGCATATTAGATATCACAGACTAGAGAAGCTTAAAGAAAATGATCAAAAATACAGAGAAGTATACTGTGTGGAAGATGTCAATAATGTGGGAAATTCCCTGTATTAGCTTCACAATTTCTCTGTAGATTTACACTGCTAAAAAACAGATTAAGAAAAAATAAAAATATTACTGAAATGCAACTACTTTGGAAACATTGAACTCTGTGCTTGACTCCAGACTCTACTAGATTCCTCAGAGAAGCAGTATCATTGCCATAAGTCTCACAGTATTCAGGCATAAACTCAGAGTATGGATATCAATTTCATAGAGTTATCAAAGAACTAAATGAAATATCAAATAAATAATATTATGCATTGAGCTGAATTTTAATCAGTGAGTTCTTTGATACATTGTTTTATTTCTTTCTTTTTTCTTTGTCTATTTATATTTTTAATATTACATTAAAAAATATGAGGTCCCATATACCCCCCACCCCCCTCACCCCACGCCTCCCCCCATAACAACAATCTCCTCCATCATCATGAGACATTCACTGCATTTGGTGAATACGTCTCTGAGCACCGCTGCACCTCATGGTCAATGGTCCAAATCATAGCCCACACTCTCCCACAGTCGACCAAGTAGGCCTTGGGAGAACATACAATGCCCAGTAACTGTCCCTGAAGCACCACCCAGGACAACTTCAAGTCCCCAAAATGCCCACACATCTCATTTCTTCCTCCCAATACCTACCCCAGCAGGCACCATGCCACTTTCTCCACACCAATGCCACATTTTCTTCGATTACTAATCACAATAGTTCATGAATAGAATATCAGTAAGTCCACTCTAATCCATACTCTATTCTTCCATCCTGTGGACCTTGAAATGTTTGTGTCTACTCCACATCTATGTCGAGAGGGGGCTTACATTCCACATGGATGATGGAAGCAATCCTCCTGCTTTCAGTTGTAGGCACTCTTGGCTCCCTGATGTGGTGGTTGACCTTCTTCAACTCCATGTTAGCTGAGAGGGGTAAGTCCAATAAATCAGTGTGTAGGAGCTGAAGTCTGTTGAGGCTCAGGGCCTGGGTATCACATGGTCAGTCTAGAGATTCAGGTCCCCTGGGTATATATTAAACCCCAGCACCAACTATAGTTCCAGTAAAAGTAACAGGAGAGGCTTGTGAATGAAGATCACATCTGAGTCCAGCTCCATCACACAGAAAAACAAACACCAAAGTAGAGCCAACTGACATGCCACTGAACTCCATCTGCCATGACCATAGAACCTGTGGGTCTCTGTAGCCCTCAGAAGAACCTGTGGTTGTATCTACGTTATCTGTCTTGGGGACTCTGCTGAGGTGTGCATAAGGGCAACCCCTTGGAAAACCTTCCAGCTCTTTTTAGAGACTCATAGCCATATAAATTCATTTGTCCTTTCCATTTTCCCCTTGATTCAGGTCAAAAAGCAATTTTAACTCCTGGTATTATATGCAGATTGAGATATTTGCTGGCCTGAGTTGACCCTTTTATTCAAGGTGATTTTCTAGTTACATCATCAGCTGGTACTTGGTAGTAATCCCTCAGCGCCAGGGAGGTTAATCCACAGGAGTCATGTCCCAAGCTGGGGGTAGGCAATGCATTTACATACTGAGTTTGGCTATGAGACTGGCCACATTTGAGCAGCATGGAGGATCTCAGGAAGTAACTCTTAGGCACCCTACAGCTCTAGGCCTTGTTCTTATTTCAGGTACACAGGCTCACAAGCATAGTCATTAGTATCAAGGGCTCATTGTAGGACCTTCCTTCTTTTTTGGTCTTTGCCTTTGCACTTGGGGGATTGTTGCTGTTCCTTCAGGGACTGTGATAGAGCTCCCCTGGCTAGGAACTCAGCACCCCCTCGGTTGTTGTTTTGATTTGTACCCACTAAGAATATATCAAAAGATTTTTATGTACCCTGGTTAAATGCCCTGGAGAACTCCCTGCCAAACGTGTGTTCCCCTGTCAATAACATCTGACACCACTATTCCTTCCCTGCCATTGTTGAACCTCTCTGTGATCCAAAATTTCTTAAAAAGTGAATCCCAATATATTGCCAGGTTCCATTAATAGTAAAATGGAATATAGTGATGAGTTTAAAGGTTAGATATAGAATACATATTAATTTAGAAAAATTAAGGTAAAAATAAATTGGGTTATCAAAAAAATTAAAAAATGCAAGAGCTTTGTTTTTGTTGTTTTGCCTTCCATCACTGCAATAAGTGTGGCCCTGTATGCAAATTGGCAAGGGAACTACTTCTGTCTTTTCCTCAGTATCTACAACCTTTTTCTTTTCTTTTTTCTAATTATTAAGCTTACCTTCATGAAAGGTTTTTTCACACTAATTCAAATATACAATATAGAGTACTCCCACATATCCAACATAAAACTTTTCCCATCCACAGCAATAATGTTTTTACATATTCATTCTATATTTACTGAAACTGATGTACAGAGATTGAGACAGTAGCTTTCAAACAAGGTAACATTTGTGTTTACATTGTGGTTTATATTTTAGACTATATGATTTTCTAAATTTTTGTAACCTTATGTTTTACATTATGATTTACATTTTAGCCTATCAGCCCCTGTATATTTATTTTACATGTCTTATATCCATCCTTGCATACACTTGTGGAACATTTCTATAGCCCACACATTTACATTGGTTCTATCTATTCAATACCTCTTTCCCCCTCCCCTTAGGGCCCAAAGTGACAGTCACTCTTCATTGCTTGAAGGGCCATGTTCAGAGATACTTGCAACAGTGTTGAGAGCTTGACATGCTCAACTGCTCTAATGCACTGGGAGCCACCATTTCTCTTGAGAGATACAATTCCCTCTATTTGAAGGCATCAGTGCTGCCCAGGACGTGGGTATGCCTTCACTCTCATTATATTAGTCTCTATCCAATAATATAACTCACTATGGCAAAATGAGCATTCACATATTCCCTAGGAGCCTGTCCTGTGTCAGATTATCCCCTTTAATCATCTTAAACAGGTAACGTTACTTATTATATTTTTTAAAAAGTTTTCTCAGCATTATACTCCCAACCAAATACCTAACAATCTCCTATCATCGTATGTTGCCACACCCTACCCCAATTTCTTGGACAATATTACCCATCCTCCTATCCCTAGCTCCCTTCAAGCCTGCAAGGTCCCACCAAAATGTCACCCTGTGCCCCCATTTTATCCCTTCCTAGTACAAATACTTACCTCCAGCTTTTCATAGATTTCACCCATGTAGATGTCAGCTTACATCCTTCCTTTAACCCCCAATTTCCTTTAAGCCTATCATACAGTCTCTAGCTCTCTGAGCCAACTTGCTTTACTTATTTCATGTCATTGAGGTCATGTAGTATTTGTCCTTCAATGCCTGGGTTGCATCACTCAACATAAGGTTCTCAAGATTCATCCATGTTATCACGTGTGTTTGTAGTGTATTCATTCTTAAAGCTGATTAGTATTCCATTGTATGCATATATCACATTTTATTTATCCATTCACCTGTTGATGGGCATTTGGTTTGATTCCAACTTTTGGCAATAGCAAACAGTGCTGATATGAACATTTGTGTGCATATATCTCTTTATGTTCTTGTTTTCAGTTCTACTGCAGTGGAATTGCTGGGATATATGGCAAATCTATGGCTAGTTTTTTGAGAAAACACCAAACTGTCCTCCAGAATGGCTGGATCCTTCTGCATTCTCACCAGCAGAGGATGAGTGTACCCATTCCTCCACATCCTTTTGAGCATTTGAAGTCTTTGTTTTTTTCATAGCTGCCAATCTTATGTGAGTAAGATCGTATCTCATTGAAGCTTTGATTTGCATTTCCCTGTAGCTAGAGATATGGAACATTTTTTCATGTGCTTTTTAACCATTTGTATTTCTTCTTTGGGGAAGTTGAGATGGTTTGTTGGCTTTCTAGAATATTATATGACTGTATATATGAGGATCTATATCAGAACTCTGAAGACGGTTCTGTTGGTCTCTGTGTCTCTCCTAATGCCAATAAGATGCTGTTTTCAGTACTGTAGCTTTGTAGTATGTTTTGAAGTCAAGTAGTGTGATTCCTCCAATTTCATTTTTCTTTTTCAATATATCTTTGGCTATCCGGGGCCTCTTTCCTTTCCAAATAAATTTCATAGCTAGTTTTTCTATTTCCTTAAAGAATGCTGTGTTGATTTTTATTGGGATTGCATTGAATGCATAGATCAGTTTTGGTAGGATAGACATCTTAATAACATTTAGTCTTCCTATCCGTGAACAGGGAATATCTTTAGATTTTTTAGGTCTTCTTTGGTTTCCTTGAAAATGTGTTGTGTAGATCTCTGTGTATAAGTTTTTTACATCTTTAGTTAAATTTATTCCTAGGTATTTAATTTTTATATTGACTGTTTTAAATGATATTTGTTTCTTGATTTCCTCCTGAGCTTGCTCATAATTGTACAGAAATGCTACTGATTTTTGCACATTGATCTTATAACCTGTGATTTATTAAAGTCATTTATGAGTTCTAGAAGCTTTGTTGTAGACCTCTCAGGGTTTTCTATGTATAGGATCATGTCATCTGCAAATCATGAAATTTTGACTTTTTCCTTTCCACTTAGAATGCCTTTTATATCTGGTTCTTACCTCAGTGCTCAAGCAAGTACTTCTAAGACAATGTTAAATAACAGAGGTGATAGCGGGCATCCTTGTCTTGTTCCTGATCTTAGAGGCAAAGACTTTAGGATTTCACCATTTTAAATGATGTTGGCTGTGGGTTTTTCATATATATTTTTTGCCATGTTCATAAAATTTCCTTGTATTCCGATCTTCTGCAGTGTTTTTATCAAGAAAGTTGCTGTATTTTGTCAAATGCTTTTTCTGCATCTATAGGTATTATCATGTGATTTTTTTTCCCTTCAATCTGTATGGTGTATTACATTGATTGATTTTCTTATGTTGAAACATCTTTGCATACCTGGAATGAATCCCACTTTGTCATGGTGTATAATTCATTTATTTTGTTGTTTAATATGGTTAGCAATTATTTAGTTGAGAATTTTTGTTTCTAGGTTCATTAGAGAAATTGGTCTGTGATTTTCCTTTCTTGTGGTGTCTTTGTTTGGCTTTGGTACTAGGGTAATATTGGCATCATAGAATGAGTTAGATAATGTTCCTTCTGTTTCAATTTTTTGGAAGAGTTTCAGCAGGATTGGTGTTGGTTCTTCCAGAATGTTTTTGATAATTCACCTGTGAAGCCGTCTGGCCCTGGGCTCTTGTTAGTTGGGAGGTTTATAATGACTGATTTTATCTCTTTACTTGTGATTGGTTTTCTTGAGATCATCAATTTCTTCTTTCATCAATATAGGCTGCTTATGTGTTTCTAACAACTTGTTCATTTCCTCTGAATTGTCATTTTTGTTGGAATATAGTTTTTCAAAGTATCCTTTATGATAACCTTTATTTCTTTGGGGTCAGTGGTGATATCTCCTTTCTCATTTCTTATTTTGTGTATTTACATCTTCTCTTATTTTCTTTGTTAATCTAGCTAAGGGTTTGTCAATTTTATTGATCTCAAAGAACCAGCTCTTGGTTTTGTTTACCTTTCAAGTGCTTTCTTATTTTCTATTTCATTTGGTTCTGCTCTTGTCTTTGTTATTTCTTTCTATCTTCTTCTTGTGGGGTTACTTTGTTGTTATTTTACTAATTCCTCCAAATGTGCAGTTAGTTCTTCAGTTTTTGCTATTTCTTCTTTTTTGATTTATGAATTTATGGCTATAAATTTCCATCTAAGTGCTGCTTCTGCTGCGTCCCATAAGTTTTGGTATTATGTGTTATCATTATCATTAGTTTCAAGGTAGTTATTAATTTCTTTTGAGATCTCCTCTTTGACCCACTGTTTTTCTAAGAGTGTACTGTTTAATTTCCATATATTGTTCTGAAATCTGAGCCTCTGGCCCTTGCAGATTTCCAGTTTCACTCCACTGTGATCACAGATATTAATTTTTATGATTTCCATCTTTCTGAATTCATTGAGCCTTTCTTTGTGGCCTAGCATATGGTCTATCTTGTATAATGACCCATGTGCACTTGAGAAAAATGTATATCCTGCTGTATTTGGGTATAATGATCTGTATATGTCTATTAGATCCATCTCCTCTAATATAATGTTCAAAGTTTTTGTTTCTTTAGTGCTTCTCTTTTGAGATGTTCTGTCCAAAGTTGATAGTGGTGTTTAAAAGTCTCCCACTATAATTGTAGAGGCATCTATTCTTTCACTTAGTTTTCCAGTGTTTGCCTCTGTTATTTGGAGGTGCCCTTGTTAGGAGCATGAATATTTATGACTATTCATTCTTGGATGATTATCCTTTTCTCTAATACGTAGTATCCTTTTTTATCTCTCACAATTTTTTAACATTTAAAAGTTGATTTTGTCTGATATTAATATAGCTACATCTGCCTTTTTTTTGTTATTGTTTGCTTGTAAGAGTGTTTTCGAGCCATTTACTTTCAACCCCATGAATCCCTGCATCTAAGATGTTTTTCTTGTAGACAGCATATAGATGGGTCATATTTCCTTATCCAGTCTTCCAGTCTGAATCATTTGACAGGTGAGTTTAATCCATTGACATTCAGTGTTGTTACTTTCAAGGAATTATTTATGTTAACCATTTTTTTTGGACTTGTGTTTGTCTTTTTTTGCCTTTTTTTCCCCTTCACTTTTTGTCTTTTCTGTTGCTCTTATACTCTACTCCAACTCTGCCTCTCCTGTATTTTGTTCTTCCTGCAGAACTCCCTGTAGTATTTCTTGAATGGCAGGATTCTTGTTGCCATACTCTTTTGATTTCTGTTTATCTGTGAATATTTTGAACTCTCCATCATTTTTGAATGTTAGTTTAGCTGGGCACAGTGTTCTTGTTTGGAAACTTTTTATTTTAGTACCTTGACTATATCATACCACTTCCTTCTTGCCTCCATGATTTCAGATGAGAAATCAGCACTTATTCTTATGGAGCCTCCCTTGTATATGATGGTTCTCTTTTCTCTTGCTGCATTTAGAATTTTTTCTTTGTCTTGAACAATGGATAATTTGTGCTTCCTGGACATGTACATGCATCACTCTCAGTAGATTTGGGAAATTTTCAGCCGTCAATTCCTCCAACACCCCTCTCTCCCCTTTCCCTTCTCTTCTCCTTCTGTGATGCCTATAATACGTATGTTTGTGTGTTTTGCGTTGTCATTCAGGTCCCAAAGTCCTAGCTGGATTTTTTCTTTTTGTCGATCAGTTCTACTATCTGATGTTAGATGTACTTTCTTCCACATCTCTAATTCTCTCCTCTGCATCTTCTAATCTGCTGCTAATGGCTGAGTGTGTATTTTTGATTTCTTGAACTGTGATGTTCATTCCCATCATATTTGTTATCTTTTTGTGTATGTCTGCAATTTCCTCTCCAAGTGTTTTCTTCATATTGTTAACCTCTTCCTTTACTTCATTAAGTTGGTCTCTAATATATGTTTTGAGATCCTTAATTACTTATCCAATGTTCTGCTCCCCTTTCTGGTTTTTAGTTTCTTCATTGGATTCAGCCATATTTTCCTGATTATTGGTTTGGTGTGTAGTTTTTGTTGCTGTCTTGTCATCTTTGTTTCTTGACGGGTTTAATCAGTTCCATAGCTTCTTTGTCTAGTCTTGGGGAATAATTAGTTGTTGTTCGTGCATAAGTGTTATGTCTTCTCTTTGTCACTTTGTTCTTCTTACTCTATTTTGTCGTTGCTGGCTAAGTTCACTTTGAGGGAAAATATTAGGGCCAGGGACAGCAAAATGTGTAAGAAAAGAAAATATATAAAGTAGTATTGGTAATATGTGTTAACAGAGCAACAATGTGAGATCTAGGAGGATGGATATTAGACTCCTGTACGTTGTGTAGAGTTATAGCAGTAAGTAGTGTACTGATAATGAGACAGTCAACTGAATATGGGGAGGAATATAGTATGAATTAAAGGCCAGTGTTTTCATGAGCGAGCAAAAGAGAAAAGAAAGACAATAATATCAAGAGTGAATAAATGACAGAAAACAGAACAAAGGTACTAGAAATAAAAAGTCAGGCAATGTATATTAGGTGCAGAGGTGCCCAGAGATGTACTTACCGAGTCCAGTGGATGTGTCATGATGATGGGAACGAGTGTTGTTGGGGGGGGGGGGAGAGGGGGGGTGGGGGGGTGGGGTTGAATGGGACCTCACATATATATTTTTAATGTAATATTATTACAAAGTCAATAAAAAATTTAAAAATTATATAAAAAAAAAAGTCAGGCAATTTGGGGGACAAAAAAAAGAGAGGTGGAATGTAAGAGAAACAGTAGATAATGGAGGGTAGAAAGATGTGGGGGAAAGGGGATAGTGTAGGTGGCCAAAATCAATACACACACACAAAAAAAAAAGGAAATGGAGGATGAGGAAACACAGCAAGTGTGAAGCACTCCCTGAAGCACCTATTATATAAAGAAAATAAAATAAAATAAGAAGAAAAGAGTGAAAAGAAAAAAAGGGAAGAGAAAAAAGTGGGAGCAAAAAAAGGGGGGGAAGCAAGAAAAAGAAAAAAAGAAATAAAACTAAATGAATTTAAAAGAATTTTTGGGGATAAAATGGGAGAAAAGACCAGAAGAAAATGCAAGAAGCAACCAAGACAAAAAAAAAAAAAGAAAAAAAAGAACCAACGCTTTAAGCTAGGAATCCACTTTGCCTTTAAAAAATACACTTAGGGGTCTGACCTTCCCCCTTTCTCCTTTCCTCTCTCTCTCTCCCAGTGCAGCAGGAAAGCTACCTGAGGGGTCTGGTAGGAGATTCAAGTAGATCCTTGTTGAACCAACCCAACACAGAAGACTATGAGTCTTTATTTCCAGTATGAGATAACTCACACCTCACAAGAAACCCCAAATATGCTACTGGAAGCTTGGATAGCACCTCCTACAGTCCCTCCCCCTTAGGTGTGCTTGGAGAAGTCTAATTGATTTTCTGATCCCACCTTCTCCCAGACCAAGTTTCCTATATCAGGTCATTTAGGTAAATTGTGCTTTCTCAGCAGATTTGCCTCTCCTTTCTTTCCAGACTCTCCCCAAGACAGCTGGTACATTACTTCAAGTTCAAGGAGAAAGAGAGAAAAAACAACACAAATGCCAAGGGCTCGGTAATCAAGGACCTCAGATGGACCTCAGGATGTGGTGGATTTGGGGATGGGAAGTCTGTGATATTGCAGACTCAAGGTATATGAATCTGGAGTGTGGACCACCAGGGTTTAAGTGACACAGGCCTGGGAACCATGCATCTGGTTAACAGTGGGCCTGGGAGCACTGCAGCACAACACAGCCTTCAGGGATCCCCACAGCTGGGCACCAGCCCTAGGGGGACGGGTCCTACCCACAACTTCTGACCTCCATGTCAGAAACTGAAAATTCCATCTCTTGCAAGAATCTCTTCTGTCACTGTCTCACCAAATCAACCTCCAGACATTTCCTGCCCTGCAAGCCCCCAAAATAGCCTGCTCAGGGTTTGGGAACACCCCACACAACAAAGATCTCAGGGATTGCCATGGCCCAGGCACCAGCCCTAGGCATAGGGGCCCCATTCATACCTCTGACCTCCATGTCCGAAACACAAAATTCCACCTCTCACAAGAATCTCCTCCTTCACTGTTTCAACAAATTGACATCTGGACATGTCCTGCCCTGAAAACCCTGGAAACAGCCTGCTCAGGGCTTGGGAACTCCCCAGCACATCAAAGGCTTCAGAAATCCCTGCTACTGGGCCACCAGCCTCAGGGGGTAGGTTCCAGCCCACAACCTCCAACCTCCATGCAAGAGACCAAAAATTCTACCTCTTGCAAGAATCTCCTCTGTTACTGTCCCACCAAATAGACGTCCAGACACCTCCTGCCCTGCAAACACCTGAAACAGCCCAGTCCAGCAGGACTCCAACCCTACTCAGCCACTTCTTTGCAGGAGAGATTATGAGGTGCACTCACTCAGAGTCTCATTGGGTATTTTCATAGTAGATAAAGTAACAAGAGAATAGAGAACCATCACATACAAAGGAGGCTCCAAAAGGTTAAGTGTTGATTTCTCATCTGAAACCATGGATGCAAGAGGGCAGTGGTATGACATTGTCAAGGTATCAAAAGAAAAGAATTTACAACCAAGAATATTCTATGCAGCAAAGCTAGCATTCAAAAATGATGGAGAGTCCAAAATATTCACAGATAAACAGAAACTGAGAGAGTATGCCAACAAACAACCTGACTTTCAGGAAATAATAAAGAGAGTTCTGAAGGAGGATAGAATAAAACAGCAAAGACAGAGTTGGAAGAGAGTGTAAGACCAACTAAGACAACCAAAAGAGAAAAAAAAATCAAACAATATATGACAAACACCAATCCAAAGAAAATAAGGCTAATATAAGTAATTACTTGAAAGTAATAACACTGAATGTTAATGGATAAATCTCACCAATTAAGAGACAAAGAATGGAAGGTTGGAAAAGGAAATATGACACATCTATATTCTGTCTACAAGAAATAACATCTTTGATCCAGGGAAACAAGGATATTGAAAGTGAATGGCTGGAGAACAATATTACAGGGAAACAATAATCAAAAAAGGGCAGGTGTAGCTATGTTAGTATCAGACAAATTAGACTTTAAATGCAAAACAATTATGAGAGACAAAGATGGACACTAAATATCAGTGAAAGGTACAATCTTTCAAGAAGAAAGAACAATCATAAATATTTATGCCCTAAACAAGGGCAACTCCAAATATATGAGGCAAAAAATGCAGAAATTTAGGGAAGGAATAGATGCCTCTACAATTATAGTGGGGGCTTTAACACACCACTATCACCATTGGACAGAACATCTCAAAAGAGTATCAATAAAGAAATAAAGACTTTGAACAATATATTAGAGGATCTGAACTTAATAGACATATACAGAACATTACACAAAAATGCAGCAGGATATACATTCTTCTCAAGAGCACATGGAACATTCTCAAAGATAGACCACATTCTAGGCCACAAAGAATGTCTCAATGAATTCAGAAAGATTGAAATCATACAAAATAATTTATTTGACCACAGTTCAATGAAGCTGGGAATCTGCAAGAGCCAGAGACCCAGATCTGGAACCAAGATATAGAAGCTAAACAAAACACTCTGAGAAAATCAGTGGGTCAAGTAGGAAATCTCAAAAGAAACTACCCAGAAAGTAATGAAAATGATAACACAACATAGCAAAACTTATGGGATGCAGCAAAAGCTGTACTGAAAGGGAAATTCATAGTCATAAATTCTTACATCAAAAAAGCAGAGAGAGATACAATTGAAGAACTAACTGCACAATTGGAGGAATTAGTAAAAAAAACAACAAACTAATCCCAAAGAAAGAAGAAAGAAAGAAATGAAAAAGACCAGAGCAGAACTAAATGAAATAAAAAATGAGAAAGCACTTGAAAAAATAAAAAAAAAAAGAACTGGTTCTTTGAGAAGATCAATAAAATTGACAAACCCTTAGGTAGACAAAAAGAAAAAAAAAGAGAAGATGAAGATACTCAAAATAATAAATGAGAAAGGGGATATCAACACTTACCTCCATGAAATAAAGACTATTATAAGAGGATAGTTTGAAAAACTATATTCTAACAAAAATGACAATTTAGAGGAAATGGAAAAATTCCTAACGACATATTAGCAGCCTACATTGAGGAAAGAAGAAACTGATGATCTCAACAATCCCATCTCAATTAAAGAGATAGGATCAGGCATCAAAAACCTACCAACTAAATAGAGTCCTGGTCCAGACAGATTCACAGGTGAATTCTACCAAACATTCCAAAAAGAACTAACACCAATCTTGCTTAAACTCTTACAAAAAGTCAAAACAGAAGAAATATTGCCTAACTCAACTTATGATGCCAAGATTATCCTAGTAGCAAAACCAAATAAAGACACCACGAGTAAGGAAAACTATAGACCAATTTCTCTAATAAATCTATTTGCAAAACTCCTCAACAAAATTCTTGCTAATCATATTCAACAACACTTTAAACAAATTATACACCATGATTAAGAGGGTAGCATTCCTGGTATGCAAGGATGGTTCAGCATAAGAAAATCAATTAATGTAATACATCACATAAACAGATTGAAGGAAAAAAATCACATGATCATATCTATAGATACAGATAAAGCATTTGACTTAACAACACTCTTTCTTCATAAAAACACTGCAAAAGTTCAGAAAGAAGGATACATTCTGAACATGATATACTGTATATATGAAAAACACACAATTAACATCATTTAAAATGGTGAAATCCTAAAATCTTTCCCTCTAAGATCAGGAACAAGAGAAGGATTCCCACTATCACCCCTTCTAATTAATATTGTGTTAGAATTACTTGCTTGATCACTGAGGAAAGACCCGAATATAAAAGGCATCAGAATTGGAAAGGAAGAAGTCAAAATTTTACTATATGCAGATGACATGTTACTATGCATAGAAAGTCCTGAAAAGTCTACAGCAAAGCTTCTAGAACTTATAAATGAGTTCAGTAAAGTCGCAGGGTATAAGATCAATGTACAAAAATCAGTAGCCTTTCTGTCCACTGATGATGAGCAATTTGAGGAGGAAATCAAGAAAGAAATACCATATGCAGCAGTAAATAAAAAATCAAATACTTAGGAATAAATTTAACTTAAGATGTAAAAGACTTATACATAGAAAACTATACAAAACTGTTCAAGGAAATCAAAGACGACCTAAGTAAATGGAAGAACATTCCCTGTTCTTGGATAGGAAGACTAAATATTATTAAGATGTCTATCCTACCAAAACCGATCAACACATTCAATGCAATCCCAATAAAAATCAACACAAAATTTTTTAGTGAACTAGAAAAACTAAATATGAAATTTACTTGGGAAGTAAAAAGACCCCAGATAGCCAAAGACATTGAAAAAGAGAAATGAAACTGGAGGAATCACACTACCAGACTTCAAATCATACTACAAAACTACATTAGTGAAAACAGCATGGTATTGGAACAACGATAGACACACTGACCAATGAAACCGAATTCACAGTTCTGATATAGATCCTCATATATGCAGCCATCTCATATTTGACAGGCCACAAAGCCCACGCAACTGAGAAAGAATGGCCTCTTCAACAAATGGTGCCTCGAGAATTGCATATCCATATGCAAAAGAAGGAAAGAGGATTAGCAACTCACACTCTATACAAAAATCAACTCAAGGGAAACAGACTTTGCCCAGTGGTTAGGGCGTCCGTTTACCATATATGGGAGGTCTGCGGTTCAAACCCTGGTCCTCCTTGACTCATGTGGAGCTGGCCATGGGCAGTACTGATGCGCGCAAGGAGTGCCATGCCACGCAAGGGTATCCCCCGCGTGGGGGAGCCCCACGCGCAAGGAGTGCGCCCATGAGGAAAGCCGCCCAGCATGAAAAGAAAGAGCAGCCTGCCCAGGAATGGCGCTGCCCACACTTCCCGTGCCGCTGATGACAACGGAAGTGGACAAAGAAACAAGATGCAGCAAATAGACACCAAGAACAGACAACCAGGGGAGGGGGGGAAATTAAATAAATAAATCTTAAAAAAAAAAATCAACTCAAGATGGTTCAAAGATGAAGATGTAAGAGCCAAGACCATAAAGACCTTGGAAAATGATGTAGGAAAGCATATACAGGACCTGGTAATAGGAAATGTCTTCATGAACTTCACACCCAAAGTATGAACAACAAAAGAACAAATAGATAAATGGGACTTCCTCAAAAGTAAAGCCTTCTGAACCTCAAAGAAGTTTGTCCAGAATGTGAAAATATAGCCTACACAATGGGAGAAAATATTTGGTAACCATATATCTGATAGGAGCCTTATAACTTGCATATATAAAGAACTCCTATATCTTGAAATTAAAAAGACAACCTATTTTAAAAATGGGAAAAATTTTGAACAGATGCTTCTCCAAAGAAGAAATACAAATGACTATAAAACATATGAAAAAAAATGCCCCAAATCAATAGCCATTAGGGAAATGCAAATCAAAATTACAATGAGATACCATCTTACTCCCATAAGATTGGCAGCTATCAAAATCAGAAGACTACAAGTGCTGGAGAGGATGTGGAGGAATAGAAACACACACCCACTGCTGGTGGGAATGCAGAAGGTTCCAGCCATTCTGGAGCAAATTTTGGCAGTTTCTCAAAACCTAACTATAGCTTTGCTATATGACCCAGCAATTCCACTGCTGGATATATACCCAATAGAACTGAAAACAAGTGCATAAACTGATATATGCACACCAATGTTCATAGCAGCATTATTCACTATTGTCAAAAGTTTGAAACAACCAAAATGCCCATCAACAGATGAATGGATGAGTAAAATGTCATATATATATACAGTGGAATACTACTCAGCTGTAACAAGGAATACAGTACAAGCATGTGTGATAACATGGATGAGTCTTGAGGACCTTATGTTAAGTGAAGCATATCAGGCATTGAAGGACAAAAAACTACATGACCTCAATGATATGAAATAAGTAAAGAAAGCTGCCTCAGAGAGCTAGAGACTGTGAGATAGGCTTAAAGGAATTTGTGTGGGTGGAGAGGAATGTTGCTAGCTGATGCCTACAGGGGTGAAATCTATGATAAGCTGGAGGTAAGTATTTGTAGAGGGAAGGGTTAAGATAGGGGCATAGGGATAACTTGGGGGGGTCTTTGTGGACTTGACAGGGGCTAGTGTTGGGAGGATGGGTCAGATGGCCCAAGGAATTGTGGGGGGCCTGGGAAAAAAGGTGAATATGGGAGAATACCAGGTCTATGTTTGCAGTTATAATGTTGAGAAAACACTTTAGAAAATATAATGAGGAAGGATTACATATTTAAAGTGCATAAAGGGGTCATTTGTTACAGGGCAAGCTTCTAGGGAGTGTGTTATATCATTGTGTGGAGACACATAAAATGAATGTGAAGTTGTACCCACATGCTGGGGAGAAGTGATGTTCCCAAATAGAGGGAATTGTGTCTCTCCAGAGAATCGATGGCTCCCAATTAGTTAGGGAAGCCTAGTAGGTAAAGTCCTCAGCATTGTTGCAGTATCTGCAAATCTGGTCCCCCAAGTAAAGAAGATTGTCACGGTGGGCCCTGAAGGGAGTGGGAGAGAGGTATAGAATAGATGGAAGCATGGCAACTGGGGGGCAATGGGTGTGCTCCATAAGATCATGCAATGATGGATATAGAACATATAAACTGACACCAAAAGTGTATAAAAGTCTATAAAATGTAAACTATAGTGTAAAACATAAGGAAGCAAAAAATTCAGAAATTTGTACAGTCTAAAATATAAACAATAATGAAAACCAAAATGGAACCATGTTTTATAAAAGCTATGTTTCGAAATCTGTACATCAGCTGCAGCAAATATAACATGAGCATGTAAAAAGATCATTGCTGGGGAAAGGCAAAAAGGGTTTAATGTTGGATATATGGGAGTCCCCTATGTTGTGTATATGAATTACTGTCATCTAAAACTTTTTTGAAGGCAAAATTAAAAATTAGAAAAAGAAAAAAAGAAAGGATGTAGACACTGCGGAAGAAATGAAAGAAAGTGCCTTGCCACTGTATATACTGGGCAAAAACTATTATAGTGATGAAAGGCAAAATGTTGGAAACAAAGCTTTATAATGCTTTTCATTTTATTAATACACCAATTTATTTATATTTTATTTTAGTATTTCTAAATAATTATGAATTCAATTTCTAAACTTCAAACCAATCAATATATTTCAAGTTCTTATTAATTGAATTTGGCAACATATTAAGCTTCATTGTTGAAGAAGTTTTGGATGATAGAGATGTTCAGCTATGGCAGGGAAGGAACTCTAGTGTGGGGTGTTATTGATGGGGGGCACATTAGTGGGGAGTGGAGTTCTCCAGGGCATGTATACAGTGGACATAAAAATGTTCTGATATATGTTGGGTATTTTTATAGTAGTTACAGTTACAAACGTCACCTGAGTGATTGCTGAGTTCTCACCCAGGGGAGCTCTGTCACATTCCCCAATGGAACAACAATAATCCTCCAAATGCAACAGCAAAGACCAACAAGAAAGGATGGTCAAACAATGAGCCTTTGATACTGATGACTATGCTTATGAGCCTGTGTGCCTGAAATATGAACTAGGCCTAGAGCTGCAGGTTGCCTAAGTGTTAACGCCTGAAAACCTCCCTGCTGCTCAAATGTGGCCAATCTCTAAGCCAAACTCAGCAGGTAAACGCATTCCCTTCCCCCAAGTGTGGGACATGACTCCTGGGAATGAGCCTCCCTAACGCCAAGGGATTACTACCAATCACTAACTAGTGATGCAACTAGAAAGAGGCCTTGAATAAAAGGGCAAACTCAGACCAGCAGAATATCTCAGCCTACATATTGGATCAAGGGTTAAAAACTGCTTTTTGAACATGAATAAAAGGGGAAAATGGCAAAGACAAAGGAGTTTTTATGGCTAAGCATCTTCCAAAAAGGTTCGGGAGGTCATCAGAGGGGCGATGCTAATGCACACCTCGGCAGGACCCCAGAGAGAGCCAAAGTAGATACAATCCTAGGTGCTGGTTCTCCTGAAGGCTATGGAGATTTACAGAGCATATGGTCATGGCAGATGGATTGGGAGTTCTGTGCCATGTCAGAGGGCCCTATTTTGGAATTTGTGCTCCTGAGTGTGATGGAGATGGACTCAGATGTGACCTTCCTACACATGCCTCTTGTCACTTTTACTTAAACCTGTGGTTGGTGCTAGCGATGGTGCATACTCAGGGAACTTGAATCTCTGGGCTGCCCATATATCAGCTGGGCCCTAAACTTCAGCATAGTTGCAACTCTTACTCTCTGGTTCATTAGACTTGTCCAGGCCAGATAACAGGGAGGTGAAGATGGTCAAACACCACATCAGGGAATCAAGAGTGCCAACACTGCAAGCAGAGGAATGGCATCCATCATCCATGTGTAATGCAAGCCCCCTCTTGATCTACATGTGGGGTGGACATCACCATCACAGGGTCCACAGAATGAAGGAATAAAATATAGATTAGAGTGGACTTACTGATATTCTACTATAAAACTAGTGTGACTAGTAATAAAAGAAATTGTAGCACTGAGGAGGAGGAAGTGACCATAGTAGTTGCTGAGAGCAGAGAGAGGGAAGAAGAGATGTGATGTGGGGCCTTTTTGGGACTTGAGTTGCCCTAAATGATATTGCAGGGTCAGATTATGGACTTTATATATTCTTCCTTAACCTACTGAATGTAATAAGGAAGAGTGTGAACTACAGAGTAAACTGTTATCTATTTGGTGCAGCAGTGCTCCAGAATGTGTTCACCAAATGTGATGAGTGTGCCATTATGATGGGGGAGGTTCTCGGTGTGGGAGGAGTGAGGTGGAAGGAGGGAGTATAAGGGAAACTCATATTTTTTAGCATAACATTTTTATGGGTGTGTAATGTATATATCTTAAAAAAATACAATTTACAAAAAAATGGGGTGGGTGGGGAAAGGGGTATATGGGAATATCTTTGTTTTTTAAATTTTAAAAAATGTAATGTTCTTTGTGATCTATTAACTTGAATAAAAAAGTATAAAAAATTTATTCCTATGCATTTGATATTTTAAATTTACAATTGTAAATGGTAATTTGTTTATTTCCTCCTCAGATGGCTTATTATTGGTAAACAGAAATGCTACTGATTTTTGCACATTTATCTTATAACCTGCAACTTGATTGAACTAATTTATAAATTTTAGAAGGTTTGTAATAGACTTTTTATGTCTTTCTATGAAGAGGATCATGTCATCTGCAAATAGTGAAATTGTGACTTCTTCCTTTCCAATTTGGATATGTTTTATATTTGATTCTTGCCTCAGTGCTCTAGCTAGTACTTCTAACAAAATATTAAATGGGGGGGGAGGGTGATAGTGGGAATCCTTGTCTTGTTTCTGATATTAGAGGGAAAGGTTTTAGGATTTCAACATTATAAATGATGCTAGCTGTGGGTTTTAATATATACCTTTTATCATGTCTAGAAAGATTCCTTCTATTCCTATCTTTTGCAGTGTTTTTATCAAAAAAGTGTGCTGTATTTCATCAAATGCTTTTTCTGCATCTATAGATATGTTTATGTGATTTTTTCCCTTTGATCTGTTTATGCCGTGTATTACGTTAATTGATTTTCTTATGTTGAACCATCTTTGCATACAGGGAATGGATCCCAGTTGTTCATGGTGTACAATTCATTTAATTTGTTCTTGAGTATGATTTGCAAATATTTTGTTGAGGATTTTCACAGTTTGGTTCATTAGAGGGAATGGTCTGCAAATTTCCTTTCTTATGGTGCCTTTGTTTTTCTTTTGTATTAGGATAATTTTGGCATCATAGAATGAGTTAGGCAATGTTCCTTCTATATCGATTTTTGGAATAGTTTAAGCAATATTGGTATTAGTTCTTTCCAGAAAGTTTTAGAGTTCACCTGTCAACCCGATTCTCCCGGGCACTTCTTAGTTGGGAGGATTTTAATGACTGATTCTATCTCTTTACTTATGATTGGTTTGTTGAGATCATCAATTTCTTCTTGCATCAATGTGGACTGCTTATGTGTTTCTAGGAATTTTTCCATACCCTCTAAATTGTCCTTCTTGTTGGCATATAGTTTTTCAAAGTATCCTTTTATTGTAGTTTTAATTTTTGTGGGGTCCATGGTGATAAAACCTTTCTCATTTCTTATTTTGAATATTTGCATCTTCTCTCTTTTTTCTTTTAGTCTAGCAAAGAGTTTTTTAATTTTATTGATCTTGTGAAAGAAACATCTCTTTGTTTTGTATATATATTTATTTTACTCTTTATTTTATTTTAAATGTTATGTTTGAAAAATATGAGGTCCCATATAAGTTGCATCTGCTCACCCCACTCCTTCCACATCAACAAACTCTTTCATCATCATGGCATATTCATTGCATTTGGTGAATACATTTTGGAGCACTTCTGCGCCACATGGATAATGGTTTACATTGTAGTTTACACTCTCCCCCATTCCAACCACTGAGCCATGACATGACACACAATGCCCAGCATCTGTCCCAGCAGTACCACCTAGGACAATTCCAAGTCCTGAAAATGCCCCCACATCATATCTCTTCTTCCCTCACCCTACTCTCAGCAGCTACTGTGGCCATTTTCTCCACATCAATGCAACATTTCTTCCATTACTAATTACAATTGTTCCATAGTCGAATTTCAGTCAGTACACTCTAATCCATACTCTATTTCTCCATCCTGTGGACTCTGGGATGGTTATGTCCAGTCCATCTTATATCAAGAGGGGGCTTTGATTCCACATGGATGATGGATGTAATTCTCCTGCTTGCAGTTGTAGGCACTCTTGGGTCCCTGGTGTGGTGGTTGACCTTCTTCATCTCCCTGTAGCTGGCCAGGGTAAGTCAAATAAAACAGAGGGTAGGAGTTGCAAGTATGCTGAGGCTCAGGGCCTGGCTGTCACATGGACAGTCCAGAGATTCAGGTCTCCTGAGTTTACACCAACCCCAGTGACAACAACAGGTCCTGTAAAATTGACAGATGAGGCATGTGTAGAAAGGTCACATCTGAGTCCAACTCCATCACGCTCAGCAAAACAAACTCCAAAGCAGGGCCATCTGATATGGCAGTGACCTCCAGAGCCATCTGCCATGACCATAAAACCTGTGGGTCTCTGCAGCCCTCAGAAGAACCAGTACCTTGGCTTGTATCTACTTTGGCTGTCTCTGGGACACTGCTGAGGCATGCATAAGCATGACCCCTCTGATGACCTTCAAACCCATAGCCATATAAACTCACTTGTCCTTTCAATTTCCCCTTTGTATTCAAGGTAAGAAAGTACTTTTTAACACCTGACATTACATGTAGGATAAGATATTATGCTGGTAGGAGTTGACCCTTTCCTTCAAGATATTTTTCTAGATACATCATCTGGTGGTGCTTGGTAGTAATCCCCCAGCACCAGGGAGACTCTTCCCCAGGAGTCATGTCCCACACTCGGTGAAGGTAATGGATTTACATGCTGAGTTTCACTTAGAGATTGGCCACATTTGAGCAACATGGAGGCTTTCAGGAGGTAACTCATAGGACCCTGCAGATCTAAGCCTGGTTCATATTTCAGACACACAGATTTATAAGCATAGCCCTCGGTTTTATGGGCTCATTGTTGGACCACCTCTCTTTTTTGGTCTTTGCCATTGCACTTTAGGGATTGTTGCTGTTCTTTTGGGGAATGTGTTAGAGCACCCCTGGCTAGAAACTCAGCACTCCCTCAGTTGTCATTTTTAACTGTAACCACTATGAAAATATCCAAACATTTTTATATACCCTGTATACATGCCCTGGAGAACTCCCTCCCAACCAATTTCTCCCTATCAATAATACCCCACACTAGAGTTCCTCCCCTGCCATAGATAAACCTCTCTGTGGTCCAAAACTTCTTCAAAAATGAAACCAAACATATTGCCAGGTTCCATTAATAATAATATGGAATACAGTGATGGGTTTAAAGGTTAGAAATAGAATACATACTAATTTAGGAAAAGTAAATAAAGTAGTAAGTAAATTGGGGTATCAAAAAATGAAAAAAAATGAAAAAGCTTTTTTTTTTAATGTTTTGTATTTCATCACTGCAATACGTATTGCCCTGTATGTACAGTGGCAAGGCATTTTTTCTCCATTTCTTCCTCAGTGTCTACATCCATTCCTTTTCTCTTTTTTTCTAATTATTAAGTTTATCTTCACAAAAGTTTTATATCACAGTAATTCACAAATACAATATATGGGACTCACACATATCCAACATCAAACACCTTGACCTTTCTCCAGCAATGATCTTTTTACATATTCATATTATATTTGCTGTGGCTTATGTATGGATATTGAAACAACAGTTTTCAAACATGGTTCCGTTTGGTTTTACATCATGGTTTATATTTTAGACTATACAATTTTCTAAATTTTTGGTTATCTTATTTTTTACATTATGGTTTATGTTTTAGCCTATAGACTTTAATACATTTTTGGTGTAATTTAATATGCCCTACATCCATCATTGCATGATCTTGTGGAACACTTCCATTGCCCCACAGTTGCACTGTTTCCATGTATTCAATACCTCTTTCTTCCTCCCCTCAGGTCCCACAGTGATGATCAATCTTCATTACTTGAAGGACTATATTCAGAGATACTTGCATCAATATTGAGGGCTTGGCATCCATGACTGCCCTAACCCACTGGGAATCACCAATTCTCTTGAGAGATACAAATCCCTCTATTTGAGAACACCAGTCCTCCCAAGGATGTGGGTATACCTTCATTTTCATTAGATGGGTCTCCAGCCAATGATATAACCCACTCTGACAAAATGAGCACTCACACACTCCCAAGAAGTCTGCCCTGTGTCAGATGTCCCCCCTTAAGCATCTTAAATAGGTAACCTTCTTTATTATATTTTCTAAAGAGTTTTCTCAGCATTATAGTTTCAATCATATACCAGACAATCTCCTATGTTCAAATGTTTTCCCCACCCTCCTCCCAATTTCTTGGGCCATCTGACCCTTCCTCCCATCCATAGCTCTCCTCAAGCATGCAAAACCCCACCCAAAGTTATCCCTATGCCCCTATTTTATCCATTCCCTGTCAAATACTTACCTCCAGCTTCTCATAAATTTCACCCATGTAGATGTCAGCTTGCAAACTTCCTCTAACCCCCAACTTCCTTTAAGCCTATCATCCAGTCTCTAGCTCTCTGAGACAGCTTGATTTACTTATTTCATATCAGAGAGTTCATGTAATATTTGGCCTTCAATTCTTGGACTGCCTCACTCAACGTAAGGTCCTCAAGATTCATCCATGTTATCACATGCATTTGTTCTTTATTCCTTCTTATAGCTGTGTAGTACTCCATTGTATATATATACTACATTTATTTATCCATTCATCTGTTGTTTGGCATTTGTGTTGATTCCAACTTTTAGCAATGGTGAATAGTGCTGCTATGAACATTTGTGTGCATATATCAGTTTGTGTCCTTGTTTTCAGTTCTACTTGTCATTCAGGACCTTAAGTCCCTGCTGGATATTTTTCTTTTCATAGATCAGTTCTACTATCTGTTTGATTTCAGATGTACTGCCTTCTACATCACTAATTCTTTCCTCAGCCTCTTTGAATCTGCTGAGACTGTATTTTTAATTTCTTGAATTGTGCTGTTCATCACAATTGTATCTGTTATGTTTTTGCATATGATTACAATTTCTTCTGTATTCTCTCCAAGTGTTTCCTTCGTATTCTTAATCTCTTCCTTCACTTCATCAAATTGGTTCCTAATATGTTTTGAGAGATTTAATTACTTGTTCAAAGTTCTGCTCCTTTTCTTTGTTTTTAGTTTGTTCATTGGATTGGACCATGTTTTCCTGTTATTGTGTTTGTTTGTAGTTTTTTGTTCCTGTATGGTCATCATTTTATATCGATGGGTTTAACCAGTTCCTTAGCTTCTTTGTACAGTCTTGGGGTTTAATTAGTTGTTTTTTTCTTGCACACATGTTATGTCTTCTTTTTGTCACTTTGCTCTTTTTATTCTATTTTCTTGTTGGCTAAGTTCTCTTGAAGGAACATATTAGAGCCAGAGAATGCAAACGGGGTAATAAAATAATATGTATCATAGTATTGATAGTAAAGTTAACAGTGGAACCATGTGAGATCTAGGAGAATGCATATTAGTCTCAGGTAAGTTGTGTAGAGTTATAACAGTAAACAAAGTAGTGTACTTAAAATGAGACAGTAAACTGAATATGGGAAGGAATTTAGTATGATTTAGAAGGTCAGTGTAGTCAGGAGATAGGGAAAGAGAACAGAATGGACAATAATATCAGGAGTGAATAAAAGACAAAAAACAGAACAAAGGCATTAGAATTAAAAAGTCAGAAAGTTGGGGGCCAAATGAAGAGAGGCGTATTGTAAGAGAAACAATAAATGATGGAGGATAGGAAGATGTAGAGGAAAGGGGATAGTGTTGGTGGCCAAAATCAATGCACACAGAAAACAGGAAATGGAGGATGAGGAAATTCAGCAAAAGTGTGTCACTCCCTTTAGTACCTAATATAAAAACATTTTAAAAAGAAGAGAAAGAAAGAAAAAAAAACATGTCAAAATGGGGGGGAAGCAGGAAAGAAAAATAGAAAAGGAAAGGAAAGGAAAGGAAAGGAAAGGAGAGGAGAGGAGAGGAGAGGAGAGGAGAGGAGAGGAGAGGAGAGGAGAGGAGAGGAGAGGAAAGGAAAGGAAAGGAAAGGAAAGGAAAGGAAAGGAAAGGAAAGGAAAGGAAAGGAAAGGAAAGGAAAGGAAAGGAAAGGAAAGGAAGGGAAAGGAAAGGAAGGGAAAGGAAAGGAGGGGAAAGGGGAAAGGGGAAAGGGGAAAGGGAAGGGAAGGGAAGGGGCCTTGGGGGATAAAGTGGAAGGAAAAACAAAATGACAAACTAACAAAAAAAGACCAGATAAAGTTTCAAACAAGGAATCTTCTTTGCAGTTAAATAAAATGCTTAGGAATCTGACTTCCCCCCTTTCTCACTTCCTCACATTCCTCTCTCCTAGGGCAGCAGGAAAGCTGTGTGAGGGTTCTGGTAGGAGATTCAGGTGGGTCTCTGGTGAGCCAACTCAGCCCAGGAAACAATGACTCTTGACTTCCAGAGAGAGAGCACCCACACCTATCAGGAAACCCAAGTATGCTATTGGAAAGTTGGAAAGCAGGTCCTACAGTCCCTCTCCCTTAGGTGTGCTACGGGAGAGCTAGTTGATTTTCTGACTACACCTTCTCCCAGACTAAGTTTCCTATCCTGGGGCATTTAGGTAAATTAGACTTTCTTAGCAGATTCACCTCTCCTTTCTTCTCAGACTCTCCCCAAGTCAGCTGGTATGATCTTTCAAGTTCAAAAAAATAAAAAATAAAAAAGGGGGGACAGAAAATTCAACCTGCACTCATTTGGCCTCTCTGCACCTCCCACCAAATCCCTCCCACTCATGGATTCAGTCCAAAACTGGAGGGCTAAGGTATTCTTAGACCTCAGGGAGTGCTGGATACAGTAAAGGGAAGTTTGGGATAATGTGGACTCTTGGTATGTGGGTCTGTGGAACGTGGACTATTGTTGCTTAGGGGACTCAGGCCTGGGGACCACACATCTGGGGAACACAGGGCTTAGGAACACCACCACACAACCAACAGTATTCAGGGAACACTGAGATTCCCAGCCCTAGGGGGAAGGTCCTGCCTTCTCACATCTTCTAACCTCTGTGCTAGAAACCCACTATTCTAACTTTCACAAACACTACTTAAGTCACATTCTCTCTAAATTGACATCCAGACTCCTCTTGCCTTGCAAACCCCTGAAACATCCCACTCCAGCAAGATTCCAACCCTACCCAGCTGCTTCTCTGCAGGAAAGTTAATGTGGTGCACTCACACAGATGCCATATTGCTCCACAGGAGTGTGGGTTTTCTTTCTTAATTGGATTGGGCCATGTTTTCCTGATATTTGGTATAGTTTGTAATATTTTATAGTTGTCTGGTCATGATTTTATCTTGATTGATTTATTCAGTTGATTAGCTTCTCTATGTGGTCTTGGGGTTTATTTAGGTGTTGTTTTTGTGTTCATGTTACCTCTTCTCTTTGACAGTTTGTTCTTCTTGTTCTATTTCCTTGTTGTTCTCTATGTTTCTTTGATAGAAAATACTAGGGCCAGAGCAAGTAAAAAAGTGAAAAAAAAGAAAAAGTATAATAGTAGTTTTGATAGTACATGTTAACAGATGAACCATGTGAGATGAAGGAGAATGGATTTTAAACTCATGTAAGCTCTGTAGAGTTATAACAGTAAAAAAAATTGGAGTAACTACAATGAAATGGTAAACTTAATATAGGGAAGACTATATTATGAATTAAAGGCCAGTGTTGTCAGAAGAGAGGGAAAAAGAAAAGAAAGGAAAATAACATAAAGAGTGAATTAAAGACTGAAAACAGAATTGAGATCTTAGACATAAAATTCAGAAAAATTGGGGACTAAAAAAAATAGGTGGGATGTAAGAGAAACAAAAAATGATGTAAGAAAGAAAGATGTAAAGGAGGGAGGATAATGAGGGTAGCCAATATCAGTACACACAGAAAAGAAGAAATTGAAGATGAGGAAACACAGCAAATTGGAAACACTACCTACAGCACATAATAGAAAAAAATATAAAAGAATAAAAAGGGAAAAAAGAAAAAAGTAAAAAAAGCAAGCAATAAACAAAAACTGATGTGGGGAAATAAAGAGCAAGGAAATACAAGAAAACAAGCCAGCAGAAAAGACCAGACAAGGCCTCAAGCAAGAAATCCTCTCTGCAATTGAATAAACTGCTTAGGAGACTGACCTTCCCCTTTCTCTTTTTCTCACTTCTCTCTCTCCCAAGGCAGCAGGAAGGCTGTATGAGTGATCTCCTGAGAGATTCAAATGGGTCCCTGTGAACTAACTCACCACAGAAAATGACTCTTAGTCTCTTTGAGAGAGAGCACCCACCCCTTGCCAGGAACCCTAAATATGCTCCTGTAAGCCTACAAAACATGTCCTACTGCCCCCCATCCTTAGGTGTGCCACGGAGGATTAGTTAATTGCCTGACTCTACCTTCTTCCAGACTAAGTTTCCTTATACCAGTGGTTTCAGGTAAATTGAGCACTCTCAGCAGATTCACCACTCCTCTCTTCCCAGCCCCTCCCCAAGCCAGCTGGCATACTCTGTCAAGCTCAAAAAAGGGGGGACCACACAGTTGAACCTGCATTGCTCGGGTCCCTCTGCATCCCTCACCAAAACCCTCCCACTCTTGGAGTCTGTCTTAGATTGAAGGCCAAGAGAACACTAGAGTTTGGCGAGTGCTGGGTTTGGGGAATATGGAATGTGGATCTTGGAGAATATGGAATGTGGATCTTGGAGAACATGAGGTTCAGGGAAAACAGGTTTCTGGATCACGTGCTTGGGGAACACAAGGCTTGGGAACACTGCTGTGCAACCAGGAGTGCTCAGGTAATGTCTGGACTATCAGCTCTAGGGGAAAGGTTTTGCCTTTCCACAGCTTCAGGCTCCAGTGTCAGAAATCCATGGTTTCACTTTGAGAAGGCATTCCTGCCACAGTCTCTCCAGATCCATATCCAGACACCTCCCATTTTGTAGGTTCCCCAAACTGCCCATTTGGGCAAGATTTTTGTCCCCACCCAACTGGTCCTTTGCTGGAGAAATGATGATGGTGAATTTACTTGGATGCCATCTTGCACCTCCTGATTGTTAACTGGGTTTTATATCAGCAGGTGTGTATGACTCAACACAAGAAAACCAATCAGTGTAATACTCCACTATTAAATCAAATAACAATAAAAATACTCTATTAACAGAAGAAAGGCATTTCAAAATTACAGCATCCTTTTTTTTTAATAAAAATACTACCAAAGATAAAAATTCAAGGAAACGTTCTCAACATGATACATACCATATATGAAAAACCCACAGCTAACATTTTACACAATGATGAATGACTGAAAGCTTTCCCATTGAAATCAGGAACAAGACAAGGATGCACACTGTCACCTCTCTTACTCAGCTAGAGAATAAAAGGCATTCAAACCAGAATAGAAGGAATAAAACTTTAGATATTCACGGATGATATGATCCTATACCTAGACCATCCTGAAAACTCTACAACAAAGTTCCTGGAGCTAATAAATGATTTTTGTAGAATGTCAGGATACATGATCAATATGCAAAATTCAATGATACTTCTAAACACTAGTAATATACAATCTGAGGAGGAAGTCAGGAAAAGATTCCATTTAAAATAGAGACTAAAAGAATAAAATATTTAGGAATAAACTTAAGCAAGAATGTAAAGCACTAGTACACAGAATACTATAATTCATTGTTAAAAGAAATTTTAAAATGACCTAAATAATAGGATGGACATTCCATTCTCTTGTAAAGGAAGACTAAATATTATTAAGATTATTAATATAATTAATATGCAGTTTCAATGCAATCAAAAAAAAATTTCCACCAGCGTATTTTTTATCAAATGGAAAACATAATCATCAAATTTATTTAGAAGAGTAAGTGTTCCTGAATAGCCAGAAACAACTTTAAAAGGAAAAATGAAGTTGGAGGACTCTCACGTCCAGAATTTATATCATACTACCTTGCTACAGTGGTGAAAAGAACAAGGCACTACTATAAAGATAGACACATAGATCAATGGATCTGAATTGATGGCTCAGAAACAGACCCTCACATCTATGGCCAAGTGAATTTTGACAAGCCAAACCCTCCCAGGTTGGGTAGAACAGTCCATTCAATGAGTTGTGCTGGGAGAACTAGATATCCATAGACAAAAGAAAGAAAGAGGACTCCTACCACAAATCTTATACAAAAATTATATCAAAATTCATCAAAGACTTAAATATATAAGCAAAAACCATAAAGCTTTTAGAAAATATGTAGGAAAACATCCCCAAGACCTGGTGGTTGGTAGTGGATTCTTAAAGTAGTTAAGAGAAGGGCTGAGAAGGGCTACTGATGCTTAATGTATGTAGAAGATTTAATTAACTTGATTGTAAAATTGCAGAATTGTATGGAGTTTATGGTAACACCTAAGGAATGGAAGTTGTTTCAAACTCTCTGGTTCATCATGGAGGCTGGAAGATATGAGGTTGACAAAGTGAGGTCTTGACAGGGAAGGCCAAGGCAGACTTATCTGGTAAAGTCACAGGAGAATTCAGGGTTCCAATGGCTCTATCAGTATCATCTTAATCCCATATGTCTCCATCCCAATTCCCTGGATTCCACTCTTTTCCAATCAATGCCTTCACTTTAACTTCAGAAACACTGAGGGGTTGAGATTTTAGTTTCCTTTGGAATTCTGCTACTCATTTAACAAGAGTCTGAGTTTGGTTCTCAGATATTTCAATCTTATGGCTACAGGAGAAAATATATTTTTTTCAGAGTAGACATATAAACATTTGCATCATCCATTTGGTATTTCAGTTTCAAATCTGAAGCCTTTATCTAATCTCTTTCTTTTGTAAAAGTATCCAGAGTAATCTAGGAGGAGCCAGTCAACATTCTTATACTGTCTGACTCCACAAAATTCTGTTAAGGTGTTGAAAACACTCTCACCTAGATCCTTGCTTCTTATAAGCATGGAAGTAGGGGTATCCAGTGATACTATTTTGCATTTCTCAATACCCAACTCATGCCATGGATTTTAGTTGCCTCTTCATTATTGGAAAAGGGGTCTTCAGAACCCTTGAGTCCAATTAGTTTAGAGAGACTATTGCAATATTGCCAGAACCACCTCAGACACCACATGTTTGAAACCCTTTTCCTCAAGAACCATGCCAAGGACTAAGCTGTATTTGTCAGGACTCTCTAGAGAAACAGAAAAAACAATAGCTATCTCTTAATAGTATGTGAGTCTATAAGAGTCTCTCACACAGCCTTGGGGCTACACAAGTCCAGGCTCTGCAAGCGGGCCACAACCAATATCTGTGAGTTCTGGGAGATGTTGGCTGTCCAAAGACAAGCTGGTAAATTCTCTCTCAGTGCTGGAATCACTTCCCTTTTAAAGGGATTCAACTGATTGGATTAAGTGTCACTCATTGCTGATGGCAATCTCCCTGATTGATGTAATTATAGCCAGCAATCTATGATTTACCACTGCAGTAAAGTCAATGGTGACTAGATCCATAAATGTCCATAAATTACAGTTAGTCCAGTGTTTGCTTGATCAAACTACTGGGTACAATTACATGACCAATTTGTCACAATAGCCAACCGTTCACAGTCTTTATGATCTTTGCTCTTATATTTAGGCCATTGATCAATCTTGAGTTGATTTTTGTATAAGGTATGAGATGCTAATCCTCTCTCATTATTTACATACAGATATCCAATTCTCCAGGCACCATTTGTTGAAGAGGCCATTATCTCCAAGTTGAGTGGGCTTGGTGGTCTTGCCAAATGTGTCGAATGGAAATTAAACAACACATTTAAATAATCTATGGGTGGACGAAGAAATTGCAGGAGAATTCAGCACATACCTTGAGATCAATGAAAATGAGATCAGAGCTTATCAAAACTAATAGGACTATGCAAAGGCAGTGATGAGAGGGAAATTAGTAACCCACAATGGTTACATTAATAAGGAAGACAGAAGTATAATTGAAGTTCTAACTGCAAACTTGGAATAAGTCATTAAAAATGGCAAAATAACCCCAAACCAAGCCAAAGGAAAGAAATAGTAAAAATTATAAAAGAAATAAATGAAATGAAGAACAAATAATTCAATAGAAAGAATCATTAAAACCAAAATATGGTTATTTTAGAAGATGGACAAATTCAACAAAACCTTAGCAAGACTAATGAAGAAAAAAATATAGAAGATGCAAATAAATAAAAACAGAAAAGAGAGGGGAGCATTACCACTGAGCCCTCAAGAGTAATAGAGGTCATAAGAGGATACAATGAACAATTGAATGCCAAAAAACTAGACAATGTAGATGAGATGCACAAATTCCTAGAAACACATGAAACACCTTTACTCATCCCAGAGGAAGAAGAGGATCTAACCAAATATTAATAAATGAAGAGATTAAAGCAGTCATCAAAAACCTCACAAAAGATGCAAATTCCAGACCCAGAAGGCTTCACAGGTGAATTCTACCAATCCTTCAAAGATGACTTAATACTAATTAGGGTCATGTTTTTTTCCCCCAAAGTTTTGAACAGAAAAATAATGCTAATGAACTCATTCTATTAAGCCAACTCACCCTAATAACAAAACCAGATAAAGAAACTGAAAAAATGAAATTACAGACCAATATCCTTAATGAAATATTATGGCTTATAATTTTTTTGCTGATGTGTACATATCTGAATGGGTGAATTTATTCTGGTGTTCAATTTCTTTGCTTTACATAATAATTTTTATTCACAGCTCTTCTTTTATATGCCATTCAACTTATTCTAAATATTTAAAATTGCCTGAACAAAGTTACCAAATTTGGCCAGGGATGGAGTAATTGGGTGCAACTTTTCAACCAGGAGTTAGACACTGAGAATTTGTTTCCAAGCTATTTCTAAACGAGCCAGCAGATGGTTGTGTAGCACCGTCCTGGCATGCTGAACTCCAAAATGGATCCCTTGGATAGCTTTTACTATTTCTCCCTTGTTTTGTGAGAGCTTTGAGCTCTGCCTTTTAAGCACTTTCCATCTTCACACAATCCTCTGGAAATGGCTTGTATTTTGGTTTAGGGTGATTTGTGTGAAGGCTTCCACCACATCACTTTACCCATCTTGGGAACTGGTTATTCCCTTTTCCTTAACACTGCAATTCTTTTTCTCTTTGTCATATGTAAGATGTCCAAATGAGCCAAAGGCAAGAAGAGCCATTTAATCCTAGCTCTTGTGGGAGAGAGATAATGAGTTGATGGTTTATTTTAATGTCAGAAGTAAAAATACATATTATTTTCACTGCAGGTACATTGCATTGTAAAATGAGTAAGGGCAAAGTATATATTTCAGGCCTTCTATCTTTTCAAAGTAATATCCTGCCAAGTTATTAATATTTTACTCAGCAATAGTCTCATTCTTTTGCTATGGATTGGGGACATTACATATGTTAAACTTCAACATTAATAAATCCCTGATGGTCTCCTGTAATTATATTTGACTTGTTGCTTCAAGATAATCTTACTGTCTCTTTTCACTGTTATTGAAAATACTGTGAAGATCACAGATTAAGAATTTCCAACTTTGGAAAATGTATGTGATATGAAATGAGGCAGTTATGTAGTTTTAGGCAGCAGAACCCAAGTAGCCATTATTAATGAAAAATTTCTCAATATATTTTGAAAGTAAAATGGTTGTTTGGGTCCTGAATGGGATTCTAGAAAAGAGAAAGTATCTTAATTTAAAAAGTAAAGATCTTGGAATAAAGTAAGGATTTTAATTCATAATAATATACCAATATATGCCCATTAGTTGTAACAAATGTACCAAACCAATATAAGATATGAATAATGGGGAGGACTGGGTCTTTGTTATATGGGAATTCTTTACAGTCTTTGCAATATTTCTGTGAAATCTAATGAAAATTTTATTAAATAGGCAGTCATACAGATGATAGATGATATAGATAGGCAGATAGAAATATATAGATGATATACATGATCAATTGATATAGATATAGATGATACAGGTAGATGATATAATTACTCAATATATATATAGAGAGATGTACATAGGTAGTTGATGGATCATATAGATGATCAATTGATAGGTAGGAAGAAAGGAAGGAAAGGAGGGAGGGAAGAAGGAAGGAAGGAAGGAAGGAAGGAAGGAAGGAAGGAAGGAAGGAAGGAAGGAAGGAAGGAAGGAAGGAAGGAAAGGAAGAAAGAAAAAGATAGACAGAAGTAAAAACAGAAAGACAGAAAGAAATAAAGAAAAGAAAGAAGTAAAGGAAGAAGAAAGAAAAGAAAGGATGACATTGGGAATGAATTTATGTCACCAAAAAATTTTTAAACAGAGACCACTTGTGTTGGAGATTTGGACCTGAAGGGTATCAGGAATGAAAGAAAGAGAGAAAGAGAGAGTGAAACAAAGATAGAAAGAGAGAGAGAGCTTGGATCAGGGGGTCTGTGAATAATGACTCCTCAGACAAGTTTATTTTCTACATGTAGCATTATATATACTCAAACTATCGAGATAAGAAGCAGTGTAACTACCCATTAACAAGACTCATAAATTAAAGAACTTATCTCAAAGTACAAAGATTTAGCATTCCTTTCAAACTACAAAGTGTGTTTGCTCGTATTTCTCTCTGCTCTGGACATTTCTGTCCTGCTGACTTGAAAGGTTTAATTGCTGCATTCTTATGTTAATAGCATAGCCATGGAAACTGCAAGTCTCCCTTTTTGAGACCACCATGCCTCAGTTTCCAACATTTCCCCCTTTATGTTTTAGTTGAGGTGACTGTGCCTGCCTTAGGTTGCCCTCCTTTCTAGAGTCTTACCTGTCATTGACTACCAGCCAAGCTCTTCAATTTGGGGAAGTTATTGAAGTGCTTTTGCTAGCACCAGATTATTTGTATGTCCCATGGCTGTTATGCTTTGCAGTTTTCTTTGAAAGCACTGTCCGGCACAGGTGAAAATCTTGAGCAACAGAACAAATATGATTAGCCTTATTCCTAATGCTGACAGGAAATGCTGTGATTTCCACCAATTAACTGGGTTAAGTTTTATAATACATGAAATCATGTCTGAAAAAATATACTTATCACTGGCCACATGAATTGATTGAGACATTTCTAATATTTTTCTTTGTAATTCAATTATTTCCAAAGAGATATTACTTTTATGGCCTAGTAAATGATTCTTAATTTTTCCCCATTCTATATTAAATGAATTATAGGCAAGAGGAGTAATACAAATGTTGCCTTCATTCTAATTACATTTCAATCCCCTTAATTTTAAATTATACAATTGATCTCCAATATGCAAAACAGCTGATTCTAAATCATTAACTTGATTATTTAAAGCTACCACAGTAGTAGCAACAGCTGTAATGATTTCAATCAGTCCCAAAATGCTTTTAATAAGCATTCCAATAAAGCATCTAGTCCGTTTTAAGAATTCTTGTACCATATGTAGCAATAACTGACTTTCAGGAGAGGACTGCCAAATCCGCATCATTCTCACAGGTATCCAGATGCCTTTTCTTCTTCTGGCCATTGCTATTGTTTCTCCATCTTGAAACACACTTTCTGATAGACATGTATACATGGCACCATTTTCATAAAACAATGAGTCCTTCTTGATAGTTATCTTACCAGTTATGAAAACAAATGGATCTTTAACACATGCTTTAAGATTATATGTTTGATTAAGGGTCAAATACTGTTTTGTCTTATTTATATTTCCCAAACATTCATAAGTAGGTGCAATCCTAAGAAATAATTTCTACAAATTTTTGTAGGTTATGACTATGAGTGTCATTAGCCCAAGGGGCCAGTATCCATTTTCCTTTGTAATGTTAACAGTTCCTGCCACAATAGCATAAGGGGAGGGCACACAGGCCCAAAACCCATAGGCAGACACAAGCTGCAAGTTCACAGTTACAGGATTTGTAAAGTTAATGTGATGCATGGCAACAATTGCCACAGATCTCAGTTAAGTATTTTATCCTCTGGCCATATTTCCACTTTTCTCCCTTTCTGTTTTTGTAAAGTAAGGAATACAGTTCAGGTGATTTTTTGTTGTATTACTCCCCAGAGAATTTGAATTGTGCACCTGAGGGCTCATTCTTCTCAAGAGCAGAAGGGATCTGATGTGACAGTCAATGGAGTAAGCATGAAGATAGTTATGGGTGATGTCTATGAGCTGTTGCCACGTAACAGGCAGCCAGAAATGCTGGGCTAGGCACCACAAGGTTTGGTACTCATGATGTTTGCCTTTTCAGTGGAGCCACTTTGCCTTTTCTCAGGTGTCAGTGGTAGGGCCCTGTATCTTCACAAAGGCATCTTCATCAACAGTCCTAAAAGGGATGTTAGTGGGGTGGGAAGGGACATGACAGTCACCTGTTATTACTAGCAGGTATCCCTGCTAGTAATAGATCTGAGGGTGATTTACAACAGTCCATCATTTCTGTTTTGCTTTTAGTATTTGCAATCCACACCTGGATAGGGATGGAAGTTTTCAGAGTGACCAGACACTATTGGGTTAAATCTTTCACTTTTAGCAGGACCTCCTATGCTGCACACAATTACTTTTTTATATTGCATTTTTGGCCTCCTTCCAGAATTGTGATTAAGACCCAAGGGGTACTTGTTTAGATTTGCCTTTGCCATAAACTCCGCCCAAAGCCAATATTGGTGCTTGCCACATCCAATTCATAGGCTAAGTTAATGCCCATAATTTACTTTCCTTTTATTATTTTTTAAAGCAGCTTGCTGGAGGTTTTCCTACTTCCATGAAGGACTTTTCTCATTTACCACATACAATGGTTTTAATATTTGAGCTAAATGAGGTATGAAAGATTTTTAGTATTTTAACAATATTACAAATTCTATTAACATGAGAAAACATTATACTTTATTAAGTACAGCAGAAAGTATAGTTTTATCTTACCCAACCAAACAACATTTAAAAATTTGATAGAGCAGCAGGGACTTTGTAGCTTGTTCCAATTGTTTGCCTAGTTTAGACTTTTAAGATACTATTGTCTCTGACGTTTCTTTTAATTTTGAAAAAAAGGATTACTGGTTAATGTCATCGTAGTATTTCAGCTACAGATGTTTTTTCTATGCAGCCAGATTATTATCACCATACCAGGGAGATGGTTGGGCTATGCACATAGCCCTGAAAAGCACTGCAAAAGTCTATTGTTGGGTTTTCCACAGATAGAGAAATGCAGCTGGCTTGACTTGTCTAAGAAGACACTAAAGATAGCTTTAGCAAGTTTTAAAACAAAGTGATAGCAACACAGCTGGACATTAACTTCTTGAAACAAGCTAGCAGTATTTGGGACTGCTGCATACTACAGTGTTGTTATTTAATTTATGATAAGAGGTTGTTTCTGTGACACATACCTTTTTATAATAATTAAAACCATAATTAACCATAATTGTACTTCTGTTTAATATTATGCTGAAACATTGGTAAATTTATACAGTTAAGTATTCATAGGAACTGTTTACTCATACAACTTTAATTAACAGAGGGTTAAAGAAAAAAAAACCTGTTAATTTTATAACACTTTTAAACACCGTACATTCGACTTATAACATATTAAATGAACTTAACTATTATTTTAATTTCTTTCAAGGTAAAAGAACAAATTTCTTATAATTAGTTTGGAATAAAAGGCTACTTTTCAGGATTTGATTTTGAGAAAGCAGATTTGAACGTTATGTTCCTTTAAAAGCAATAAAACCTTTTCTTTTTGGAACACTGAGGAAATGATGAGGTTAAAGCACAAGAAGCTAATTTGATAAAACAATTTCTTTGTATACTGATTATTCAGTATAAAATCTTTTACTAAAACAGACTAATGACTTGAGAGACTCCAAGAAAGAACAAAATTTTTAAATTTGCTTCAGTATACTACTTGACACTAAACCTTTTAAAATTTTATAGATAGACCCATCAAATCTTACTCAAATTTAATCATAAAAATTTCTTTTCCATGAACATTTTACACTTTCAGTATTCATTCAGGTTTATTTCACACTCTAGTCTTTTCCAATAATCAATCATTTTATCTTAGGACAAAATCATCTCCTGTTTCTGCAACAATAAAAACACATTCCATACATTCCACATACGTAAGTTACCAGGCAAACTTCTTACAACGTATAATTGCCATTAACATGAAACAAGCGTGTTAAAATAATAAACTTTTTTTCACTTTAAATACTTAGTAGCATGCAATATTAGAAAAAGTCCCCTAGAAGCAAGTTGTCAGGGGAGGCTGGCTGCTGCCAAGTTTTCCTGTTATAAAATTACCTTTTATTATTATTATTATTATTATTAATTCAGGTTTGTTTAATAATGACCTTTTGGAATTAGTCATTTAAACACTTTAAACAATGCTTTATTAAACTTTTTAAATTATTTATAACCACATAGACTAAAATTATATTATTTTAAGACAAATTTTACCATTACAAAACACATTTCCTTACTTAAAGTTACCACAATATCTTCTACAACTTCCTACATGCATTTAAGTTCCAAGAGTTTATGAAAATTAGCCATCTTATTTTAGGGCAAAACACACCTTTTTGAAAAAACATTAAATTTCAATCAGCACTTGCACAAACTTTTAACCTTCTTTAATATTCATTTAAATTTTACATCCTTCATTTTATCCTGTGAAGAAAAATAAACTATTCATTTCAATCTAGGCAAGAACAACTTTTTATAAAATGACTTATAGTAATTTTGCTAATCAAGCCTTACAATTTTTATCATTGTAGAGATCTTATTAACATTTAAACTTAAGTATTAATATAAGCACTTATTTAATTTTTGGCCATTTGAATAGAGCTCTTTTTAAAATTTTTATTAATTTGTATTACCATACAGAGGTATCAAAATATACACTGACATTGAATGAACAGACAGACACAAAACAATTACAGCACATTAACAGAAACATACAGTTTACAATTAACTCATAATTCTTACTTTCTTACATTTTGGTATAGCTGTTTTCATGTTCTCCATTATTTTACTTCACAGATTTTACTGTATTTAATATTTCTTCTGGAATCCATGTTGCCTGTAACATGCAAGCTTGTACTTGGAAACATTTTTATTAGTTATCAGCAATCAGTTAAGATAACTTGAGCAGCATAAATGTAGTTAAGCTCTTATTTAGCAGTTTAGACAGACTATTAACACACATTTTTGGATTACTACTCTATAAGACTATACTGAGACTTGAAGTCCAGGAGTAAATTACTGATTTAAAACTGAAAATTCCTTTTAACACGTGGATAAAAATTTTGCACTAATTTTATTACCTTGATTAAATTGGCCCAATCAGAATTAGCATGGAAACAAAACAGAACACCAGTGTTGCCATGTTTTTCTCTGTTTTTCAGTGGCTTAACTCTATTAACCCGCCCCCCTAGCCCACAGCTACATTTTCATGTAGACAGCAGGAGGTTTGCAGAGTTGCTGCCAAAACATTTTACTTATCTTAGGTAACATTTTAAAAGAGTTTTCTTACAAGCCTGATTTCACTAACAAGGACTTTATTTAGTATTTTTACCTGTTTTAAATCTTTCAATAGTTTAAAAGTTATTGGTTCAAGATGGAACTCATCAGCTCCCTGAGGATTATTAGCATCTGATGGAGTTGGTCGTAATACAATCATAAAAGCTGATAATAATCGCATGGCCTCTGGATCCCCTTGTTGAGATCTGTGGAATAAACAGGGCATTAAAGGTGTTTGAGGAATGGAGTTAGGAACAATTATCTTACTAATATAGGGTAAAGCATCTGATTGTAAAGGATCTAAGGTGGCAGCAATTTGCTGGCACAAAGCCAACACAGATAAAGGAATGGATTCCCCTCTTTGATATACTCTTTGTAAAGCTTTCATAACACATTTCCACTGTTTCAAATTTAAAACATTATGCCCCTGAGGCTGAAACCAACCACAATACTTTTGTATTAAAGCAAACAATTCTATTAACTCACAACTTTTTACAGGCACCCTCTAGCTTTCAAACAAGTTTTTAACACTTGCAAATATGCTTCCACACATCCCATTTGATTACCCATTACCCTGATGACTTTGCAGACATGTTACTTACTTACTTAATCTTGAAGAGTCAAGTCACTCTGCTTTGGACATCACACACGACCCTCGATGAGGTCTTTTCTATTGTTCCCAATACTGATTTGGAAACCTCACTAACTTCTTTGGGCCCCATGTTGGGTACCAGATGTTGGAGATTTGGACCCGAAGGGTATCGGGAATGAAAGAAAGAGAGAAAGAGAGAGTGATACAAAGAGAGAAAGAGAGAGAGAGAGCTGGAATCAGGGGTTCTGTGAGTAATGACTCCTCAGACAACTTTATTTTCTACATGTGGCGTTATATATACTCAAACTATCGAGATAACAAGCAGTGTACCTACCCATTAACAAGACTCATAAATTCAAGAACTTATCTCAAAGTACAAAGATTTAGTATCCCTTTCAAATTACAAAGTGTGTTTGCTCGTATTTCACTCTGCCCTGGACAGCTCTGTCCTGCTGACTTGAAAGGCTTAATTGCTGCATTCCTATGTTAAAAGCATAGCCATGGTAACAGCACAACTCCCTTTGTGAGACCACCATGCCTCAGTTTCCAACACACTTGACTACCATATGTATGTGGTGGGAATGGGGACAGTTAATGCTTGAATTATATATGATCCTGGTAAGAATCCACATCCAGAAATTAAAGTGAGAAATAAATGTATTTCCTTCTGTAATTATCAAAATCATTCCAGGAACTCATCAAATGGGCACAAGTTTTCCCAATGTTTAGGGTACAAAGAAACACAAAAACATTTTTTGTCCATGCATTTTCCAGCCCAGCCAGCACATGTCACTCATTGTTGCACCTTCATACTGTGGTGTTCAACTCAATTGTCTTTGCCATTTCCCCCTTTTATTCAAGGTCAAAGAGCAGTTTTTAATGCTTGATCCAACATGTAGGCTAAGATATTCTGCTGGTCTGAGTTGACCCTTTTATTCAAAGTCTCTTTCTATTTGCTTCTCCAGTTAGTGGTTGGTAGTAATCCCTTGGCACTCAGGAGGTTCATCCCCAAGAGTAATGTCCCATGTTGTGGGGGAAGGTAATGCATTTACATATGAGTTTGGCTTAGAGAGTGGCCACATTTGAGCAACATGGAGGCTCTCAAGAGGTAAATCTTAGGCGTCCAGCAACTCTATACCTGGTTCATATTTCAGTCACACAGGCTCCTAAGCATAGTCTCAAGTATGAAGGGCTCATTATTGGACCATCCTTCCTTGTTGATCTTTGCCATTGCACTTGGGGAATTATTGCTGTTCCATTGGGGTATGTGACAGAGCCCACCTGGCTGGGAACTCAGCACTCCCTCAGTTGATGTTTGTAACTTTAACTTCTATAAAAATTCCCTATACTTGCCCTGGAGAACTCCACCCTAACCTATGTACCCCCATCAATATCACCCCACACAAGAGTTCCTCCCCTGCCATTGTTGAACCTCTCTGTGATCCAAAACTTCTTTGACAATGAAACATAATATATTGCCAAATTCAATTAACAGGAAATTGAAATACAGTGATGGGTTTAAAGTTTAGAAATAGAATACATAGTAATTTAGAAATACTAACATAGAATAAAAATAAATTGGTGTATTAATAAAACAAAAATATTATAAAATTTTATTTCTAACCCTTTGCCTTTCATCACTGTAATAGGTGTTGCCCTGGATGTAGTAGCAAGACACTTTCATTTCTTAGTGTCTACATCCCTTTCTTTTTCTAATTTTTAATTTAGCCTTCAAAAAAGTTTTAGATCACAGTAATTCACATACACAACAGAGAGGACTCCCAGATATCCAACACCAAACCCTTTTCCCCTTTCCCCAGCAATGATCTCTTTACATGTTCATGTTATATTTGCTGGAGGTGATGTACAAATTTTGAAACATAGCTATCAAGCATGGTTCCATTTTAGTTTACATTATTATTTATGTTTTAGCCTGTACAAATTTCTAAATTTTTAGTTTCCTTATGTTTTACCTTATAGTTTACATTTTAGTTTCTAGACTTTTATACACTTTAGATGTAAGTTGACATGATATCATTGCATGATCTTGCGGAGCACATCCATTGCCCTCCAGTTCCCTGCTTTCATCCAATGCTTTACCTCTCTCCTCCTCTCCTCAGAGCACATCATAACAATCTTCACTACTTGAGGAACCAGATTTACAGATTCTGCAACAACGTTGAGGGCTTGACATAGTAGCCTGCCCTAACTAATTGGGAAAGAGCAATCTTCTCAAAGATACAATTCCCTCTCATTGGGAACATCAGGCCTCCCCAAGATGTGGGTAACACATTATGACAAAATGAGCACTCACATATTACCTGGAAGCTTACCCCTGTAGCAGATGCCCCTCCTTAAGTACCTTAAACATGTGATCCTACCATATTATATTTTCTAAAGAGTTTTCCCAACAGTGGGTTTTCAACCATATACCTGACATTTTTCCATATTCATCAGTTCCTCCCAGACCTACCCTTAATTCTATGGGTCATTTGACCCATCCTCCCAACCCTAGCCCCCCTCAAGCCCACAAAGCCCCACTCAAAGGCATCCTTATGCCTGCATCTTATCCCTTCCCTGTACAAACACTTACCTCCACCTTGTCATAGATTTCACCCTTGTAGGCATCAGCTTGCAACATTTCTCATCCCCCCAGATTCCTTGAAGCCTATCTTTCAGCCTTTAGCTCTCTGAAACAGCTCAGATTGCTTGTTTCATATTAGAGAGGTCACATAGTATTTGCCCTTCAATGCCATGCTGGCTTCACTCAACATAAGATCCTCAAGATTCATCCATGTTACCACATGTGTTTGTACTGTTACTTTTTATAGCTCAATAGTATTCCATTGTATATATATATATAACATTTTATTTATCCATTCATCTGTGGATGGGCATTTGGGTTGATTCCAACATTTGGCAATAGTGTGTAATGCTGGTATGTACATTGGTGAAAATATATTGGTTTGTATACTTATTTTCAGATATTCTTGTTATATATACCCAGCAGTGAAATTGCTGGATCATATGGCAAATCTATAGCTAACATTTTGAGAAACCACCAAACAGTCCTCCAGAATGGCTGGATCCTTCTGCATTCCCACCAGCATTGGCTGAGTGTTCCCATTCTGCCACATCCTCTCCAGCACTTGCAGCCCTGTTTTTATGATAGCTGTCAGTCTTATGGGAGGAAGATGGTATCCCATTGTAGTTTTGGTTTGCATTTCCCTAATAGCTAGTGATTTTGAGCATTTTTCTTTCTTTTTTTTTTTTTTAAAGATTTATTTTTATTTATTTAATTCCCCTCCTCCCCCGGTTGTCTGCTTTCTGTGTCTCTTTGCTGCATCTTGCCTCCCTGTCCGCCTCTGTTGTCGTCAGCGGCATGGGAAGTGTGGGCGGTTCCATTCCTCGGCAGGCTGCTCCCTCCTTCGCGCTGGGCAGCTCTCCCTATGGGTGCACTCCTTGCACGTGGGGCTCCCCCACGCGGGGGACACCCCCGCGTGGCGCGGCACTCCTTGTGCGCATCAACACTGCGCATGGGCCAGCTCCACACGGGTCAAGGAGGCCGGGGGCTTGAACCGCGGACCTCCCATGTGGTAGACGGACACCCCAACCACTGGGCCAAAGTCCGTTTCCCAATTTTGAGCATTTTTCATGTGCTTTTTAGCCATTTGTATTTCTTCTTTGGAAAAACGTCTATTTGAGGGTGGAAATCTCCCAGCGCGGAGGGTCTGCAGAGTGGCGGAGCAGGAGCTGAGGATGCACGGCGACACGAAGGACGACTGCGGAGAGCAAGGCAGATGGCACAAGTCCAATTTATTCAGGGTTACAAGAGCTTATATAGGCTAAGGTGATAGCTGGTACAGGGTTTTACCATATAAGGCAGTGAACAGGAGGAAGGTTGCCGATTGGTTATGGGGGACCAGGGGGAGTTCGGGGGTTGTGCGTGCGAGCTGAAGGGGGAGGGGGTCTGGTGCTGCACGTGCGAGCGAGCCGTGGGAGGAGGGGAACCGGAACCTCTGCGGCCTTGCAGAACAGGGGAAGTGAGAAGGGAGGCAGCCGTGGGAGGTGGGAGCAACAGGGGGGCAAAAGACTACCCACTCCATGTACTCACTCAGTGTGAGACGAGACATCTCAAGGCACAGAGTTTGCCAATTGTTTTAACCAAATGGACGCATGCCCTGCCTCATCTCCCCCTTGTTTTTTTTATTTAAGGCAAGGGTGGCAGTGGCCATGAGAGCTTGTTTGTGGTGCAGGTTGAATAATGAATGTGCCCAAGTGGTTGTTGTGGGCTGAATCTCGCAGGGGGTAAAAGTTGCCCTGCGGGGAGGGGGTGATTATGAGGGTGTTTGGGAAGGAGGGTAAGCAGGGTAAGGCAAGTGAACAGTTGGAGACGTACGTGTGGGGATAGGTAGGGCTCTCAGGGGTAAGGTAGAGGAAGCCTGGGGGGTGGCGAATAGCCCCCCACACTTCGGCGGAGTGAGCGGTGGTGGCTAGGGTGAGCATGGCGAGGAGCATAGCAGTAGTAGATGGAAAAGGATTGGGGTGGTCGCGTTTTGCGGAGCGGTATAGGCGTAGCAGGTTCTGTATTTCCTCAGGATTGTCTGCGGTCAGGGAGAGTTGGCTCATCTGATGCCACAGGGCTCTCAAGCGGCGGCGCTCTCTCTGCGTCATCCTCGGTTGTCCCGGTGGCTGGCCTGATGTTCTGGCCTGGGATCCAGATGGGCTGGGGGATATCATCTGGAAAGACACAAGCAAATCCTCTCCCTTGGGTTAAGAGGGAGGAGGGCCCCTTCCATTGATTGTTTTCAGGATCTTTCCAGTACACTAGGGGTGCAGGTGTGGGCCCTGGGGAAGGCCCCCAGTGTCTGTGAATGGGCGAGAGGCCGTCCTTGTCAAAGGTGAGGATGTTGAGATGAATGAGGCAGGAGGTGATAACATCACTAGGGGTGCTCGAGGGAGAGAGGGCCCGCTCCTTTTGCATCCAAACCTTTAGGCGGCGGTGCAGGCTCTTGACTATGCTTTGGCCCTGAGGATTATATGAGATGCCAAAGTGATGTGTGATGTTATAAAAGCGAAGAAATTGGCTGAAGGAGGCGCTGCGATAGGCCGGCCCGTTATCGGTTTTTAGGTCCCATGGGACCCCCATGAAGAGGATGGCCTGTCGCAGTGCCTTGATGCAATGCTTGGCAGTCTCTCCGGCGAGAGGGACAGCGTAGCAGAGACTGGAAAATGTGTCTACAAAGACATGCACATACTTTAACCGACCAAAGGAAGAGATGTGCGTGATATCGGCCTGCCATCTGGAGTTGGGCTTGAGCCCGCGGGGGTTAACCCCCTGGGGTTGGAGCGGGCCCAGGGGCAGGAACTGCGCACAAGTCTTACAGGTGCGTACTAGGTGCTTGCAGGTCTCGATGGGAAGATCAGGCAGCAGGTGCTTGAGTGAGGCTGTCAAGAAGTGGAACCTGGAATGGAGTGATTTGGCCTGATTGATAATGTCCCCCGCGATGGTTAAGGCATGAGCGGAGACTGCCTGATCAGCGTGAGCGTTGCCCATGGCAAGGGGCCCTGGCAGTGCCATATGGCTGCGGATGTGTGTAATGTACCACAGGGCAGCCCGGCCCTCCAGTAGTTTTTTGAGGGCACTTAGCACCTGATCGAGGGGCATCTCCTGGGGGGAAAATGTGGCATGAGCTAGGACAGCACATACCTGTAGGGTATAGTGGCTGTTAGTGAAGATGTTAATGGGCTCATCCGGGAAAGCTTGTATGGCAGTGTAGACTGCCAGGAGCTCCCCCGTCTGGACAGAGTATGGGTTGATGTGAGTGACTGTAAGAGGCTGCTTGCAACCTGGCTGGTAGGCTACGTATACAGCAAGTTTTGTTTAAGGAAGATGAGTGCATCCTCAAGTTTGCGGATATTCTCATGTGCTATGAGGATATCGTCCATGTAATGAATGATGAAGGCCAGGTGTCTAAGGGGTTGAATGGCAACATTAACATAGTTTTGGCAGAGGGTGGGGCTGTTCTTCATTCCCTGTGGGAGGACCTTCCACTGGTAGCGGGGATTAGCCCCTGGTGGTTCCTGAGGGGAACTGTAAAGGCAAACTGGTGGCGGTCCTTGGGGTGGAGGGGAATGGAGAAGAAACAATCCTTAACGTCCACGACAATAATGTGATGATGGTTAGGAATTGCTGTAGTGTGTGGCAACCCTGGCTGGGCAGACCCCATGGGGAGGATGTGCTTATTGATTTCCCGGAGGTCATGAAGGAACCAGTAGGTGTTAGTGGCCTTCTTCTGGATAACAAATACAGGAGAGTTGTAAGGGCTGGTGGATGGCTCTATATGCCCTGCCTCAAGCTGCTCCTGGACTAGCGCTTGGAGGGCAGCAAGCTTGTGGGGCAGCAGGGGCCACTGCTCCACCCAGATAGGCTCCTCAGTGTCCCATTGCAGAGGAGTGGGCATGGGGGGTGTAATGCGAGCAGTGGCGTAATCTATTGGGGGGGCCCCGTAGTAATGGAGGCTCCACTCTGCGCAAGGATGTCTCGCTCCCAAAGGATGGTGGTGAGGGCCGGTATAAAGAGAGGCCGGAAGGAGCCCGAGCATCCGTCCTCATCTTGCCACGAAAGCGGGCAGCATGCCTGGCGCGAAGATGCCTCCCCGGTGGCCCCCTGGGCGGCTAGCCCATTGCAGACTTCCCAGTTCTTTGCATAGCAAATGGGGAAGCAAAACAGCTCTGTCCCAGAGTCAACTATGCCATGGAACCAGTGACCGTCAACTCTTAGGGCGAGGGAGGGCTTACCTCGGGTTATGGGGAGGGACCACATCAAGGCTTTGGGTGGCCCCGGGTAGCCTCTTGGGCGCGGGGCTGAGGCTTGCCCCGGAGGAGTTTAAAGGCTTCCCAGTTTTGTCAGAGTGTGCACGACAATCCCTGGCCCAATGATAGCCGCGCCCACACCTGGGGCAAGGCGTGGCGGGTCTATCCGGTTTGCAGCCTCCGCTAAAGGGCGGAGGGTTCTGGGTGCAGTCACGCGCAAAATGTCCCGACTCGCCGCACTTAAAGCAGCCGCTGTTAAGGGCAAGGGCTTGCGCCAAAGAGGTGGCCAGGGCCTGGGCAGAGGGGTTTAAGTCCTTACAGGCTAGTACCCAATCATGGAGGTCTTTGTCTCGAATGGGCAGCAGGGCCTGTTTACAGGCAGAGCTTGCCCCCTCGAGGATGAGCTCTCTTGCTAGGGTGTGACGGGCCTGGCTATCCTCGACCTTGCGCTCACAAGCCTCTTGGACCCACGAGACAAAGGAGGCAAAGTCCTCATCCCCCTTTTGAATAAGTTTGACAAGGCTGTCGGCCTTGCTGGCGGAGCAATTTTAGAAAGCTCGCAGGGCGACCGTGCGGATTTGGTCCCAGAATTGAGCAGGTGAGCAGACATAAACCACAGGGTTGGAAAAAGGGCCGGTGCCCAAGAAAGCCTCGAGGGGAAAGGGGACGTTGTTGTGCCGGTTGGCGGCCCCCTACTGCTCAGCCTGATCTTGGAAATGGGCTCACCAGTCAACAAATTGACCGGGGTTTAGGACAGCGCGAGCAACAGAAATCCAATCATAGGGCAGATTCAGATGGAGGGAGAGGTCATCCAGCAATTGCCGGGCAGATGGACTATGGAGACCGTCCTCTTTAACGGCCCATCTAAGGCGCTTAATATCGCCATGGTCATGTGGGTACCAAGAGAGGGGGCGCTGTTGAGTACGTGTGAGATTGAGGGGGTAGAGCTGGGGGCCAGGCGGGGGGTCGTTAGCTGGCAGCTGGTGGCACTGCATTTGGAAACGTGCGGAGGGGAAGGAGGTGGGCACAGACCAGCCTGGCGGTTGCCAGGGGTGGGGGCAGGCAGCAACGGAGGGGTCGGATAGGGCTGGGGTCCCTAGGCATGCGGTGGCTGCCTGAGCAAACGGGTCACTAGGTGTGACTTTCATTTTTGGGACTTTCCTATTCGCAGCAGAGGGGGGGGCAAACACTGCGTCATATTCGGGATTTTCCAGGTATGCCGGCAGCTTCCCCTTTTCTGGCCGAGAAGAAGGCGGAAGCTCGCCATCTTGAGCCGCGGGTGGAGGCGGCACAAAAGTCAGGTTAGGTGGGGTTCCTGGGGGCAGCGGGGCAGGCGGTGCACACCCTAACATGTAGACGAGGGAAATGTTATCGTCGGCGCCACGTGTGGGGCTACCTCCTTCGCAAGCGAAGGCAGTGGCAGGAAGAGTAGCGGTGGCGGGGGGCAGGGCCTGTACTTGGGGGGTTTGCTTATGGGAAAGGAAGGCCCCCATGATGGGAGCAAGGATTAGTAAGCATTAGGGGAAAGGAGACGTGCCGCAGCCTAGCCTAGAAGGCAGATGCGGAGAGTCTGGTTTGTAAAATCGGACGGTGGGAGTCCGCACCTCAAAAAGAGGGGGACGGGAGTCCGGCCTGAGGGGGTTGGACAGCAAGAGTCCTGCCCCAAGTGGTTAGGAGCTCAAGGGATGGACGGGGGTCCTTACCTGCCCCACATTGGGCACCAGAAATGTGGGTGGAAATCTCCCGGTGCGGAGGGTCCGCGGAGTGGTGGAGCAGGAGCTGAGGACACACGGTGATGAGAAGGACGACCGCAGAGAGCAAGGCGGATGGCACAAGTCCAATTTATTCAGGGTTACAAGAGCTTATATAGGCTAAGGTGATAGCTGGTACAGGGTTTTACCATATAAGGCAGTGAACGGGAGGAAGGTTGCTGATTGGTTATGGGGGACCAGGGGGAGGTCGGGGGTTGTGCGTGCGAGCTGAATGGGGAGGGGGTCTGGTGCTGCACGTGCCAGTGAGCCATGGGAGGAGGGGAACCAGAACCTCTGCGGCCTTGCAGAACAGGGGAAGTGAGAAGGGAGGCAGCCGTGGGAGGTGGGAGCGACAGGGGGGCGAAAGACTACCCGCTCCATATACTCACTCAGTGTGAGATGAGACATCTCAAGGCACAGAGTTTGCCAATTGTTTTAACCAAACGGCCGTGTGCCCTGCCTCATCTATTCAAATCTTTTCCCCATTTTTTAAGTGGGTGTGTGTGTCTTTTTCTTTTCAAGATATAAGAGTTCTTTTTATATGCAGGCTATAAATCTCCTATCAGCTATATGGTTACCAAATATTTTCTCCCATCGTTCAGGCTTTCTTTTCCCTTTCACGACAAACTCCTTTTAGGTGCAAAAGGATTTAAGTTGAGGAAGTCCTATTTTTCTATTTGTTCTTTCACTGATCGTGCTTTGATTGTGAATTTCATGATGCCATTTCCTATTACAAGGTCCTGTAGATGCTTCCCTATAATTTTTCCCTAGGTCTTTATGATCTTGGCTCTTATATTTAGGTCTTTGATCCATCTTGAGTTGACTTTTGCATAAGATGTGAGATGGTAATCCTCTTTCTTTCATTTGCATATCGATATCCAATTCTCTAGACACCATTTGTTGAAGAGGCCATTTTCTCCCAGTTGAGTGGGCTTGGTGGCTTTGTCTAATATCAGATGACTGTATATATGAGAATCTATATCAGAACTCTCAATTTGGATCCATTGGTCAGTGTGTCTATCCTTGTGCCAATACCATGTTGTTTTCATTACTGTAGCTTTGTAGTATGTTTTGAAGTCTGGTAGTGTGATTCATTCAGTTTCAGTTTTCTTTTTTAATATTTCCCTGGCTATTTGGGGCATCTTTCCTTTCCAAATAAATTCCATAGTTAGTTTTTCTAGTTCCTTAAAAATTGATGTGTTGATTTTTATTGGGATTGCATTGAATCTGTAGAACAGTATTGTTAGGATAGACATCTTAATAATATTTAGTCTTCCTATCCACAAACAGGGGATATTCTTCCATTTATTTAGGTCTTCTTTGATTTCCTTGAACTGTTTTGTGCAGTTTTCTGTGTATAAGTCTTTTACACCTTTGGTTAAATTTATTCCTAGGCATTTGATTTTTTTATTTACTATTGTAAATGGTATTTGTTTCTTGATTTTCTCCTCAAATTGCTCATTATCAGTGTACAGAATTGTTACTGATTTTTTGCATTGATCTTAAACCCTGTGAATTACTGAACTCATTTATATATTCTAGAAGCTTTGCTGTAGAACTCTCAAGGCTTTCTATCTATAGGATCATGTCATCTGCAAATATTGTAATTTTGAATTCTTCCTTTCCTATCTGAATGCCTTTTATATCCCGGTCTTTCCTCAGTACACAAGCAAGTAATTCTAACACAATGTTAAATAGAAGGGGTGTGAGTGGGCATCCCTGTCTTGTTCCTGATTTTAGAGAGAAAGATTTTAGGGTTTCACAGTTGTAAATGATGTTAGCTGTCGGTTTTTCATATATACCCTTTATTATGTTCAGAAAATTTCCTTCTATTTCTATCCTTTGCAGTGTTTTTATCAAGAAAGTATGCTGTATTTTGTTAAATGCTTTTTCTGCATCTGTAGATATGATCATATTTCCTTTGATCAGTTTATGTGATGTATTACATTAATTGATTTTCTTATGTTTAACCATCCTTTCATACCAGGAATTCATTTAATATGTTGTTGAATACAATTAGCAAGTATTTTTTTTTGAGGATTTTTGCATCTAGGTTCATTAGAGCGATGGGTCTGTAATTTTCTTTCCTTATGGTGTCTTTGTTTGGCTTTGGTATTAGGGTAATTTTGGCATCATAAAATGAATTAGGCAATGTGCTTTCTATTTCAATTTTTTTGGGATAGTTTAAACAAAACTGGTGTTATTTCTTTCTGGAATGTTTGGATGATTTCACCTGTCAAGCTATCTGTCCCAGGGCTCTTCTTAGTTGGGAGGTTTTTAATGACTGACTCTATCTCTTTACTTGTGATTGATTTGTTGAGATAATTGATTTCTTCTTTTGTCAATGTAGTCTGCTTATGTGTTTCTAGGAATTTGTCCATTTCCTCTAAATTGTCTTTCTTAGTGGAATACAGTTTTTCAAAGTATCCTCAATAGTTTTTATTTCAATGGGGTCAGTGGTGATATCACCCTTCTCGTTTCTTATTTTGTGTATTTGCTTCTTCTCTCTGTCTTTCTTTGCAAGTCCGGCTAAGAATTTGTCAGTTTTATTGATCTTCTCAAAAAACCAGCTTTTCGTTATGTTTATTCTTTTCTAGTGCTTTCCTATTTTCTATTTCATTTAGTTCTGCTCTGATCTTTTTTTCTTTCTTTCTTCCTTCTTTGGGATTAGTTTGTTGTTTTTTTAAACTAATTCCTCCAATTTTTCAGTTAGTTCTTTAATTTTAGCTCTTCTTTTATGATGCATGAATTTTTGGCTATGAATTTCCCTCTCAGTACAGTTTTTGCTGCATCCCATAAGTTTTTATATGTTTTGTTATCATTTTCATTAGTTTCAAGGTAGTTATTGATTTCTGTTGAGATTTCTTCCTTGATCCACTGTTTTTCTAAGAGTGTGTGGTTTAAGTTCCATTTTTTTTTTTTTTTTTTTTTGCCAAATTAGCATCTCTGGCCCTTGCAATTTCCAGCTTCATTCCACAGTGGTCAGATAAATTATTTGGTATGATTTCAATCTTTCTGAATTCATTGAGACTTTCTTTGTGGCATAGAATTTGGTCTTTCTTGGAGAACTAACTATATGCACTTGAGAAAAATGTATATCCTGCTGTATTTGAGTGTAATGTTCTGTATATGTCTATTAGGTCCAGATCCTCTAATATATTGTTCAAAATATTTGTTTCTTTATTTATTATTTTTTGAGATGTTCTGTCCTGGGGTGATAGTGGTGTATTAGAGTCCCACAGTGTAATTGTAGAGGCATTTATTCCTTCACTTAGTTTTCCCAGCGTTTGCCTCATGTATTTGGAGGCACACTTATTAGGGGCATAAATGTTTATGATTGCTCTTTCTTCTTGAAAGATTATCCCTTTCACTAATATGTAGTTTCCATCTTTGTCTCTCACAATTGTTTTGCATTTAAAGTCTATTTTGAATAATACTAATATAGCTACACCTGTCCTTTTTGGTTATTGTTTGCCTGTAAGATTGTTTTCCAGCCATTCGCTTTCATTCTCCTATAATCCCTGGGTCTAAGATGAGTTTTTGTAGACCACATATAGATGGGCCATATTTTTGTACCCAATCTTCCAATTTGTGTCTCTTAACAGGTGAGTTATTCCATTGACATTTAATGTTATTACTTTCAAGGAATTACTTATATTAGCCATTTTTTCTTTGAATTTGTGTTTGTTATATATTGTTTGATTTCTTCCCCTTTTTGTAATTTTAGTTGTTCTTATTCTTTCCTCCAACTTTGTCTCTGATGGTTTTTTCTTTCCTCCTGTAGAACTGCTTTTAGTCTTTCTTGAAGCAAAGGTTTTTTTTGGGATACTGTCTTAGTTTCTGTTTACCTGTGAATATTTTGAACTCACCATCATTTTTGAATGCTAGCTTTGCTGGATAGAATATTCCTGGTTGGAAATTCTTTTCTTTTAGTACCTTGACTATGTAATACCACTGTCTTCTTGCCTCCATGCTTTCAACTGAGAGATCAGCACTTAATCTTATGGCGCCTCCTTTGTATGTGATGGTTCTCTTTTCTCTTGCTGCATTTAGCATTGGATAATTTGACAAGTATATGTCTTGGGGTATGCCTGTTGGGATTTATGCTGTTTGGCATGTGTTATGCTTCCTGGACATGTACATGCATCTCCCTCAATAAGTTTCAGTTGGTTTCAGCCATTATTTCCTCCAACATCACTTCTGTCCCCTTTCCCTTCTCTTCTCCTTCTGGGATGTCTATAGTGCATATGTTTGTGCATTTTGCATTGTCATTCATGTCCTTAAGTCCCTGCTGGATTTTTTTCCAACTTTTTATCAATTAATTATACTATCTGTTTGATTTTAGATGTACTGTCTTCCACATCACTAACTCTTTCCTCTGCCTCTTTGAATCTGCTGTTATTTTCTGAGAGTCTATTTTAGATTTCTTGGATTGTGGTATTGATTGCCATCATTTCTGTGATATTTTTGTGCATGATCACAATTTCTTCTGTATGCTGTCCATGTGTTTTCTTAATATGCCTAATCTATTCCTTTACTTCATTGAATTTGTCCATGGTACATGTTTTGAGAGCTTTAATTACTTGTTCAGTGACCCACTTCTCTTCCTAATTTTTTTAGTTTTTTTATTGGATTGGGCCATATTTTCCTGATTATTGGTATGGTCTGTAGTTTTTTGTTATTGTCTGGTCATCATTTTACCTTGTTGGGTTTATTCTGTTGATTATCTTCTTATTCTAGTCTTGGGGTTTAATTACTTGTTTTGTGTATGTGCATTGTCTTCTCTTTGTCACTTTTTTCTTCTTATTCTATTTCCTTGTTTTTGGCTAAGTTCCCTTGAAGGAAAATATTATATCTAGAGAAAGCAAAAGGGATAAAAAAAGAAAAAAAATATGGTAGTATTGATAGTGAATGTTAGCAGAAGAACCATGTGAGATCTAGGAGAATGGATATAGAACACATGGAAGCTGAGTATAGTTATAACCATAAAAAAGTGGAGTACCTATAATGAGATATTAAACTGAATATGGGAAGGAATATGCTAGTAATTAAAAGGTCAGTGTGGTCAGGAGAGAAAAAGAAAAGTGAAGACAATCATATAATGAGTGAATAAATTATAGAAAACAGATTAGAGGTATTAGAGATAAAATGCCAGGAATACTGGGGGCTAAACAGAGAGAGGTGGAATGTAAGAGAAACAATAAATGATGGAGATAATGATGTAAAGGAAAGGCGATAGCATTGATAGCCATAATCAGTATACACAGAAAAGGGAACGTTGAGGATGAGGAAGCACAGCAAACACGAACTTTTGCCTACAGCACTAATATAAAAAAAAAGAAAAAAGAAAAAAAAAAGATGAAGATAGAAGAAAAAAGCCAAGCAAGAAAAAGAGAAGTGAGAAAAAAGAAAGAGGAATAAAAAGTGTGGTGGCAGGAATAAAGAGGGAGAAAAAACCAAACCAACAAAATGACCAGACAAGGTCTCAAGGAAAGAATTCTCTTTGCAATTGAATAAACTGCTTAGGAGTCTGACCTTCCACCTTTCTTCCTTCCTCACTTCCCTCTCTCCCAAGGCAGCAGGAAGGCTACATGAGGGCTCCTGTAGGAAATTCAAACCTGTTTCTTCAAAACTCCCATTTTGGCAGGGTAATGTAGCACCAATCTGCAAGGGTTCAAATTGTTTTCTTGTATTTCATCATAATAAACACATACTATGAATTTTATTATTTACATTTAAATTTGAAGAGAAATGATCTAAAGAAGTTCTAAACTTATCCAAAATCATCTATCTTGAAACTGGTGAATTATAGATTCAAGTTCCTATTAATCTGACATAACATAAAATATCTTTGGGCTATATTCAGGATATGACACTCTCTTCATTCTTGGGAAACTCACTTAAGATCACTATTTCACCCTTCCATTCAAAACAAGCTGATGGCTATGTTTGCCTCTCTTACCTCCACATAGTTGTAGGTCTGTGTTGAAAATGTTTTGTCATAGCAGTGCAAAATATATATTTTTAATGTAATATTATTACAAAGTCAATAAAAAAATAAAAGAAACAAAACAATATAGTAAAAAAAAAATATACTAATTGTTTCATTTATGACCAAAGTACCTTGAATTGATGCTGTTTGAATCTTGATGAATGAAAATAAAGAGATATAAAACATAATTTAGATGAAAAGTTGGAATCTATAAATTCTTTTTGGTTTTCAGTGTTTGCCTGGGATCAACCTTGTGTTTTTCACTATCCTGTCCCAGGACTGTCCCTTCATTTTCCAGACAATGCATAGAAATTCAGGTAGGCAAATGAACTATTGCCACTGGCTTGAGTCCAAGGTTCTATGTAGAGCATTTCATTGTTTTTCATGAAGAGATCATTATAAGAGCATGTGGTTAACACTGGTAATCACATTTGATAAAGGTTAAGAGGTTGTTACCATGATTGAAAATTCCCACCCACTAAAATCTTTTAAAATGTGGTGGGAAAGTCAATACAGAATTAGTCACTTATCAGAGCAATAATACCTTTATTGATTTACTACCAATATCACACTCTAGGTGTATGTTGAGGTTTAGAATTGGGAACAGTCTTGTCCAGCTTGTCTCAGATGCATGAAGAAAGTACATGCATACACTGCAGTTGCATGCTTAAAGAAGAAGCTTCCTTTATTAGTTTTTCTCCCTGTATATATTCCTCTGTTTCTAGACTTGATGCAGAATTAACAATGAATCCTAATCCATGAATTTATTTTCCTGGTTAATCATATGCATGTCTAATCTACTACAGCTCATGATTAAACATCTCATTGTGTGTTTCCAGCAGGCTATGTTCCAGATGCCACGGTCGCTTTCATTCCCTTACATACTCAACAAACTTCTATGGGCACTACATGACTTGCGAATCTCCTCAGCCAGACATGATGGTGACAGTTGTTTTCAACCATCTGCTTTCAAAGTTTTCCTTGAATTTCCATCAGGGTCTAACAGAGGCAGCCTGGTTTGCCACAGTGGTAAAATAGTTTCAATTGTTTACCCCATTTGGGATGGATGGCAAGAAATTGTCAAGCTTTGGTTTTTCTGAAGTAATTTTCCAATTATTGTTTTTTTGATCCATTTCCCTACTCACTTTCTACACCAACCTCTCCCAACACACACATGCACACCATCACCACCACCACCACCCTCACTGCCACCACTAACAATGACAAATGTGCTGGGACTAAGTAGTTGGATATAGCTATGCCAACGTTTTGTAGATCAAAGAAGAGAAAGATTGTAACCATAGTATGAAGAAATGTCTCTAAATTGTCTCTTAGTCTCAGCAATTCCTCTGCATGCTTAAATTACACTTTAGACCTATTTTCTATTTGGTGAGAAAATAAGCATTTTAAACTTACCCAAGAAAAACAAAACTTAACTTGTTGCTACAGTTTTGGGAGATGTTTCCTGGAAAAACACTGGGACTTGTATTGTTCATTTCTTCCAAAATGTGTATCAGAAAGTTAGGGATTTGCCATTTATTTATAGCAAAAAATGTAAACTCTATTTTTCATTATACAAAAATATAATATTTTACTGGAAAAAAAGATAAGCAATGAGACAAAACAAAAACAAAATCAAGTCTAAGTCCACAATTCAGAGATATTCACTTTATATTTTGGAGATTATCTTCCTAGGTATCTTTTTCCTATTATATATAAGTGTACATAAATCCATTAGTATGTTATAAAAACATAAGTACATTATTATTTTACCATTTAAACTATATAAAGACAAAAATTAGATACCTTTAATGACATAGTCAATTTTTTCCTTATTGTGAGATGTATTCTGATATCTATAATCCTTTGAGGTTATCATAATTTCCTTTACTAACATACTATTAATATACACTCAAGTTTGGGGCAATTTTCATACTGTAAATAATAGTCTGATGAAAGTCTATATGCCTGAATCTTTGTTTGTTTGTTGTGTTCTTTCCTTGGAGATGTCATTAGAAAAGGAAATACCATTTAGACTGTATGCATATTTAAATCTTCTGAGAATTATTTCTAAATTCTCTACTAAAAATTGCTACTCTATTTTGTATACTCATGAGTAATCACAGACTGTCTTATTTGCTTCATCCTTTCTTTCTCAGAAACTATTATCACTGTTTTCAATATTTCAAAATGTTTGGTGAATGCATTTATTGGAGACTGGATATATTTTATACAGGCTAATGTTGGGAATTGAATCATGTCCCCGCAAAAGGTGTATTCAGGACCCAACCTCTGATCCTGTGAGTATGAACCCATCTGTAATTAGAACCTTTGATGATGTTATTAGTTAAGGTGTGCCTGATCAGAATGGGTGTGGGCTTTAATCCAAAATGGCTAAAGGTCTTATATGCAAAGAAAATTGGATATGGAGAGGAAGCCATGGGGAGTGGTGAGAAGCTGGAAGTGAACAGAATTGAAGGAGGAAGGAGAAAACCCTCTAAATTCATTGCCTTGTGACAGAAAAAACAGAAGCCCTAAAGGTAGCTTGCAAGCCAGGAGATCCCAAACCTGAGAGGAAGCAAGTCTTTTAGCCATTGGAACCCTGAGGCATTACATTCCTTGTTAAATCTACCTGTTATGTAGTATTTGTTTGAACAGCTAGTAAGCTATACAAATGTGTAATTTTCCTCTTTGTGCATTTTTCATTGGTGTCTTCAACTTGTTCTTATCTATTTTGAAGAGTTCATCAAACATATTAGGTCTATTAAATTATACCCTAATGTTTTACTTTACTTTTTTTTTTTACCAAGATGTAATTTTTTATTATATCTAGGAGCTTCCTTGCAAAAGAAATGTATATTTTTTCATGGAATCTAATTTTACTCATATTTGTCTCTGTAGCTTATCAATTTCATGTCATGTTTATAAAGATTTTATAAAATCCATGGTTATGTAAACAGTTACTTTATTCATTAGAAATTTAGCCATTTCTTTTTTAGATTTGTACCTTCAGAATGTCACTACTCTTTAACAGAATATTGCCATGATATAACTTATACTATGGAAATGATCTACCCAAAAGAGGGTGACTACAGATGGCCACTGGAATCATAAATGGAAATATAGTCATTTGCCAGGTTAAATGAGAAATCGAAAGTGGTTTAGTAGCAATAAAATACGAAGAATTTGGAAAATACCAAGGCAATATTATAAGCAATTGTTATAATCATTACTCTTTTTGTGGAATGAGCAATTTGAGGCTATAAGAGTTAAGCAATTTCAAATAATTCATATTCCAATAGTTTTTGTTTCTCTATCATGCTTTATATGTTGATTTTTTTCTTGCAAACTATATACAAATCTGTAATACCACTTGAATATAACATGACCCTTATAAATAATAAGTAGTCAAATCTAATTTTATAAATTTATAATTTTATAAATTCACACTGTAAGCTTATCAGGATCTACTATTTTTTAAATTACTTTAATAAACTTTATTTTACAGCAGTTATAGGTTTAAAGAAAATTTATGCAGAATGTACTGAGTTCTCCAATAACTCTGACAAACCCACCCACAAAATTTACCTATTAATTAACATTTTACATTACTGCAGCACAACTCATAATTGTTGAACTAATGTTATTAGAATTATATTTTTGGCTAAAGTTCGTAGTTTACACTGAGGTTCTACTATAGACTTACTGTGATTTTAACAGTGGAAGACATTTTTTCATTGATGTGGAGGCAGTGGTCACCAGAGTTTCTGAGGGGAGGAAGAGGAAAAATAGGTGTATTGGGGGTATTCTCAGAACTTAGGAATTGTCCTGAATGACATTGCAATGACAAAAAAAGCCATTAAAAATTGTGTCAAAACTTACCAAATTTTGTGAAAGAGAGTATAAAATACAATGGGAACTATAATCCATTCTTACTGGCAATGTTATTATTAATTGTTTTTATTAATTGTTACAAATATACCACGTTAATGAAGGATGTTGTTAATGTCGGAAATTGTGGTATGGGTTGGGATAGGGGCATATGAGAATTCCATATTATTTTTCTTTTTTTCCTTCTTTATTTTTTAAAATGTTACGTTAACAAAATATGAGGTCCTCATGTACCCCCCACCCCCCTGACCACACTCCTCCCACATCAACAGCCTCTTTCATCATTGTGGCACATTCATTGCATTTGGTGAATACATTTGGGAGCATTGCTGCACCACAAGGATAATGGTTTACATTGTAGTTTACACTCTCCCCCAGTCCACCCGGTGGGCCATGGTAGATCATACATTATCCAGCATCTGTCCCTGCAGTACCACCTAGAACAACTCCAAGTCCTGAAAATGCCCCCACATTATATCTTTTCTTCAAATCCCTACCCTCAGCCGCTACCATGGTCACTGTCTCCACATCAGCGCTACAATTTCTTCCATTACTAACCACATAGTTCCATAGTACAATATCAGTAAGTCCACTCTAATCCATACTCCATTCCTCTATCTTGTGGATCCTGGAATGGTTATGTCCACTTCCCCTCTATATTAAGATTGAAGTATATCAGTCATACATAAAAAATAAGTGTATAATAATAGCTTTGCACTTACAAAACAAACATATATGACATCTTACATGACTCTTATAACTCACCCTAGCCCCAATAAATTGTATTATTTTTAAACTGTTTTAACTAATGATTAAAGAGCATTGTCAAAATATTACTATGAACCAAGGCATTTTCCTGTCAACCAAACCCTATTATTATATTTATATCATTTATATATGAACATACATATACAATTAAGTGTATAGTAGAAGTTGTGAACTTACAAAGCAAACATGCATAACATCATACAGTGGCCCCGTACATCAACACTCCACCAACACCTTCCATTGTCATGATACATTTGTTAGAAATTGTGAAAGGATATTGTCAAAATCTTACTACTAATCATAGTCCTTATACATTTCATGTGTTTTTACCCCTGCCTACCCTATTATCATTTTTTTAAAATATAATTTTTATGACAGAAGTTTTACACTTATAAAACAACCATGCACACATGCAGAATTCCCCAAACAACACCCCTCCATCAACACACCACACTATGGTGGAACATATGCTAAAGATAAGATAATATAATGTGATTGCCACCATGTCCATAGTGTACAATTGCCTCACATTTTCAGTACTGCCTCATCAAAAACACTGTACATCTTTTGCACAGATGCAAGCATATTATATTCTTACTACTAGCCACAGTCCATAGGTCACTCCAACTGTATTTGGCCCCACGTTTTTCCACATTTCCAACACCCAGCAGTAGTGATATACATTTGCTTTTGCTCACAGAGGATACATTTGCATCTGTGCCATCAACCACAATTCTTATCCGTCTCTCAGTTCACTGTGCTATTCACTTCCTAGATTACTCTCCAGCATTCTGTAAATTGGCATTGGCATACCTAGACTACCGTTTTCAGTCACATCCCCATTTATAAACTAGCTGTTACTCACTATCTGTTACCATCTACTCTATCCATTTCCACACTTTTACAGTATAGCTAATTAAAACTTCTACATACATAAACATCAGTAGTCCACTCAGCCTTCCTCTTATCTCTTAAGAATCCACCCCTACCTCAAGATCTTGAAGATATTTTCCTACAATTTCTTCCAGAAGTTTTACTGTTCTTGCTTTTATTTTTAGGTTTTTGAACCATTTTGAGTTAATTTTTTTATAAGGTGTGAAATAGGGGTCCTCTTTCCTTCTTTTGGCCATGGATATCCAATTCTTATAGCACCATTTGTTGAATGGATTGTTCTGCCTGAGCTGTGTGAGTTTGACAGGCTAGTCAAAATCACTTGACCATACATGTGAGGGTCTGTTTCTGAACCATCAGTTCGGTTCCTTTGGTCTGTTGTGTCTGTCTTTAGGCCAGTACCATGTTGTTTTCACCTCTATACCTAGGTAATAAGATTTAAAGTCTGGAGATAAGGGTTCATGTTTCCTTTTTATGATGTTTCTGGTTATTCAGGACCCCTTACCCTTCCAAATAAATTTAATGATTGTGTTTTCAATTTTTTTCTTTAATGCTGGTGGAATTTTTATCTGGATAGCATTGATTCTACATATTAGTTTGAGTAGAATTTACATCTTAATGATATTTAGTCTTCAAATCCATGAGCATGGAATATTTGTCCAGTAATTTAGGTCTCTTTATTTTTTTAACATTGAGTACAGTTTTCTGAATACTAGTGCTTTACGTGATTGGTTGAGTTTATTCCTGATTATTTGAGTTTTATCTATCATACTTTATTTTAGCCACTTTTGACACTTTTAGTTACTTTTATTGATATAATCTTGAATTCTAGACTCTCTTCCAGGCCCCACTCTCGTGTCTTTTCTTTGTAGGCTCTAGCACACCGTTAAGTATTTCATAAAAATCTAGTCTCTTGCTTAGAAATTCTCAGTTTCTCTTTGTGAATATTCTAATCTCACCCTCATTTTTGAGACAGATTCTTGCCTGGAAGTTTTTCTATTGTAATATCTTAACTATATCAGACCACTGTCTTCTTGCCTCCCTTGTTTCTGGTGTGAAATCAGCAAATCTTATTGGGTATCCCTTATACATTATGCATTGTGTTTTTCTTGCTGTTCTCAAAATTCTATCTTCATTTTTGACATTTGACATTCTGTTGATTATGTGTCTCGGAGTTGGTCTGTTCAGATTTTTCAGGTGGGAATGCGTTCTGCTTCTTACACATGGATGTCTATGTCCTTAAATAGTGTAGGGACATTTTCTACCATTATTTCTTCAAATAATCCTCCGCCCCTTTTCCTTTCTCTTCTCTTTCTGGGACATCTATGACATGTATGCTTACATGTCCTTTGCTGTCATTTAGTTCCCTGAGAACTTGTTAAAATTTTTACATTCTTTTCCTCATCTCTTCTTTTGTATATTCACTTTTGTATATTCCCTTTCTTCCAGTTCACCAATCCTTTCTTTTTTCTTCTCAAATATGCTATTACATGATTCCAGTGTTTTTAATTTCATTTATTACACCTTTCTTTCCCATAATATCTGCTATTTTTCTATGTATGCTTTCAAATTCTTGTATGTGCTCATCCAGTTTCTTCTTAATATCCTTACTCTCTTTAGCCATCCCATTGAACTTATAAGGAGATTTGTTTGAACATCTATGATTAGTTGTCTCAACTTCTTTATATCATCTGGAGGCTTATGTTGTTCCTTTCACTGAGCCATAACTTCCTGTTTCTTGGTGTGGATAGTAATTTTTGGTTGGTGTCTTCGTATCTGGCTGACTGGAGTATTTATTCTGGGTGTAGATTTTCTTTTTAGTTTAGGGCTTCCTAGTGTTTCTCCCTTGCTTGTTGTACAGTAGGAGCCAAGCATGTAATTGGTGTTGTAAGCTATGGAGTCTCAAACTGCCCTCATTGCGCCAGGGAACAATGAAGCTTCTTCCAACTTTCTCCTTTGCCAGGAGCAGGAACAGAGTAAAATCTGTGTAGAACAATCCAGTTTGTGCAGGCCTAGACTGTCATTGTCCAGTGAGACTGATGAATTTTCACCCCCCTTTCTCCCCTGCCTAGGGTGGGAATGGACCTGCAGTTTGGATAGCAATCTATGCTTTGCAGGTCCAAGATGACTGCAGTTGCCCTGGTAGACTTTCAATTTTCAATCTGTGCCCGTCAAAGCTAACTGCAGTTACCTGGATAGGCTGCTGCAGGGCCTGTCAGCCTCCTCCCTGCCAGAGGTGTGACTGAATCCTAGGCTAGGGCTGCAGGCTGATCCTGGTGAAATAAACTGGTTGCTCCCATCACTGAGATTTTTGGTCTGCCCAGCTTTCATTATTCTGGGGACAGATTCAAAATAGTGGCCACTGGCCTCTTTCTGACTTGGGCAGATTCACACCCCAGTTGCTCCCAGAGTTATATCTTAGCTAGCTGAGACTACCAATAAGTAGCCAAAATCGATGGCCAACCATCTCTTCATCCCTTTTTTTGGGGAAATGGAACTTCCAATTCCAGTCACAGAATAGCTCCTGGGGCAGCTCATGCTGTCAAAGTAGGATAATCACTGGCCTGTGTGGCTTGGCCAGTAATTTCCCAGAGCAGCTGGCACATGTCCATGCAGCTTCCTCCCTGCTGGAGGTGGGGTTTGGGCCTTGGCAGGAGCTGCAATCTGATCTGGATGGAAAGAAGCCTGTCCCCACCAGGACTGTGATTTTCAGTCTGCCCCGCTTCCCTTCATGACAGGTATAAAGTTAAGATGGCAGCTCATGGCCTCTCTCTGACATGGACAGGCTCAAACTTTAGATGTTCTCATGATTATACTTTAGACCACTGAATTTACTCATCAATAGTTGAAATTGGTGCCCAACTGCCCCCTCCTCCTCCATTTTTGAGAAGTGGAGTTTTCAATTCCAGCTGTGGATCAGCTCCCAAGGGGGCTTGGTCCTCCAGTGGATGATGGGCACTGACCTTCTTGGTATGGAGCACTCTATGGATGGGTGTTCTCTGCAGATGGGTTGTCTCCTCCTTCCATTCTTTCAAGGATGTTGCGGGATGCTCTTCTGACTTTCTGGAGCCCCCAAACAAGTGCTTCAGCTAATTCCAGAGGGCTCTGGGTGTTTACTAACTGTCCCATAGTAGGAGCTGAATCTAGGAGCTCCTTATTTTGCCACTGCCTTGCTAGTTTTCTGAGAATTCCATATATTTTTAATGTAACATTTATGTAACATAAGTATCTTTTAAAAATAAAAGTTTATAAAAATATAGCAATAAATGGAAGGAAAAAATGGGCAAAAGACTTGGACAGATATCCCTCAAAAGAAGATATACAAATGGCCTGAAAGAACATGAAAATATGCTCAACCTCCTTACCCATCCAATAAATGCAAATTAAAATCACAAAGTGATATGTTTTCATATGCATTAGAATGTCTGCCTTAAAAAGAAAAAGAGAACATAACAAGTGTTGGAGATGATGTGGAGAAATAGCAACACTTATTCACTGCTGGCATCAATGTAAAATGGTACAGACACAGGATAAGACAGAGTTGTGGTTCCTCATAAAGCCAACTATAAAATTATCATATGAACCAGAAATCCCACCACTAGGTATATATCCAAAATAATTGAAATCATGGTGTTACACAGATATTTTCACTTGGATATTCATAGCAGCATTATTCAAATTTGTCAAAAGTTGCAAGCATTGCCATATAGTCCAGATGCCCAGAATCACCCAGAGTTGAAAAACAGTGGCTTTGAGACTTAAGTGGAAACATGTTTCAGGGCCCCCAAAAATGCCCTCGCTCTTACTTGGTTTATATCTTTAAGCCGTACTTAGCCATTTGGACCACACCCATTTTTGCAAATGTAGAATTTTGTTCATAATATCTCTGCTATTACAGAATGGATTTTTTGCAGGAATTAAATGGGACAGTCCATTTAAATGTGCTTTGACCAGGTAATATTGCATAATGAAATGAAAATATATCTCATATAAACAACACATAGTATTTAAATAACAGACTAAATGTCATATCTTAGCTTGCATTTTTGGCAGGACATTATTAATTGATTGTAAAAAGTATGATTAAGGCAAGCTGTGACTATGACTTTTAGTTTCATATCTAAGGAGCACTCTTCTCTACATGGTGCAAAGAGGAAAAGAATGTTCTAGAGAGAACAACAGGGGCTGTGCTGTCACCACAAGACAAGCCTTTAGTGATCAAGTATGTAATGGAAATGGCTTCCTCAGTCATAGATATGGTGAACATTTTAATTTGAATGTTCGCAATGGTGCTAGAAAATTAGACTTTCATAAGTAAGAAAAATTCTTGATGAGGAGGAATGATGAAAGCAGGATTCTCCTGGTACCACCTCATCTCTTGGGAAAAGAGAGTGAACAAGAACCATTTCCATTCTTACCTGACCAGTGTTCTAAAGGGAATTGATGACTCAGGGGGTGAAGCAATATGGAAATTTGCTTCTGTGATGAAGAGGGAAATGTGTTAATAAGCAACTAAAAGAAGAGCTGTAAATATCTCCTCTTGTGCTGCCCCTTTGGCTGTGCAAATTGTGCTGAAAGGATATGGTTGTTTCTTTGGGGTCCTAACTCTGGCAAGTAAACCAATGACTGACACCTTTTTGCTGACTTGTCTGGGGATAGAGGTTTAGTATCCATCATCAACCTCACAGGGAGAAATCCAGAATTATACATGGTGTCTTACTCAAGGAAATGCTGTACATGTGAGTAAGAGAGCATAATAGTTAATACAGGAAGGGTAAGAGAGAATAGAAGCCAAAAACTTTAATGCAAGTTTGTCTAACCTAGTCCAGATTTAAAATAGGATAACTTTGATGCCTCCATACTTGTTTGCTTGATTGACTAATGAATTAATATTTTATTTATTATGTTAAAATAAAAAGTAGGTTTCTCCTATATGCCATATATCACCTTGAGTAAATGTTTTTCTATTCCTGTCTTCTAAATAAGAAAGTATTCTAAACAAGAAAGGATGCTGGATTTTGTGAAATGCCTATGCTGCATCAATCAAGATGATCATGTGCTTCTTCTCATTTGATTTGTTAATGTGGTTGATCATGTCAATTGATTTTCTTCTGTTTAACCACAATTGCATATGTGGGATAAAATCAACTTGATCGTGGTGTACATTTATTTTCATATGCTAATGGATTCAACTTGCAAGTATTTGGTTTAGGATCTTTACATCTACTTTCATTGCTGTGATTGCTCTCTAATTTCTTTTCTTGTATTATCTTAATCTGGCTTTAGTATTACAGTAAGATTGGCTTCATAGAACAAGGTAGGTAATGTTCCCTTCATTTCAAATTTTTGGAAGAGTTTGAGAAGGTTTGAGATTTATTCTTCTTGAAAATGAGCTGTGAAGTTCGCCTCAGAAACCATCTGGTCATGGGACTTTATTCTTGGGAAATATTTGATGACTGATTCACACTTTTTACCTGTGATTGCTTTGTTGAAGTCTTCTATTTCTTCTAGAGTCAGTGTAAGGAGTTTGTGTGTTTCTAGCAATTTTTCCATTTCCTCTGTCTGTTTTGTAGGGATGTTTATAGCATCATTTTGTAGGGATGTTATAGCATGCTATAAAAGCTGTTTATAGCATCAGCTCATGATCTTTTTATATGTGTGGTCAGTAGTAATTCCCACCCCAATTTCAGATTTTATTTACCTACACCTTTTTCTTTGTCAGTCTACCCAAGTGTTTGTCATTTTGTTGATCTTCCATCAAGGCATAAAATTTTGGTTTTGTTGATTCTTTCTATTTTTTGTTATCAATTTCATTTACTTGTGATGTGATGTTTGATATTTCTTTCTTCCTACTTGGTTTGGGACTGCCTTGAAGCTATTTCTGGACCTGCAGAGACTCCAATTAGGGTAGCACTGCTGCTAGGAAGAAGGAAGCACTTTCTTCACCAATCTCTTAAATACAGTGGCTCAAGGATGACCTGAGCTTATTTTATTTTCTCTTCCCTTATGTCTCTCTGTTAAAGAACTTTTTTTACTTTTATTTTTAAACAAGGAATACAAGAAGTAACATTAAATGATGCCCATATATTATGTGTCCATGGTGGTTTAACAATTTTGATGGAAGGATAAACTGAATGTGCTGCCCTTAGGTTAAATGGTGATCACTCTGCATGTTGGTGATAATACCATCAACACAGACCTAACAGCCATGGTCTTCTGTCTATCTTCTGTCCTGTCTTCAGAGCAAAGCTACATGAGATCATATTCCAAAATATGTGCCTTATAACACAAAGTCCATGATGAAATATGTATTTAAAAACAAAGTATATATTCATTTCTATTTTGGGGGCATCCTTAGAAACCAAGTCAATAAGGAGAAGAGGTGAAACGTGTGGTCAAGGACTCTGTTTTGAAGTGTAAGCAGCAGCAGTGAGCCCACATCATTCTTATACCTTCTCTGACATCATCCCTTAACACTCTTCCTCTTCTTCTCTCCCTGACCACACAGGCTTCCTTGTTCACCTTGAACATTGGAAACAACTCTTTCTTAGTGCATTGTGCTTGTCCTTTCTCTCGGCTGGTTTCACATACCCAAGGTTTCCTTGTGGTTCCCAACTTCTCATGGAGAGGTCTCTCTTAAAATGGCTCCTTATCTACTGAACCTGTTTGAAGACTAGTAAAACATAGCAGCCCCATATGACTGTCTCCATTTATATAACTCCTATTTTCCTTTTTAAAATTGTTGCCATCTCATATTCTTTATGATTACTTTTAATTTCCTTACATTATTCTCTATCTTCCTCATTTTTCTGCACTTTGTTTTAATTGTCCAGGCATTGCCTGACATATTACCAGGAATAAAAATACAAACTTCAGAAAGAATATTTCATTGAAACTATGGATTTCATGTCTGCTTGAAGTAAAGGATGAGAGTGGGAAAGGGAAACTTTAACAGGGATGGCACCAGAAGTCCCCAAGGAACCAGATGCTTAATCAAAATTCATACATTATGTTTACTTTAAAACAGCCATGTTAGCACTTTTGCTACAATAGTAATGCTTGTTTGTGTGAAAATTATTGATGTTCTTTCTTTATAGGTACTCACAACAATCACATGATGTAAAGAAATGATACCAGATTCTCAGAATTTCTACTCCTGGGATTATCAGAGGATCCAGAATTGCAAACCCTCTTCTTTTGGTTGTTCCTGTCCATCTACCTGGTCACCATCTTTGGGAACCTGCTCATCATCCTGGCCATCATCTCCGACTCCCACCTCCACACTCCCATGTACTTTTTCCTCTCCAACCTGTCCCTTTGTGATATTTGTTTCTCCTCCACCACTGTCCCAAAGATGCTGGTGAATATCCAGACAGAGAGGAGAGTAATAACCTATGCAGGCTGCCTAACTCAGATATACCTTATTGTGCTCTTTGGAGGATTGGAGGACTTCCTCCTGGCTGCAATGGCCTATGACCACTTTATGGCCATCTGTCATCCCCTGCAATACTCTGTCATCATGAACCCCCAGATCTGTGTCCTGCTGGTTCTAGGGTCTTGGATCATGAGTGTCCTGAATTCCGTGTTACAGAGCTCAATGGTGTTGCAGTTGTCCTTTTGTACACACATGGAAATCTCCCACTTTTTCTGTGAACTTAATCAGATGATCCAACTTGCCTTTTCTGACACATTCATCAATGTCATAGTGATGTATTTTGCAAACTGGAGTGCTAGGAGGGTGTCCCCTTGTTGGGATCCTTTTCTCTTACTCTAAGATTGTTTCCTCCATACGTGCAATCTCATCAGTTTTGGGGAAGTATAAAGCATTTTCCACCTGTGCATCTCACCTCTTGGTGGTTTCCTTGTTTAATTGTGCCAGCATAGGAGTGTACCTTATTCTGCCATTATACACAACACACATTCAGTTGCTCCAGCTTCAGTGTTGTACACTGTGGTCACACCCATGCTGAACCCCTTCATCTATAGTCTGAGAAATAAAGACATAAAGTGTGCTCTGAAAAAATTCTTTGTGTGGAAAATATAAAAGTGTCATTATTCCTTGCGTTGAGAAATTGCCTGTGAATGCAGCACTCAATGAAAAATCCAGACATTGTAATTCTTTGGTCAAAATATGGAAACAAAAACTGTCTCTATTCATTTCAGAATTACCATGTTTTGGATTTTAAGTTGCTTCATGTATTAAACATTCTCTGACTCTTAGATATCCAACAATTTTCCCTTTGTCCATTTTTCCAATTTCCCAATGTAATTCTCAATCTTGGAAGAGAAATCATTTGGAAATTCCAACATATCTCAAACATGGATTTCTTAAAGAATATATATATATATTTGTGAAGTGTCACAGGCAATGTTTTCTTTGTTTTACTGAAATAGGAGATATGAGTTGTCCTGCTACTATTAAAGAAACTACACATCACTTATAAGCCCATTAATATTATTACAATTTACATGAAAACCTGTCACTGTTCCTTTCCAGTTTTGTGTACATTTATCCTTTAAATATGTGTACATATTTCCTCAAATTAAATACTCTTTCAGAAAATACTAACTTTCTCACACCTTTCCTTCTTAAATCTGGTGATGTCATTTCACTTCTTTATTAGGGTCCTGTTTTCTTATTCAGCTCACAGCCCACAGTAATTTTCATACCTCTGGCACAGCATAACATTCTTAACTAAATGCACATCTTTAACTGGAATCTAGAGGAAGGCAAATTTATATAAATATTGGAAATGGCATGGCCATAGCATCACACTGATCTTAAGTATTGAGACAGAAAATATTGAATCATGCATTATTTTTACAATAAAATATTTCTTTTTGATGATGTACATATATTCACTGAAGTAAGGAACCTTGGTGACCATATATAAGGTGATATATTAATTGGTTGCAAGCTAATATTCTATGTTCTATTTTATTTTATTGTAACATATTCCCATTTTTTTCTTGTAAACTTCCTCCAATGCCTACAAACATGAGTCCTTATATTGCTCTAAGAAAGGTGCTTGGCATTTTAAAATATGAATACATTCTGGTTTATTGGACTTACCCTGGCCAGCTAACAGGGAGGTGAAGAAGGTCAACCAATACACCAGGGAGCCAAGAGTGCCTGCAACTACAAGTAGGAGCATTGTATCCATCATTAATGTGGAATCTAAGCCCCTCTTGATAAAGAGGTGGAGTGGACATAACCATCCCAGTGATGGAAGAATAGAGCATGGATTAGAGTGGAATTACTGATATTGTACTATGGAACTATTGTGATTAGTAATAAGAAATTATAGCATTGATGCGGAGAAAGTAGCTACGATATCTGCTGAGGGCAGGGAGAGGGAAGAAGAGATATGATGTGGGGGCATTTTCAGGATGTGGAGTTGTTCTGGGTGGTACTGCAGGGACAGATGCTGGGCATTGTATGTCCGTCCTTGGTCCACTGGGTGAACTGGGGGAAAGTGTAAACTACAATGTAAACCACTATCCATGTGGTGCAGCAGTGGTCCCAAAGTTATTCACCAAATGCATTGAATGCCCCATGATAATGAAAGAGGTTGTTGAGGTGGGAGAACTGAAGTGAGGAGGATGGGGAGTATATGGGACTTCCTATCTTTTTAATGTGATATTTAAAAAATAATGAAGGAAAAAAATGAAAAAAAAAAGAATACAGGAAATGGCAGGTGAGGGAACACACTAGGTACTTACTAAGATACTATTTATCATACTTGATTCAAAATTCTCTTCCATCCTCATGATCAAAGGATGGCTCACATAACAGTTTGGGTTCCTGCCCACAAGATACCCCTCGTAAAGCAGACTTCTGATTCAGGGCCACCAGTTATGCCGGAAGAAATATGAATGTCTTTCCAAATTCCCCTAGTTATCTGGAATTGAAACTTATTCATGGTTACTTTTAAGTGCATGTATATAAAGAAAACTTGAATAAACAGAGGATCCTCAATGGCATTCAAATGTCTGAAAGAATGCAAACACTAAGAAGAATCAGGCTTATCTGAATATACCTGTCTAAATAACATTCAGACTGATCTAAATATTAATAATGGTGTTGCTTAGCCATTGTTGCATAACCTGAGTCAAAAAGATGCTGATTTTATCATTCTATGGGAGTCTAATGCTTGGAATTCTTCAAATCTCTTCCATTTTCTTATGGGTCTGTAGTCAGGTGTGAGTCAACTTGAGATACTATGATCTTCTTAGTTTTGCTCTCTCACATATTTTTGACCTAATTATCTTTAGACTAGTCTAGAGAGGCTTCAACTGGGACACTGACCTTCCCTACACATGTCCTCTCATCTTCCAGCAGGCCAGACTGGACTTGCTCACATGGCTGAGTTAGGAATCTAAGAGTGAAAAGCAAAAACACAGATATTTTTTGAGGTATGCTGTCAATAACACTATATTCTGTTGGTCAAATCAAATAAAAGATCCTCATTTCAGGTGGCAAAAGGGACTTCACCTTTTGGATGGAGCTGCTCAGTCTTATTGCAAAAGATATTGATAAAAGAATGTTGGAGGAATGGGGCCATCTCTTCAGTGAGACTTCTATAGGTACTCATTTCAGTGCAATTAAGTTTTATTGGGATATTCTTTTCCAGAAGGAATGGCACTCTTAGATGTAAATATTCCCAACATTCCCCTAATGCATTGCTTACAACGTCTAGAAGAAAACAAAATATCAGCTTCCCCCCCCCCCCCACCCAAGAATTCCTGTTATATTCTAGGAACCCTTGTTTGGCTCACAGATTACCAGAGCTTTGTCTTTCCTGTTTCACTGCTACCAGCCTGTTTTCTTGCATATATTTTGTCATTTGACAGAACTGCTCATTAATGGATTAATTAAGATTTCAATTCTAGTAGTGGTAACTGGGGATGTTGGGTCCTACTGGGAGTAGGTGATGTTTAAAATGGAAATAGGGAATGAAGAATTAGGAATTAGAAAAATGATATACTTTTGAATCTTTTGGTCAATTCTTCTGTCAGAATTAGTTTGGTCCTTTCTTAAATAAAAGTATTGAACAGAAATGGGGATTTAGTAGAGACAGGGGGAGGTGGACACTCCAATGTTGCCAGCAGAGATAGCTGGAAGTGATACTGCAGTATCTCTGGCAAATTTTCTTTCAGTTAATCCTAAATTTCATGATCAAGTATTCTCTTATGCCAATAAAATGATTCCTTGTCTTCAGGAGGTTTTCCTTTGTCATGTTTTGGATTTTCTTCTATACTAGACTCTCTTTTGTGGAACTATTATGATTTTCAAGGAATTTCTTAGTGTGCAACAGTCAGCAAATGATAATATCCAGTAAATGAATTTATTATTATATGGTTTGCAGGGAATATAGCCATTTCAATCTCTTTGCAACTCTTTCATGGGTGATACAATTTAAATTCTTCTATATTGCCTCATGATCAGTGAATTTATTTAGGGTTGGAATTTAGCTGCAAGATAAAGAAAGTTCAAACATAATAATGTCTTTCCGAAATAAACGCTTTCTTAACCCACAAATCACAAGTCTAGAGTAAGAGAGCCCAGAACTAGGACAATAGCTCAATGAAAACTGAGTATGGTGTCAGGTTCATTAATTAATTGTGTGGTTTTCATTCTCATGATCACAGACAATGGGCTGAACCTCTAGGCACTGATCTATATCCCAGTCGGGAAGGCTGGGGGAATACTCATGGGTGTGGTCTAATGTTCTGAGAGATGAATTTTTAAGGATGTGAAATATTATTGTCCGCAGTTGCTACACCAATTTATATCCCACTAATAATCCTCTAGAGTTTCAATTTCTGTTCATACTCCACAACACTTTTTTTTCTGAATATATTATAATGGCCTTTCTTGTGGGCTTGAAGTTGTTTCATTGCAGATATAATTTGCATTTCCCTAATGACTAGTAATGTTGAGCATCTTTTCATGTAATTATTACCCATTCATATACTTTCTTCAGAGAAATGTCTCTTCAAGTTCACTGTCAAATTTTAAATTGGATTGTTTTAATTTTTGTTATGGCAATGTAATGTAATTTATATATTCTATGTATTATGCCCTCATCTGTGATATCGTTTGAAGCTATATTCTTCTTTTCTTCTGGTTGTCTTTTCACTCCCTTTGTAATTTAAGTTGATAAATATTTTTAAGGAAATAATATTGACATATTTTTCCTTTTCTTGCCTGAATAATTCATTGCCAAGTCTCAGTTCATGAAGATTTGTCCCTTAATAATCTTCAAAGAGTTCTATAGCTTTACCTCCTATATTTAGGTACTTGATCTAATTTTTTTTGTCTTTATTTATTTTTTAATGTCACATTTAAAAAATATGAGGTCCCATATAACTTCACCCCCCCTTAACCCACTCCTACACCCATAACAACAACCTGCTCCATCATCAAGAGATATTCATTGCATTTGGTGAATACATCTCTGAGCACCGCTGCAACTCATGGTCAATGGTCCACACCATAGCCCACACTGTCCCACAGTAAACCCAGTGGGCCATGGGAGTATATACAATGTCTGGTAACTGTCCCTGCAGCATCACCCAAGACAATTCCACCCCCTGAATATGTCCCCACATCTCATCTCTTCCTCCCACTCCCTACCCCCAGCAGCTCCCATGGCCACTTTCTCCACACCAATGCCACATTTCTTTGATTACTTATCACAAAAGTTCATGAATAGAATATCAGTAAATCCACTCTAATCCATACTCTATTCCTCCATCCTGTGGACCTGAGAATGGCCATGTCCACTGCACTTCTATATCAAGAGGGGGCTTAGATTCCACTTGGATGCCGGATGCAATTTTCCTGCTTTCAGTTGTAGGCACTCTTGGCTCCCTACTGTGGTGGTTGACCTTCTTCACCTCCATGTTAGCTGAGTGGGGTAAGTCCAATAAACCAGAGTGTAGGAGCTGCAAGTCTGTTGAGGCCCAGGGTCTGGCTATCACATGGTCAGTTCAGAGATTCAGGTCCCTGGTTATACATTAAATCCCAGCACCAACTACAGTTCCAGGAAAAGTAACAGGAGAGTCTTGTGAACAAAGATCACATCTGAGTTCAGCTCCATCACACAGAAACACAAACTCCAAAGTAGGGCCAACTGAGATGGCACTGAACTCCATCTGCCATGACCATAGAACTTGTGGGTCTCTGCAGCCCTCAGAAGAACCAATACCTGGGGTTGCATCTGCTTTTATCTGTCTCTGGGACTCTGCTCAGGCGTGCATAAGGCCAACCCCTCTGATAACCTCCCAGCTCTTTTTGGAGATTGATAGCGATATAAACTAATTTGTCCTTTCCATTTCCCCCTTTAATTCAGGTCAAAAAGTATTTTTTGGTATTGTATGTAGACTGAGATATTCTGCTGCTCTGAGTTGACCTTTTATTCAAGGTCATTTTGTAGTTACATCATCAGCTGGTTCTTGGTAGTAATCCCTTGGCACCTGGGAGGCTCATCCCTGGGAGTCATGTCCCATGCTGGGGGAAGGCAACACATTTACATGCTGAGTTTTGCTTCGAGACTGGCCACATTTGAGCAACACAAAGGTTCTCAGGAGGTAACTCTTAGGCACCCTGCAGTTCTAGGCCTTGTTCTTATTTAAGGTGCACAGGCTTACAAGCATAGTCATTAGTATGAAGGGCTCATTGTTGGACCTTCCTTCTTTTTTGGTCTTTGCAGTTGCACTTGGGGGATTGTTGCTGTTCATTAGAGACAGTGATAGAGCTCCTCTGGCTAGGAACTCAGCATTCCCTCATTTGTTGTTTTTAATTGTAGCCACTATGAAAATATCCAAACATTTCTATGTACCCTGGATACATGCCCTGGAGAACTCCCTCTCAAACATGTGTTCCCTGTCAATAACATCCCACACTAGTATTCCTCCCCTGCCATTGTTGAAACTCTCTGTGATCCAAAACTTCTTAAAAAATAAAGCCCAATATATTGCCAGGTTCCATTAATAGTAAAATGGAATATAGTGATGAGTTTAAAGGATAGATATAGAATACATATTAATTGAGAAAAATTAAGGTAAACATAAATTGGGGTATTAAAAAATTTAAAAATGCAAAAGCTTTGTTTTTGATGTTTTTCCTTCCATCACTGCAATAAGTGTTGCCCTGTATGCAAATTGACAAAAGAGAACCATCACATACAAGGGTGGCTCCATAAGATTAAGGGCTGATTTCTCATCTGAAATCATGGAGGCAAGTAGGCAGTGATATTATATAGTCAAGGTAATAAAAGAAAAAAATTCCAACCAAGAATACTGTACCCAGCTAAGCTAGCATTCAAAAATGAGGGAGAGGAGGGAGGCAAGATGGCGGCTGAGTGAACTTCCCGGTTACTAGCTCCTGGAGGGAATCGGCTGGGAGGCGTCGGAGACTCTTTGGGACCGGGCTGTTTTGGGATTTTTCCTGGTCCCAAGGTGTTTGGACATCGATTTGGAGGGAAGGTAACAGAGAGGATCCGTCTGTGAAATACACACGGAGATCCCAGCTACGTGTGGAGGATTCCCTCCTTGGGTAGGCAGAGCTGAGGCAGCTAGCACCGCGCCGAGCCCTGGCGGGCAGCGGCCAGGGTAGCCTAGCTGGGCTGCGGTGGGCAGCGGGCAGGGGATCCGAGCCACGCCGCGGCGGGCGGCGGGCGGGAGAGCCGAGCCGCACTGCGCCACGGCAGGCGGCGGGCGGGAGAGCCGAGCCCAGCCGAGCCCAGCCGAGCCCAGCCGAGCCCAGCCGAGCCCAGCCGCGCCGCGGCGGGCAGCGAGTGGGAGAGCCGAGCCATGCTGTGCCGCAGCGGGCGGCGGGCGAGGGAGCCGAGCCCAGCCGAGCTGCGGCGGGCGGCAGGCGAGGGAGCTGAGTCCAGCGGAGCCAAGCCACGCCGCAGCCGGTGGCGGGCGGGGAAGCCGAGCCCAGCTGAGCCCAGCTGAGCCACGGAGGGCAGGGGGGCCGAGCCCAGTCGAGCTCGGTCAAGCTCGGCCGCGCTGCGGAGGGCGGCGAGCGGGAGAGCCGAGTCGCGCTGCGCCACGGTGGGTGGCGGGCAGGGAAGCTGAGCCCAGCCGGGCCTAGCCGAGCCCAGCCGAGCCGCGACAGGCGGGGGACCCGAGGCCAGCCGAGCCTAGCCAAGCCCAGCCGAGCCGCGGAGGGCAGGGGACTGGAGCCCAGCCGAGCCCAGCCAAGCCGCGGCGGGCGGCGGGCGGGGAAGCCGAGCCCAGCCCTGCCCAGCCCAGCCCAGCCCAGCCTGGCAGCGGGGTTTCTGTTCTTTGTTTTTTGTTTTTTGTTTTTTTTATTTTTTTAATTTTTAAAATTTTTTTTTGTTGTTGTTTTTTTTAATCCTCTCTTTCCTGTCCCCAATACTCTTCTTATACTATTTTATCTTAACAATACAATAGGTCCTACAGGAAATACCTCACATTTGCTGGGTTTCCTCACCCTCCACTGCCTCATTTCTCTGTGAATAGATTTAGCCTATCTACACTAACCCCTTTCCCCTACAACTTGATATCCTCCACCATCTGCTATCTCTCCTATATTCCATCTCCCTTTCTTTGATCCACAAAGTGTCTAACTCTTAATTTCTAATACCTTTGTTTAGTTTTCCATCTGGTATTCATCCCTGAAACTATTACCTTTCTTTTCTCTTTCCCTCTCTCACGAAAATAATAGCCTCTTAGTACGTACCACATTCCTCCCATATTCAGTTGTCTACCTCATTATAGGTACTTTCCTACTACTATAACTCTACACAATTTACATGATCTAACCTCCATCCTCCCAGAACTCATATTGTTACTTTGTTAACATATATCACCAATAGTACTTCACACTTTTTCCTCCCTTACACAATTGCCTTTCCCCAGCACTAATACTTTCCTTTAAAGTGAGCTTAACTAGCAATAAGAAATTGGAATAAGAAGAACAAAGTGACAAAGAGAAGATATAACACTTACACAAAAACAACAGCTAATTAATCTCCAAGACTAGACAAAGAAGCTAAGGAACTGATTAAACCCGTCAAGAAAAAATGTTGACAAGACAGCAACAAAAATCTAAAACCAAACCAGTAATCAGGAAAACATGGCTGAATCCAATCAGGAAGGGGGGCAGGACTTCGCACAAGCAATGAAAGATCTCAGAACATTTATCACCGACAAATTTGATTTAGTAATGAAAGAGGTTAACAGCATGAAGACAACACTTGGAGGGGAAATTGCAGACATGCGCAAAAAAATAACAGATATGATGGAAATGAACACCACAATTCAAGAAATCAAAAATACACTTGCAGCAAACATCAGCAGACTAGAAGAGGCAGAGCAGAGAATTAGTGATGTGGAAGACAGTGCATTGGAAATCAAACAGATAGTAGAAGTGGTCAATAAAAAGGTAGAAAAAATCCAGATAGGACTTAGGGACATGAATGATAACGCAAAACACTCAAACATACGTATTATAGGCATTCCAGAAGGAGAAGAGAAGGGAAAGGGGTCAGAAGGAGTGTTGCAGTAAATAATAAATGAAAACTTCCCAAATCTACTGAAAGAGACAGATGTACATATCCAAGAAGCACAGCACACTCCACTGGTCATAAACCCCAACAGGCCCACCCCAAGACATATACTTGTCAAATTATCCAATGCTCAAGACAAAGAAAAAATTCTAAAAGCAGCAAGAGAAAAGAAAACCATCACATACAAGGGAAACTCCATAAGATTAAGTGCTGATTTCTCATCTGAAACGATGGAGGCAAGAAGGCAGTGGTATGATATAGTCAAGGTACTAAAGGAAAAAAATTTCCAACCAACAATACTCTATCCAGCTAAACTAGCATTCAAAAATGATGGAGAGTTCAAAATATTCACAGATAAACAGAAACTGAAAGAGTATATCAACAAGAAACCTCCCCTTCAAGAATTTCTTAAGGGCGTTCTGCAGGAAGAAAGGAAAAAACAGGACAGTCAGAGATGGAGGAGAGTGTAAGAACAACAAAACAGACAAAAATAGAAGGGGAAAATAAAATAATACAAACAAAATATAACAAACACAAATCCAACCAAAATATGGCTACCATAAATAACTCTCTAAACGTAATAACACTGAATGTCAACGGATTAAACTCACCTATCAAAAGATTCAGACTGGGACACTGGATAAGGAAATATGACCCAGCTATATGCTGCCTACAAGAGACACATCTTAGACCCAGAGACTCATGGAGGTTGAAAGTGAATGGCTGGAAAACAATCATACAAGCAAACAACAACCAAAAAAAGGCAGGAGTAGCTATATTAATATCAGACAAAATAGACTTTAAATGCGAAACAATTGTGAGAGACAAAGAAGGATACTATATTTTAGTGAAAGTGACAATCTGTCAAGAAGATCGAACAATCATAAATATTTATGCTCCTAACAAGGGCGCCTCTAAATATGTGAGGCAAACGCTGGAAAAAGTAAGTGAAAGAATAGATGCATCTACAATTATAGTGGGGGATTTTAATACACCACTATCAACTCTGGACAGAACATCTCAAAAGAGAATCACTAAAGAAACAAAACATTTGAACAGTATATTAGAAGAGCTGGATCTAATAGACATATATAGATCATTACACCCAAACACATCAGGATATACATTTTTCTCAAGTGCACATGGAACATTCTCCAAGATTGACCATATGCTAGGCCACAAAGAAAGGCTTAATGAATTCAGAAAGATCGAAATCATACAAAACAATATCTCTGACCACAGTGGAGTGAAGCTGGAAATTTGCAAGGGACAGAGACCCAGACTCTACACGACAATTTGGAAATTAAACAGCACACTCTTAGAAAAACAGTGGGTCAAAGAGGAAATCTCAAAAGAAATCAATGACTACCTTGAAACAAATGATAATGATAACACAACATACCAAAATTTATGGGATGCAGCAAAAGCGGTACTGAGAGGGAAATTTATAGCCATAAATTCATATATCAAAAAAGAAGAAAGAGCAAAAATTGGAGAACTAACTGCACTTTTGACGGAATTAGAAAAACAACAAGAAAGTAACCCAACAGGAAGAAGAAGGAAGGAAATAACAAAGATAAGAGCAGAACTAAATGAAATAGAAAATAAGAAAGCACTTGAAAAAATAAACAAGACCAAGAGTTGGTTTTTTGAGAAGATCAACAAAATTGACAAACCTTTAGCGAGACTAACAAAGAAAAAAAGAGAAAAGATGCAAATGCACAAAATAAGAAATGAGAAAGGTGATATCACCACTGACCCCACAGAAATAAAGACTATCATAAGAGGATACTTTGAAAAACTATATTCCAAAAAAAATGACAATTCAGAGGAAATGGAAAAATTCCTAGAAACTCATAAGCAGCCCATACTGATGAAAGAAGAAATTGATGATCTTATCAAACCAATCACAAACATAGAGATAGAATCATTCATTAAAAATCTCCCAACTAAGAAGAGCCCAGGGCCAGACGGCTTCACAGGTGAATTCTACAAAACATTCCGGAAAGAACTAACACTAATCCTGATGAAACTATTCCAAAAAAATGAAACAGAAGGAACATTGCCTAATTCCTTCTATGATGCCAACATTACCCTAGTACCAAATCCAAACAAAGACACCACAAGAAAGGAAAATTACAGGCCAATTTCTCTAATGAACCTAGACACAAAAATACTTAACAAAATACTTGCTAATCGTATTCAACAACACATTAAACAAATTATACACCTTGACCAAGTTGGATTTATTCCAGGTATGCAAGGATGGTTCAACATAAGAACATCAATCAATGTAATACACCATATAAACAGATTGAGAGAATAAAACCACATGATTATATCTATAGATGCAGAAAAGGCATTTGACAAAATACAGCACCCCTTCCTGATAACAACACTCCAAAAGATCGGAATACAAGGAAACTTTTTGAACATGATAAAGAGTATATATGAAAAACCGAATGCCAACATTGTTTACAATGGTGAAATCCTGAAATCCTTCCCTCTAAACTCAGGAACAAGACAAGGATGCCCATTGTCTCCACTCCTATTTAACATTGTCTTGGAAGTACTTGCTCGAGCACTGAGACAAGAACCAGATATAAAAGGCATTCTAATTGGAAGGGAAGAAGTCAAAATTTCATTATTTGCAGATGACATGATCCTATATATAGAAAACCCTGAGAGATCTACAACAAAGCTCCTAGAACTCATAAATGAGTTTTGCAAAGTCACAGGTTATAAGATCAATGCGCAAAAATCAGTAGCATTTCTGTACACCAATAATGAGCAAGATCAGGAGGAATTCAAGAAACAAATACCATTCACAATAGTAAATAAAAAAATCAAATACTTAGGAATAAAATTAACTAAAGAGGTAAAAAACTTATACATCGAGAACTATACAAGATTGTTCAAGGAAATCAAAGAAGACCTAAATAAATGGAAGAATATTCCCTGTTCATGGATAGGAAGACTGAATATTATTAAGATGTCTATCCTACCAAAACTGATCTACATATTCAATGCAATCCCAATAAAAATCAACACAGCCTTCTTTAAGGAACTAGAAAAACTAACTATGAAATTTATTTGCAATAGAAAGAGGCCCCGAATAGCCAAAGACATATTGAAAAAGAAAAACGAAATAGGAGGAATCACACTTCCTGACTTCAAATCATACTACAAAGCTACAGTGGTGAAAACACCATGGTACTGGCATAAGGAGAGACAGACAGAAAAATGGAATCAAATTGAAAGTTCAGATATAGAACCTCATGTATATAGCCATATAATATTCGATAAAGCCACCAAATCCTCTCAACTGGGAGAGAATGGCCTATTCAACAAATGGTGCCTGGAGAACTGGATAGCCATATGTAGAAGAATGAAAGAGGATTACCATCTCACACCTTGTACAAAGATCAACTCAAGATGGATCAAAGACCTAAATATAAGAGCCAAGACCATAAAGACCTTAGAAAGCAGTGTAGGGAAACATCTACAGGACCTTGTAATAGGAAATAGCTTCATGAATATCACACCAAAAGCACGAGCAGCAAAAGAACAAATAGATAAATGGGACTACCTCAAAATTAAAGCCTTCTGCACCTCAAAGGAGTTTGTCAAGAAAGTAAAAAGGGAACCCACACAATGGGAGAAAATATTTGGCAACCATATATCTGATAAGAGACTTATAACTTGCATATGTAAAGAACTCATATATCTTGAAAACAAAAAGATAAACAACCCATTTAAAAAATGGGAAAAAGATTTAAACAGACACTTCTCCAAAGAAGAAATACAAATGGCTAAAATGCACATGAAAAAATGCTCCAAATCTCTAGCTATCAGGGAAATGCAAATCAATACTACAATGAGATACCATCTTACTCCCATAAGATTGGCAGCCATGAAAAAAACAGTAGAATACAAATGCTGGAGAGGATGTGAAGAAAGGGGAACACTCATCCATTGCTGGTGGGAATGCAGAAGGATCCAACCATTCTGGAGGACAGTTTGGCGGTTTCTCAAAAAATTATCCATAGATTTGCCATATGACCCAGCAATACCACATCAGATGGGCAATACCCATCAGATCTGAAAACAAGGACACAGACCGATATATGTATACCAATGTTCATAGCAGCATTGTTCACTATCGCCAAAAGTTGGAATCAATCCAAATGTCCATCAACAGATGAGTGGATCAATAAAATGTGGTATATACACACAATGGAATTCTACTCAGCTGTAAGAACCAATACACTACAATCAGATGAACCTTGAGAATCTTATGTTGAGTGAAGCAACCCAGGCATTGAAGGACGAATACTATATGACCTCAATGATATGAAATAAGTTAACTGCCTCAGAGAGCTAGAGTCTGGAAAAGTGGCTTACAGGAAATCGGGGGGTGGATTAAGGATGTGAGTTAATGTCTGCAGGGGTGGAATCTGTGATGAGCTGGTGGTAAGTATGAGCACAAAGAAGGGACAAAATGGGGGCAAGGGGTTACCTTCGGGTGGGGTTTTCTGGGTTTGAGTGGGGCTGGGGATGGGAAGAGAGGTAATATTGTCTAAGAAATAGGTGGGAGGGAGGGGCAACATACGAATATGGGAGAGTGTCAGAAGTTCGTTGAGAACTAAATGTTGAGTAAAACGTATCAAAGTATAAGCAGGAGGGTTACCTGGCTAGGACGCTCAGGGGGTATGGTATGATGCGTGACGGACTCCGGAGGGAATAGCTGAAGGCTCATTTTGCCAAGGTGGGTACTACCATTGGGTGGGGTGGACCCATATCCTGGGGAAGACTAATGCCGTTGAATAGAGAGAACTGTATCTCTCATGAGAAAGGACGGCTCCCAGGGCATTACATTGGCAGGCGTTGTGGGCCCTAAGGGGAGGGGAAAATGGATGTGGAATGGATGGAACAAAGGTAAATAAGGGGGCAAAACAGGAGTTATGTGAGAGTACACGAGGATGAATATAAAACAGCTAATATTCCACCAAAAACATATAGGGGACGACAGACTAATAATGAAAACCATAAGACAAAACATAGGATAACTAAAAAATTTAGAAAACTGTACAGCCTAAAGTATGGACCACATAGTAAGCACAAATGTCACCTTGTTTGAAAACTATAATTTCGGAATCTGTACATCAGTTTCAGGAAATATGATATGAATAAGTTAAAAGATTATTGCTGTGCAAGGGAAAAGGTTTTATGGTGGATCTGGGGAAATACTGTATATTGTATATATGAATTTCAGTGATCTAAGACTCTTCTGAAGCTGACATTATGTTGGGATTCACTTTACGGGAAGTTTTGGATCACAGAGCGGTTCAACAATGGCAGCGGAGGAATACTGATATGGGATGTTATTGACAGGCTATATATGGTTGACAGGGAGTTATACAGGGCAGATGCCCAGGGTATATGGTAATGTCTATATATACTCATAGTGGAAACAAAAACAACAGCTGGGGGGGTACTGGGCTCCTGGCCGGGGGGTCACTGTTGTCGGCCCTGGGAGAGCAGCGGCAATCCTCCAGGTGCAACGGCAAGAACCAGGAAGGAAGGAGGGCCCAACAGTGGGCTCGTGATACTAATGGTTACACTTTTGAGCCTATACACCTGCAATAAGAACAAGGCCTAGAGTAGCATTGTGCCTGGGGGTTTCCTCCTGACAGCCTTCATGTTACTCAAATGTGGCCACTCTCACAGCCAAACTCAGCGTGTAGATGCGATGCATTCCCCCCAGCGTGGGACACGACACCCGGGGATGAGCCTCCCTGGCACCGAGGGATCACTACCACATACCAGCTGAAGAAGCAACTAGAAAATGACCTTGAATTAAAGATTCAATGTGGAACAGCAGAATATACCTGTCTACATATAATAACATGACTTCGGGAAGCTGTTTGACCTAATGTAAGGGGGAAATGGAAAGGAGAAATGAGATTATAAGGCTGTGAGTCTCTAAAAAAGAGTCTGGATGTTGTCAGAAGGAATACCCCTATGTACAACTGAACAGAGTCTAAGAGACAGATAAGGTAGATACAACCCCAGGTATTGGTTCTTTTGAGGGATAAAGAGACCCACGGGTTCTATGGTCATGGCAGAAGGGGTTTACTGCCATGACAGATAGCCCTTCTTTGGAGCTGGTGTTTCTGCATGATGGAATTGGACTCAGAGGGGATCTCTTTTCACAAGACTTGCATGCTACTTTATTGGAATTGTAGTTGGTGCTGGGTTTAAGATATATGTAGGGGATTTGAATCTCTGGACTGATAATATGACACCCAGGCCCAGAGCCTCAACAGACTTCAGCTCCTACACTTTGATTTATTGGACTTACTCCACTCAGCTAACATGGAGTTGAAGAAGGTCAACCACCACAACATGGAGCCTAGAGTGTCTACAACTGGAAGCGGGAGGAGTGCATCCAGTACCCATGTGGATTCTAAGCCCTCACTTGACATAGATGTGCAATGGACACAACCAATCCAATGTCCACAGAGAAAATGTGGAATGGGTGTGGGAACGGTAGCCATGGTGGCTGCTGGGTGTGGGGAACGGGAGGAAGAGATGAGATGTGGAGGTGTTTTCGGGACGTGGAGTTGTCCTGGATAGTGCTTCATGGACAATTACGGGACATTGTAGATCCCCCCAGGGCCCACTGGATGGAACGTGAGGGAGTCTGGGCTATGATGTGAACCATTGATTATGGGGTGCAGTGATGCTCAGAGATGAACTTACCAGGTGCAATGGATGTGTCATGATGATCGGAGAGAGTGTTGCTTTGGGGGGGGTGGTGGGGGGCGGGGGCGGTGGGGTTGAATGGGACCTCATATTTTTCATAATGTAATTTAAAAAAATAATAAATAATAAAAAAATAAAATAAAATAAAAAAAATGAGGGAGAGTTCAAAATATTCACAGATAAACAGAAATGGAAAGAGTATGTCAACAAGAACCCTGCTCTTCAAGAAATACTAAAGGGAATTCTGAAGGAAGAAAGATAAAAAACAGGAGAGGCAGAGTTGGAGTAGAGTGTAAGAGCAACAAAAAAGACAAAAAGAGAGGGAAGAAATCAAATAAAATATGACAAACACAAGTCCAAAGAAAATATGGCTAACACAAATAATTTCTTGAAAGTAATAACACTGAATGTTAATGGATTAAACTGACCTGTCAAGAGACTCAGACTGGAAGATTGGATAAGGAAATATGACCCATCTATATGCTGTCTACAGAAACACGTCTTAGACCCAGGGATTCAAGGAGGTTGAAAGTGAATGGCTGGAAAACAATCTTACAAGCAAATAATAACCCAAAAAAAAAAAAGGCAGGAATAGCTATATGAATATCAGACAAAATAGACTTTAAATGTTAAACAATTGTGAGAGAAAAAGAGGGATACTATATATTAGTGAAAGGGATAATCTTTCAAGAAGAATGAACAATCATAAATATTTATGCTCCTAACAAGGGTGCCTCCAAATACATGAGGAAAACACTGGAAAAACTAAGTGAAAGAATAGATGCCTCTACAATTATAATGGCAGACCTTAATACATCACTATCAACTTTGAACAGATCATCTCAAAAGAGAATGTATAAAGAAACAAAAACTTTGAACAGTATATTAGAGGAGCTGGACCTAATAGACATATACAGATCATTACACCTGAATACAGCAGGATATACATTTTTCTCAAGTGCACATGGATCATTATCCAAGATAGAAAATATGCTATGCCACAAAGAAATGCTCAATGAATTCAGAAAGATTGAAATCACACAGAATAATTTTTCTAACCACAGTGGAGTGAAACTGGAAATCTGCAAGGGCCAGAGGCACAGATTTCACACCAATATATGGACATTAAACAGCACACTCTTAGAAAAACAGTGGATAAAAGAGGAAATCTCAAATTAATAACTGCCATGAAACTAGTGAAAATGATAACACAACATACCAAAGGTTATGGGATACAGCAAAAATAGTACTGAGAGGGAAATTTATAGCCATAAATTCATACATCAAAAAAGAAGAAAGTGCAAAAATTGAAGGACTGTGCATTTGGAGGAATTCATAAAAAAAAAACAAAAAAAATAACCCCATAGGAAGAAGAAAGAAAGAAATAACAAAGATAAGAGCAGAACTAAATGAAATAGAAAATAAGAAAGCACTTGAAAAGATAAACACAACCAAGAGTTGGTTCTTAGAGAAAATCAATAAAATTGACAAACCCTTAGCAAGGCTAAGAAAGAAAAATAGAGAGAAGATGCAAATACACAAAATAAGAAATGAGAAAGGAGATATCACCACTGTCCGCACAGAAATAAAGACTATCATAAGAGAATACTTTCAAAAACTATATTCCAACAAAAATGACAATTCAGAGGAAATGGACAAATTCCTAGAAACCACATAAGCAGCCTCTATTGATGAAAGAAGAAATTGACGATCTCAACAGACCAATCACAAATAAAGAGATAGAATCGGTCAGTAAAAACCTTCCAACTTAGAAGAGCCATGGGCGAGACTGCTTCACTGGTGAATTCTACAAAACATTCCAGAAAGAACTAATGCGAATCTTGGTGAAAGTCTTCCAAAAAATCAAAACAGAAGGAACATTACCTAACACATTCTATGATGCCAACATTAACCTTGTACCAAAGCCAAACAAAAACACAACAAGAAAGGAAAATTACAAACCAATTTCTCTAATGAACCTAGACAGAAAAATCCTCAACCAAATACTTGCTAACTGTATTCAACAACACAATAAATGAATTATACACCATGACCAAGTGGGATTCATTCCTTTTATGCAAAGATGGTTCAACATAAGAAAATCAATCAATGTAATACATCATATAAACAAATTGAAGAAAAAAAACCCACGTGATTATATCTATAGATGCAGAGAAAGCATTTGACAAAATACAGCACCCTTTCTTGATAAAAACACTGCAAAAGATCGGAATACAAGGAAATTTTTTGAACCTGATAAAGAGAATATATGAAAAACCCACAGCCAACATCATTTACAATGTTGAAATCCTAAAATCTTATCCTCTATTTTCACAAACTAGCAAGGATGCCCAATATCACTTCTTCTATTTAACATTGTCTTAGAAGTACTTGCTTGAGCACTGAGGCAAGAATGAGATATAAAAGGCATTCAAATTGGAAAGGAAGAAGTCAAAATTTCACTATTTGCAATTGATATGATCCTATACATAGGAAAACCTGAGAAGTCTAAAACAAAGCCTCTAGAACTCATAAATGAGTTTAGTAAATTCGCAGGTTATAAGATCAATGTGCAAAAATCAATAGCCTTTCTGTACCCCAATAAAGAGCAAGCTGAGGACGAAATCAAGAAACAAATGCCATTTACAATAGTCAATAAAAAATTGAATATCTAGGAATAAATTTAACTAAAGATGTAAAAAACTTATACACAGAGAACTACACAAGACTGTTCAAGGCAATCAAAGAATACCTAAATAAGTGGAAGAATATTCCCTGTTCATGGATAGGAAGACTAAATATTATTAAGATGTCTATCCTACCAAAACTGATCTACACATTCAATGCAATTCCAATAAAAATCAACACAGCATTCTTTAAGGAACTAGAAAAACTACATATGAAATTTTTAGGAAAGGAAAGAGGCCCCAAATAGCCAAAGTGCAATGGCAAAGACCAATAAAGATGGATGGTCCAATGGTGAGTCCTTGATTCTGATGGCTCCAATTATGAGCCTGTGTGCCTGAAATATGAACTAGACCTAGAGCTTTGAGATGCCTAAGAGTTACCTCCTGAGAGCCTCCATGTTGCTCAAATGTGGCCACTCTCTAAGCCAAACTCAGCATATAGATGCATTGCCTTCCCCAAGCATGGGGCATGACTCACAGGGATGAGCCTCCCTGGCACCAAGGGATTACTACCAAGCATCAGGTGATGATGTAACTAAAGATACACCATGAACAAAGAGGTCAGTTCAGATCAGCAGAATATCTTAGCCTACATGTAATATCAGGTTTTAAAAACTGCATTTTGACTTTGGATGAAAAGGGGGAAATGGAAAGGACAAGTAAGTTTATTTTGCTAAGAGTTTCCAAAAAAATACTCAGGAGGTCATTAGGGGGTGATGCTTATGCACGTCTCAGCAGGGTACCAGAGACAGCCAAGGTAGATTGAAACTCAGGTGCTGGTTCTCCTGAGGGCTGCAGAGACCATATGTACCATCGTCATAGCAGATGGCTCTGGAGTTCAGGGCCATGTCACTTGGCCCTACTTTGGATTTTGTGTTCCTGAGTGTGATGGAGTTGGATTCAGATGTGACCTTTCTACACATGCCTCTTCTGTTACTTTTACAGGAACTGTGGTTGTCTGAGGGGTTGGTGTATACTCAGGATATCAGAATCTCTGAACTGTCTATGTGCTGGCCTAGCCCTGAACCTCAGCAGACTTGCATTGCAGCTCCACCTTCTGGTTTCTTGGGCTTACCCTGGCCAGCTGACAAGGTGTTGAAGAGGGTCAATCACCACATCAGGGAGCAAAGAATGACTACAGATGCAAGCAGGAGAATTTCACCCATCATCCATGTGGAATCTAAGCCCCTTCTTTCTTTTTTTTTGTTTTTGTTTTTGTTTTTTTTAATTTATTTTTATTGACTTTGTAATAATATTACATTAAAAAATATATATATATATATATGAGGTCCCATTCAACCCCACCACCCCCACCCCATCTCTCCCCCCCCAGCAACACTCATTCCCATCATCATGACACATCCATTGCATTTGGTAAGTACATCTCTGGGCACCTCTGCACCTCATGGTCAATGGTCCACATCATGGCCCATACTCTTCCCCCATTCCATCCAGTGGGCCCTGTGAGGATTTACAATGTCCGGTGATTGCCCCTGAAGCACCATCCAGGGCAGCTCCATGTCCCAAAGATGCCTCCATCTCTCATCTCTTCCTGCCTTTCCCCATACCCATCAGCCACCATGTCCACTTTTCCCAATCCAATGCCACCTTTTCTATGTGGACATTGGATTGGTTGTGTCCATTGCACCTCTATGTCAAGAGGAGGCTCAGATTCCACATGGATGCAATCCTCCCACTTTCAGTTGTAATCACTCTAGGTTCCATGGTGTGGTGGTTGTCCTTCTTCAACTCCATCTTAGCTGATGTGGTGAGTCCAATAAATCAGATTGTAGGTGCTGGAGTCTGTTGAGGGTCAGGGCCTGGCTATCACATTGTCAGTCCAGAGATTCAAATCCCCTAAATATATCTTAAACCCCAACACTAACTGCAACTCCAGCACATTAGCATGAAAGTCTTATGAAGAGAGATCCCATCTGAGTCCAGATTCACCACACATAAACACTGTTTGACCTAATGTAAGGGGGAAATGGAAAGGAGAAATGAGTTTATATGGCTACGAGTCTCTAAAAAAGAGTCTGGAGGCTGTCAGAAGGATTGCCCTTATGCACAACTGAGCAGAGTCTGAGAGACAGATAAAGCAGATACAACCCCCAGGTATTGGTTCCTTTGAGGGCTAAAGAGACCCATGGGAGATATGGTTATGGCAGATGGGGTTAACTACCAGGTCAGATGACCCCTCTTTGGAACTGAAGTCATGTTATTATATATGTAAAGAGGGATATTCTGCTGATCCGTGTTGAACCTTTAATTCAAGGTCATTTCTAGTTGCATCTTCAGCTGGTATGTGCTAGTGATCCCTCGGATTTAAATAGTATTATTCACTATCAACCAAAGTTTACTTCACATATAGTAGCCTATAATTACCTCTTTTATTAAACATGCCATATACCCATTATAATTCATGCAAGAACATTCTTATACTAACACTATTAATTGTAGTCTTTTGTCTCCAAAAGGCTCACTCTGTTCTGTGTTATCTTAAAATCTTTTAATTTTATCTTTTAATTTTTTTATCTTTTACTTTTTTCTAATAACCTATGCAACTTAAAGTTTTGTCTTTTACCTATAAATTTCACTGTTGGTAATTATACTCTAAATATTGTGCCTCCAAAATGAGAGCCTTTTTAACAAACATCTCCCACTCCTCTTGTCAATCTTTCAATGACCATCCTTGTTCTTAGAATAAATTTCAAAGCCTTAAATGAACTACACCACCTGTACAATCTGACTAGGGGCTTCCTCATCTCACATCTTCTCCCTCCTCATTAAGTCCTGGAGACTCTGTTTCCTCTCTGCACCTGGCAACCTCAGGGCCTTTGCTTACGATGTCCCGTGCTTATAAATTTCTTTTCTATCTCACTGTCCCTTTCCCCTACCTACTCCTAAGTGTCAGTTTCTACCCTACTCCTGCTCATTCTCCAGGTACCTTCTCGTGTTTTTCTTTTTCCTCACTTGCTATAACAAAGTGCAAACATTCCCCTTTATTCTCTCATTGCAACCTCAATTTCCCTTCACAGTCCAATGCCATCCAATCATCTTTTCAACTAGATTTGTGAGGGGAGCATGAAGTCCTATTGTGTTTACTTTTATATAAACACAAAACAAGTACTTTAAAGAAACTGATATCATGTATGTTGAGTGAATGAAAAAGTAAAACAAAATTAATACACATTCACAAATTTATTCAACTAATATATTGATGTCTATTATGCACCAGGTCATGTGCATAGAAAGCATTTCCTCTGAAGATTTGTTGATTTATAGTCATAATTTCACTTCAGAGAGGAATTCCTTATGGATCAGTAATGCAGTATCAACAGTATAATAGTATGCACTTAAATTAGACCCAAAAGAAGTATGAGAATAATCTGATCCCAACTTCCATTTTAATAATTTTACTAAGCAAATGTATTCATTGAAAAATGTTTCAGGTGAGAGAGGTGTACAAAGGTGGATTAAGATGATACCTAAGATGATGAAATCTGAGAGCTGTATACTGCCCACCTCCACCACCCACACCCATGTGGGAACACAGCTTCTTCACCCAGTTCATGCTGGGTGTATGAGCTCCTCACTTCTGCCTGCAGTTGGTCATCCTGCCTGTAGTGATGGGATCTTGTTCTGGTTCTTGCAACAGAAACTGATTAATGTTTATTTATTAGCTTAGTCTATATCTCGACTGTGACAACCTTCAGTGCTACGAATGCTGCGGTGCTTATCCATGTACTATCTATGCTAGGAATGATTTTTCATTTCTAGGATTATTGGTTTCTATTTGAGTCCAAATCCTGGAATTATACAAAACACTTATCTTTGATAAGTGGTTCACAAGTTCCCCAAAGGTATCCGGCAGGTTGCTTTACTCTAAATTTACAATGACCTTGAACACATTTGCTTATGATTTGTGACTTAAAAACAAAAGCCATAGTTTTTTTTCTGAATGTCCTGTATTTTTTCCCCATAGAAAACATTTTTGCACATTGTGGAACACATTGTACAACAGTGGTCAAAAGAACATAGATTATCATGTTGGTACAGGCAAAATAGTACATGAAGGAAGTGATAAGACCTTTGAACCACTTCTTCTTAATGATGATGATGATGACGGAAAAATTAAGGGATAAATAAATGGATTTCCTTTAACAGTAGATCTTGCTTACTGTTCCACAGCTAATTTGCTGTGGTTTGGGGCTCAGTTGACTCATCTGAGAGACAAGGTGTACAGATTACAGGATCCTTATGCTCAGTTTCAGACCAGTGTTCCTGTGACTTGCTGTCAGCAAATGAAATACATAAAACATAGAAGAAAATACACTGAAACATTCCCTGGTTCCATACTTCCTAAGAAACTTAGCAGTTTATCAGGTGATTTCAGATATCAGTTTAATCTTTCAAATTTAATTCTCTTTATCCCCTTCCCAGAAACTCACATATGGAGATGGAAAAACCAGCCAAATCATTTGGCAAAAGAAGTAATAGATCAATCTAAAAGTTATAAGCTGTTCTGTCATCACCTGATTCATTTCTTCATTTTGAAAGGAAAAAAAAATCACTTTTAGCCATTCTAGTAGTTTAGAATACATTGTGGTCATCAAGGCTTTTAATATATCGAGCTCCTTTGTAAGTATTATTGGCCATTTTTATATCATAAATTGCAAAATTGTTTAAGTTTTTGTCCATTTCTGATGTGGGCTATTCAGCATATATTAATGCATCATGGAGTTTTTCAGGTATATGTATTGAGAATATTTTCTCCTAGAGTGTGGACACTTCATTTTATACAGTACTCTTTTTTATTTTTATCTCTTATTGCCATGAGGATTTCTTCTTAATATAACAACCCAGTTATTTCCTTTGTGGGTATGATATAATGTGACACATGCAGACATGCTCTTCAAAAGCATTTCAGTTTAATTAACATATTGATATTAACGCCATGGTTGGAATTTTAAAATGAAATAATGTGTATGCTTTAAACAATTATTGAATATCTCCCAATAGCTATGTGAGTCGTATTCCAATTCTAAAACCCTAGATTTTGAGGGAATTGCTTCTTTCTCATAGTGCAGAAAATATGTGGTTGGGTGCTATCAAACTGACTTACACCGCCGGCATCAGTTCTTTTGGTTTAAGCTTTTAGAACATTCTTTGCATCTGGTGCAGTCCATGGGTCAAAAATGAGCATTGGTCCAATTTCAGCAACAGGAGGAAGTACATTTCAAGATTGATGGAGAAAATATAATTTACAAATGCAATGAACTGCATTCTTCTGCTTAAGCAAATTTGAGTTTTGTTTTCTGTTGCTTGAAACCAAAAGATATCCAGGTTATTCAGTGACTTGATATAATTATAGTAGAATTTATGAGAGCATCACTGGGTCTATCTTTATATAGACAGTCAACAGGGTCTAGCTTTATATAGACAGTCAACAGTAAGAATGATTTTATTTTAGATGTTCTGTTTCTTCTTCCTCTCTTTGCTCACCTGTTCAGTCTTATCATCTGACTCTACTTTCATTTAGTCTCTCTATTCATCAATTGTACTAAGCTCCTTCTCTTCCTCTGTGTAGTCCTTTTTCCATTCCTCTCTCTTTCTGCCTTTCCCTCAATTATTTCATTCATGAATTCATTCCAAAATTTTCCCTTTGACTCTCCCTCTCCATTCATCCACCTGTCTATCCAGTCATTCCTCCCATTGATTCATTTAACAAACATTTTTACTCTCATTTGTATGCTTAAGAATCCAATTAGTATTGCACTAGAAAGAAAAATTATAGGCTAATATAAATTTAAACAGATGCAATAACTTTTCATACAAATTTACTTCAGTCTAAAAGAAGAACATCACAAAATGGCCCATTAAAGTTTTTCCCAATAATTCATATTCAGTTTTATTAATGAAATTTTTAAAGTTAACAGGCAAAGGGAAAAAATATACAGAGTGAAAAAAGTAAAAATTTACATTATCCAAATCATTAAAAATCTCTGAAAAACCTGGAAATGAAAGAAATAGTTTTTATCTTAAACAGTTATGATAAAACAATTTGCCACTAAACCTGGATGATCATGAAAACTTTGACAAATTTCCCACTTAAGACATGAGAAATAGAAGGAGTTCCATTAGCAACTCAAAGATTATGAATCATATTCAACAAATAAAGAAATAAGAGATAAAGAATTGGAAAAAAAAAGGAAAGGCGAAGTTGCCTATAATATATATATGATCCAAGAAGTAAGAGAAATAATAGTTTTGTATACAACATGAATAACCTTTGAAAATGTAGCAGCAAAAAAAGACCTTCATATTACCTACAACAAATAGGAGAATTTATTGTCCTTATATGTAAAAAAATAAGTATGCAAAATACACATATTTACATAAATTATCAATGATTGGTGATTAGTAGAGGAGAGAATGGAAAGAGATAGCCAATCCCTGAGAGAAAAAACTTGCCTGTTGCAAATATATCAGCTTTCCCACAAATTAATCAATAATGTAAATTTATTTCAAACCCGAATCTAATAGCATTTTTTTCATAGCTTCTGACAAGCCATTTCCAAAGGCCAAATGAAAGAAAATAAACAAAAATAGCCTTAGGTACCAACACCAGTCCTCCTTACTTAAATTGTTGTTTTATTCTGTCTCGATTTCCTGGGGGAGAAGGCTGGAGAATGGATGCAGATGGACAAACAGAAAGTATCCAGCACAGTACTTAATTTTAGTGCTCGTCCTTCCTCCTTCAGTTGCATTTTTCTCATAAAGCAGTACTTATGTAAATTTGAAAATCAACGCCAAAGACTTTTTCAAAAACTCTCGTTTCGAAAGGCAGTCATCGGGAAGTGGACTTGGCCCAGTGTTTAGTGCGCCCGTCTACCACATGGGAGGTCCGCGGTTCAAACCCCAGGGCCTCCTTGACCCGTGTGGAGCTGGCCCAAGCACAGTGCTGATGCGCACAAGGAGTGCCCTGCTACGCAGGAGAGCTGCCCAGTGCAAAGGAAAGCGCAGCCTGAATAGGAGTGGTGCCACCCACACGGAGAGCTTACACAACAAGATGATGCAGCAAAAAAAGAAACAGATTCCCATGCCACTGACAACAACAGAAGAGGACAAACAAGAAAGCACAGTTAATGGATACGGAGAACAGACAACTGCTGGCGGGGGGGGGGGTGTTAAATAAATAAATAAATCTTTTTTTAAAAAGGCAGTCATCAATTTGTTTGATCCACATAGCACTTTCTATTAGATAAGCATGACAGGTGGTATTATACTGAGGTTTAGGAGTGTAAGTGACTTTTCAAAGACCAAATAGGGTCTAGGCTTATAAAGTAGATCCATTACATCTATGTGAAATCTCAGAGGTACTGATCTTGAGAAAGGCTCTTTGAAAATGAACAATCTGAGTAATATGAAAGGATCATAAACATCATCATTACCACTGTACTTCCATTGGGCAGAAAGTTGCATCTCCAAAAATGAATTTGATTTTAATTACAATAGAGTTCTTACCCTACCTTCCTTCCCTCTCCCCTCCCTCCCTCCCTCCCTTTCTCTCTCTCTTATTGACTTTCTTTTTCCTCCATTCTTTTCAAAAAAATTTACATACTTGGCTAATAAAAGAGAAAGAGAAATTCAACACAATGGGATGCAAAATGATTCAAATCCTTTGATCTGCTTGCTAAGGCTGAGAATCAAATTTGATTCTGAGTTACTTGATACTAGTAAATAATTCAATTCTCAATAATCAGAAAGGAAGAATATGTAATTTTCTCAGAAAAAAATGTCAGATATTCTTAGAGATCATATCTAAAACATGTTCTTAAGTAGGACCCCTAATTTAGATTCTGAATTGCAAAGTGAACATAGTACATCATAAGATTTACAACTAATAAAATGGAATAATATTCCATGATTATTTCTTGAAATCAGGGTAAAACATTAAACTCTCTGCATTTCAGAAGCTAATGCTCAGCACATAAAGCTTCTGTCATTCTCTGTATGATCAGACCTGGAATTTACAGAAGCTAGAAAGGAGAACACAAATCCTATCTCTTTTAGGTCATCTTCACTACAATTAGCATTTCTGCCAGACAGGCTTTAGAGTGGCTTAGACACATTGAGGTTATTCTCTCCAACAAATCCAGAAATGGTGCTGTAATTAGGAACAAAATGTACTATCAAGTATAACATAAAAGTTGTAATCATATTGAGCATAGTAAACATCGTGGCTTTAGTTCAAGAGGGGAAAAGTCAAATAAATACATTAGGGAGTTCAGAAAAATGAGTTATTTATACATAAGAATTTATTATTCTTAAAATCTGATCATGGAAATCTGGGAGCTAATAAGGAATATTCCATAAATGGTATTGGATCACTAAGACTACCATAAAGAGATGAAAGAAAGGAAAAGCTGATAGTGTTTATAAGGGAAATTAGAAAAACAAAAGTGTAAAACAAAGTGGGCGAATTTCTGTAAATTTAGTAATTACACACACAATGAATGCAGAGCACTCATATTCATCAGTCTATTTGATATGAGGAAACAAAAACCTAATTTAAAGTTAAAAATTTAGATTGCTGAAAGATGTGTTCCTGAACACTTTGAGAGAATGTAGGAAATTCATGTGTTAATTGATGGCAAATTACATTATATTTTTATCTAATACCTGAATGCAAGCATGGAGTAGATTTTCATCAGTCCCCTGATTTGTTTTAGGAAACAAATGAGTTAAAACTTAAGAAGACTTATTGCCCCCAGAATGTGTTTTATTCCATAACCCATGGTGAGTGTTCCTATCTGGCCTTAAGAAAATAATATAGCACTTTGGAGCAAAGATGCAGCCTAGTAATCCAGCACTGGAAGCCAAGATGGAGAAGATCTCCACAGCTACCATGACCTTCCCCTTGGTGCTGTGGTAGACAGGAAGGAAAGTGACCCAAACACTGCAGAACACCAACATGCTGAAGGTCAAGAACTTGGCTTCATTAAAGGTGTCAGGCAGGTTCCTGGCCATGAAAGCTACAATGAAGCTCCCAAGTGCCAAGCAGCCCAGGTATCCCAGGACACAGTAGAAGGCAATGGCTGAGCCCTTATTGCACTCGATGATGATATAACCAGGCTCAGAGTGTGCATCTTTATCAATGAATGGGGGAGAGGTTCCCAGCCAGATGCCACAGAGTGTCATCTGGATCAGGGAGCAAATGGGAATAACAAAGTTAGGTGCCCCTGACACCAAACACTGTCTCAACCTTCTCCCTGGAGCAGTGACCTTGAATGCCAGAACCACAGTGATTGTTTTGGCCAAAACAGTGGACACAGCCACAGTAAACACAATTCCAAATGTGATTTGTTGGAGAATGCAGATGGTTGTGTTTGGGCGACCAATGAAGAGTAAGGAGCAGAGGAAGCAGAGCTTGAGGGAGATGAGCAGGATGTAGCTGAGGATCCTGCTATTGGCCTTGACTATGGGAGTTTCTCGGTATTTCACAAAGACCCCAAGAATAACAGTGGTGAGGAAAGAGAAGCAAAGAGCTGTGCAGACCAGAGCCACCCCCAAAGGGTCTCCATAAGCCAGGAAGGTCACAGCTTTTTGGAGGCAGTGCTTTCTCTCACTGTTTGCATGCTCATGATCTGCACACTTCACACACTCATCCATATCTGGTGAGAAAAGCAATGTGTCATCAGCTCATGTTCAGTAATTTAACTTATTTATAAGTCCCTAAAAGAAACACATTGGGTAATTTTATCCATTTTTGTCAACTTGCATTGACTTCAAGAAAGTGTGTGTTATAATCTGTTTATTTTTCTTCCCTCAAACTTTCTCTTAGAGCTCTGACCTTCTTTCGACATTCAGACCTTCAATTGGATAGGAATTGCTCTTTTCATTCAATGTTGACTTTTCGTTCAGTTCTTCTTAAAACTTATACACTGGTGGATAACATATACTCATAAGAGCATCTTTAGACATCCAGTACAAATATGATGTTCCATTACTGCGCCATAAGCTACATAAATATTCATCTTTGTAAATAATGCCATCCACTTTTCCAACTAGTTACACTAGCTTCAACTCCAGCAATCAACATTCTTTCCAGTTGTACCATGTTCTCTTAGACCCTTGACGTGGATGTTGTTTAATTTTTGCTATTATGGGGGATGCTTTGAGCTTTTTCACTATGACTTTTGTTTGGAATTTCTTGGTGAGTAATTAATCTGAACACGAGCTCATATGTTCATTGCACATTTCAAGATGTTTTTGAGGAAAGAGTTGTGCTCAAGCCATGCCCTTTTTATTGCTGTATTTTCTGTCTCTCTTGTGCTTTAGTAAAAGCCCTCTATATATGCTAGGAATGATTTCTCACTGGCTAGATCTATTTTACACATTTTATCCAACTTATGTTGTTCCCTTGTATTTCTAATTTGGTAAACAATGGTGTTGCTATTTATTTTTAAATATTGAATGGATGCTCACTTTTATTCAATGTTTTCCTGAATTTTTTTGAAATGATGGTTTCTCCTTTTCGAGGTGCTCATGCACCGATTTATTTTGCATAAAATAAACTTGATCACAATAAGTTCTTTATGTTATATAGCTGGATTTGGATTGCAGCTTTTCTTAACAGCAAATGTGAGTTTAGTCTCAAGAGAAAAATTGACCCAAATATTTTATTTCTTACAGCAATGTTATCAGACTTTGGTACCAATGTTAAGCTCTTCTAGTAAAATTAAATGTGCATTTTTCCAGATTTTCCTAATATCTGGAAAAGTTTGAGTAGATAAGGATTCTTTTTTCCTTGAAAGTTTGGTTGCATTTTTCAGTGAAGTCATTGGTCCCCCAATTTTATTTTTAGTAGATATGTCATTTTAAACTATGGTTTAATATCCTAAGTCGATACGAATATTTTCAGATTTTCCATTTTTCTTGGGACACTTAACCTTTATTTTTGTGGAAATTTGAGAATTTCATTTAAATTTTCAAATATATTGATATGAAGTTATTTTTACTATCCTTTATGATTTAATATTTCTGTACATATATCCCACTTTTAAGTCTTTTCACTATTTATTATGCAATTTTTCTTAATCATTATCTATCAATTTATCATTATCTAACAATTTGTCTTTCATTAGATTTAGCTTTGAGTTTTATCCTTTCATATTTGTCTTTTATTACGTTTTCTTTTTATACTTATTATTTTCAGTCTTCCACTTTCTTTATGTGTACTCTAATGTTATTATTTTAGCTCGTGATACTTAAACATCAGATTTTTTTTACATTTAAATATGCATACTAATAATACATACATAGGTATATAAAATTTAACATTAAACGTTATTCTCTGAGGATACCTTTAGCCTTATCATATAAGACATAAAATGTGGCAATTTCAATTTTAAACATTTCATAAATCCTATCATACTATTTACTTTAAACCATGGGTTATTTAATAGTGTATTTCTTAATCTCCAAATGTGTGGGAACTGACTTTGTAGATATACTATTCTTTTACATGTGCACATGGGGCATTTACTCAAACTTGCTTATAACCAATGTGTACAGGAATCATTTTCTCAAGTTGACTAAATCCAGGTTATATCATTAGAACAACATGTTTCAAAAAACTGAAACAACAGTAACCATTTCAGGGAATTAAATTGCATACTAATCACCAAAGAGACTTAGAAATTTACCACCATAGAAGTGATTCTATAATTTAATATCATGAATATGAATAATTTCACGATGTTAATTATATTACGAAAAGAATATTAAAGACTATTCTACATCATATCTCAAACCCCATCCTCAATATTCTGTGTGATCCTGTCATATTCAAACTCTTTTCGGGTACTCTGAATCTCTGAATATTATATGCAGTGGTGGTTTCCTTTTCTTCACTTATAATAATTTGGCTAATATTTTATTCCTCCCTTCACTCATTTTATATAATACTAAGTTCCTGCCTCTCTGATGAACCCATGAGACCCGTCCTCTCAATGCAGGTACGGGTCAATAGGTTCCTGTTCAAACATTCACTGTGTGCTTTAAGCATGGACCAAAAAAGTCTATGTTTTTCTCCCCAATTACCTGGGAACTTGATGAGAGTGGAAACTATAACTCCTCATTAAGGGTACGTTAGATCATCCTCATTTTGTACACAATAGAAATAAATATTTCTAAAATCATTCCCAAACATTCTGAGCAGCTGCTCTGTGTCATGAACAGTTTTAGGCACAGAAACTGAGGAAGGTCTAAACACATTGCTTAAATATAATCTAAACAAGCTTTCACTCAGTACGGAAATCAGGTACTTGTAACACCATGTACTAAATTCCAAGAGAGGGAGGAAAGGTGTATTAGTTTGGTGGCATCAACAAAAGGGATTCCTAGAGACTATTTGGCCTTACATGTGCCTGAACAATGACTCAAATAAGCTAGTTCTGGGCAGAGAATTGGTGTCATTTCAAAGGGAAATATTTTTTATGTAAAAATGAAATTACTATACAAAGGAAGGAAGAATTTTGTTTCTGTAGTTGTCCTCCAGATTCTTTCTAATACCTTGTATGAATTGGGGATATAAAGGAGATTTGGGGACTTTTTGTGGGTATAAACTTACCTGTCTCATTGGAAATCTCATTCTCTGGGCAGGGGGTGCAAAGAAAACAACAGGCAGCTTTTCCCTCCTGAAAGGTTTTCCTGAATCCAGGAAAACACTTCTCACTGCATACAGATTTGGGAGTCTGGGAAGAAATCAGATACATGCTCTTAACAGTGAACATTTAATTCACCAGTATTTAGAAGGTTGAAGTATTGGAGCACCAACAAATTTAAATTTCAAATACCTAAGTCAAATTAATTGATAAGATATCAGGTTTATTACATGATATGAAATATAATAACTTAGATATGTATCTTTAAATAAATGTTTTCTTTTTCCACCCTTTGTATAGTAGGTGAGAAAATTTATCAAGTGAAATGGTAAGTGGTTAAACTAATAATCTGGTCATGTACTTAGCTGGAAGGAGGGTATAAAGCCTCTGTGTTGGTTAGGTTAATGTATTAACACGGTCACTGTTTGGTCAAGTAAACTCTGGGCTAATTGTTATAAAGGATATTTATGGATGTTAATCATCATGTAATAAACTGCATAAACGACTGATTACATGTACAATCCACCAGGGAGATTTCTGTCAACAATGAATAAGGTTTTTTACAATCAGACTACCTTAAAACAGGAATTGATTTCAGGATTTGGAGAGAATTTCCCAGCTCCTGTTTGGACAGGCAGCGTCTCCTGGGAACTGATCAAGGGCCTTCATGGTACCTTCATTGGAGCCCCTGTTTTCAGCCTGCCTGCAGAATCTGGACTTGGCCATCCCCATGGCACATGAGAGAATTTTTATTGAATCTCTTTCTATTCACAGATATCTCCTGTTGATTCTGTTTCCTTAGAGAAACTTGCCTATTACAACCTCCATGACAAGATTTTTGATATTTTGTTGTAATACTACGCATGGTAATTGGGTCCTACCCACCTCTGAAAATCCTATGGCCCATTCTATCACCTCCTCAGATATAGACAATTGTTGATCTCGTGGCACAGCTGAGTCAAATTGTCCTACTTTAACTTTAAGTCCAAAACCTTCTGGAAAATTCCAAAAGTTGAGAATGTCATAACTGGCTTCCAGTTTCCTTTCATCATCAAAATACACTGGGTCACCAGCAGGATTGTGAAGTTGGATGTTCTTTAGAAATGGGTGCAGCTAAAAGAGACACACCTGTGAGGAAGTGGGTCCTCTGATCAAGGACAGATCACCAAGTTCAGAACATCCCTGATACTCTGTAATCCCTGCTTCCTAAGGCAATTTTATTATTAACATTCAATTAAGTAAAAAAAAAGAAACCTTAAGGAGTACTAAAATGTCATAGCATAAAATATTAAGTTTCAGGGGAAAACTCCAAATACAACGAGATGAAAACAATCTGTGAGTGTGGGATACAGACAAACATTATTAGAAGAATCATATCTAAACACTCTCAATTGCTAACTGAATTCTCCCCAAGCAAAGCCATCAATATCTGAAGAGCTTGCAGAATTAAATGATATAATTTATATACAGTATCTAACAAAGTGCCTAAAGCTAATTCAAAAACTAGTTTGTCCCTGCTGTCATGCAGTTGTTCAATGGAAGAGGTCTAGGTATTTTATATTAAAACTTTAGGTGGGCAGAATGTTGAGGGCCTTAGTAACAAGAAGCATTGCCATTGACTAATAACTCCTTCCCTCCCTGCCATTGGCCCCTTCTTGTTCATTACCGTTTCTGCACAGGGTTAGATTTACCTCTTAGACAGTGAACAAGCAAATCATCTCTTGCACTTTTCAAGAGACAGCCCTAAACTTCCTGACTTGAGCATATGCTGCATTCCAAGAAATTTATGATTATGACATGTAGTGAAATACACATGCTGTTCAATGGAAGAGGTATTACCTGCCAAGGGTAAACCATCAGTCCGAATCCATTTTCCACTGACTGTATTTCTACTCGTTGAAGAAGAATTTCATGAAGGCTCTGAGCCACAGCATACACTGCATTATAAACATTATAACTTCCTTCATTCATGTCGTTGTCAAATAGCCACCAAGGCAACAACTCCAAGGAGGCATTGGGAGGACAATTCTCCAGAGTGTTACAGTCAGATTCAGAAACCAAGCAATTAAAAGAGACCTACCACAATTTAGTGAGGTAAAAGTCTTCTGGGTATTTTGAAGGTTTAACTGCCTGGATGAAAGTTTTGAAACCAAGCATATCAGCAGTGTGGTGTGAAAAAATGAGGGCCCCATGGAGTGAGTCAAGTAAAAAGTTTCTCTCACTGGTGGTAAAATCCCACTGTGAGGTTGTAACCCAAACTTTCCCTAAAACTAAGAGTCTCCATCTCCAAAAGCTCAATCCCATTAGGGAGTCGGAGTCACCGTAAATGACAGTCACATTCACTGATGATTCTCTGATGCGTAAATGATATTGCCAGTCTTTTGAGCTAATTGTCCTCTCAGTGACAGGGATCATTTCCAAGAAGGCTGCACAGACTCCATTTTTGTCCATCTCTGCCCTCAAGTCCCAAAGAAACTTCACACCTCTATTGTCTTCTGAGATGACTAGTCCCACCCAGTTCCAGCTGAAATGGAGCATCACTGAGACCATTGCAAGGGCCAGAGTTGTGTCCTTGGGGGCCATCTGATAAAGAGATGACCGCTTGCCATCATCACTCAGTTGTGGGTCATAGAGGCCAAAAGCAAGCTAAAGGTAGGTGTGAAAGAGCCGGTATGAGAAAGAAGATTGGTCAGAAGCACAAAATCAGCCCTGATGAATATTAAACAATGTATTATTTTTTATTAAATTGTCTTTTGTTTTTAAGATACATAGATCACATAGAATTTTACCTTAAAAAATATGAGAGTCCCACATACCCAACACCCCAATCCACCATTCCTCCTACATCAACAACCTCTTTCATCAGTGTAGCACATTCACTGCATTTGGTGAATACATTTTGGAGTACTGCTGCACCATGTGGATTAGAGTCTACATTTTAGTTTATACTCTCCCACCAGTACATTCAGTGGTTATGGCAGGATATTAATGTCCAGCATCTGTCCCTGCAATATAATTTTGGGCAACTCCAAGTCCCCAAAATGCCCCTACATCCCATCTCTCTTCCACTCTCCCTGCCCTCAGCAACTATAGTGCCCACTTTTTCCAGATCAATGCTACATTTCTTCCATCACTAGTAAGAATATTTCTTTAGTAGAATACCAGTAATTTCACTCTAATCCATATTTTACCTCTCCATCCTGTGGATCCTAGATTGGTGAAATCCATTCCACCTCTATATTAAGAGGGCACTCAGATCCCACATGGTTGATGGATGTGATTCTCCTATTTTGAGTTGTAGGCACTCTAAATTCCTAGTTGTGGTGGTTGACCATCTTCCACCGCCCTGTTAGCTGACCTGGGAAGTAGATACTACTCCAGGTACTGGTGCTCCTGAGGGCTACAGAGATACACAGGTCTACAATCATGACAGCTGACTCTGGAGTTCAGTGCCTTGTCAGTGGACCCTATTTTGGAATTTGTGTTCCTCAATGTGATAGAGGTGGACTCAGATGTGACCTTTCTACACATGCCTCTTCTGTCACTATTACTGGACCTGTGGTTGGCACTGGGGTTGGTGCATATCCAGGAGACTTGAACGTCAAGAATGACCATATTGCAGCTAGGCCTTGAGCCTCAGAAGAGTTGTAAATCCTACTCACTCGTTCATTAAAAAATGTTTTAAAAAGGAAAAAGGAAAAATTTTCTCTTCTTACTTTCTAATAATCTCCCAGTCCCTGAGAGCATATTGGAAACTACTTGATCAGTCTCAACGGTCTAGGAAACTCCTTTGGCTCTTACTCACTTGGTTTCACATATTTTCTAGAAAATGACATGTGAACATCCCACCATGTCACTGTGTACTGGCTGTACCCTTTGAGATATGAGTAAACACAATTTCTTCATTTGACCTTTTCTTTTAAGGTCCCTGAAATTAGCAAAGGAAACATTAATTTATCTCCCCTCCCATCTATTGAGGCTCACCTGTGGAATTTTGTAGAGTTCCAGCAGTGTCCCAATCTGGGCAGAAACTGCCCATGTTGTTCCTGTAAGGGCTGCTACAGACTTGCTCTCTTTCCTACAGGTGTAATTAGGAATGTCCTTGCCCAGCCCTGATTGCCAAATGATGGGATTCTCCAATGTCCTCTGTTCACTGTGTAATGAATTGTACAGATCAAATCCCAAAGTAATGTTGGGCAAAAGATGGGGGTTCCTGTTGATCTCTTCAATAGCAAAAACCAAGGCCAGAACATACTGGTAGTTCTTGGTCTGAAACCTGTATGGAATGCAAAGTTATATTTAGGCAGAAGACTCAAATCATGATTCTATCCAAATTCAATAAAATGACCAAATTAAGGATGAAAGCACAAATGGAGTCATTCTAGATTAGTTCTTCTGAAGCCTTGGAAATCAGCTAATCCTAAAAGAGCTAAAAGACATTTGAAGGCTATGACTGAATTTTGAATCGTTGGAGGAAGATGATACTATATACAAAAGAAAGTGTAATGAGTGAAAAAATTCATAAAGAATGTTTAATTTATTCTTTATATCAGGAAACAAGAATTATTTTTTCACATTATCACATTATTAAATGGTTTATATAATAGCAGGATTATTGTTATGAGTTTAGAGTAATTCTAACTGAAGGGTATATCTCTTCAAAAGTTCAGTTCCACAGCATAAGCAGAATTGGATGAGAGAGGCAGAGGGGCGTAACATCTGTTTGGTGAGAAGCATCGACAAGAAGACTAATAATCAAGTAGCCTTAGGTTCTACCCCATCAAGTTGTGGACATGCCCTCTTCCAACTGTGACATACTGGGAAGAATGTCAGAGCACAGAATAGGAAGAATCATGCAAGGCAGGAATATTTGGGAGAAGAAAACTGATGAAGTGCAAGGTGATCACTACCTATACCTAACAGGACTGGAAACACTGCTGTATACTAAAGGGAAAAATGTCATGATGTCTAGAAATTCTCTAAACCATTTCTTCATTAAAATATTACAATCCTAATAACATTAACAATTAATCCAAAATCTTCCTTTGTACTCCCTTCATATGACCCTTACTCTTCATCTTTATTGTTGATTTGTGCACAGTTCCACTTCCTTTATTAATAACTCCTTTTGCAGGACAAATGAAATTCCTTTCATATTTTTACCTGGCAACTGAATTTCCAAGAACAAAAGTCTCCTGCATCCATTTCAAACATTCTTTTTCACAGGCTTGATTAACACACTAATAACTATTGCTTACTGTATATTTCAACAGTTACACACAGGTTTCCACATGTGCTCAATCAATCAAACTTGTCAAATTTTTCAAATATAATTTATGTTTAGTAGATATATCTTGTCATTTTAGAGAGAAATATTGAAATTTCTCACTATGTTGCCTTGCTTATACCTTGTTTCATTATTTATTTGTTTGAGGATATTATATATTTATATATTTATAATAATTGCTATTCATTTTTGAAGATTTGAACTTTTTTTTAATTACAAATGTACTGCTCAATTCCTAAGGATGCATTTTATCCTCCTCCATATATAAATATACTTGCCTCCGGTTAATTATGGTTATTAACTTTAGTAAACTAGGGTATCTTTATAGCTACACACTTTGGCTTTCAAGTTTTCATTTTTCTTTAAATGTGTCTTATAAACATATTTTACAAGGAAGTAGGATGGTATAGTCCCTATGGAAAAAAATGAATTATCTAGTAGGAATCTCTTACATAATATAGAAAAAGAAGGAGCACCGTAGCCGTGACAAACACCAAGCAGAAAATAATAGGAATAATCATAAAAAAATACTATTAGCTAATTAGTTAATAGTTTATCAGTCTTCACTTTTCTGCAATGACAAAAAAGTACACATTCAAATAAGTAGATGAAGCATTAAAGAACATTGAGCATCTAACTGAATATATTTGTTTAGGAGAAGAGAATTTCTTAATATGATTAAACACAAAAACAAAAATGCACATAAACTGAGAAATTAGACTTTCCTTAATGCAAAGATAGTGAATCAAAATTGGAGGTGGCTTACCACACTCAGCTAAGATGGAGGTGAAGAAGGACAACCACCACACCATGGAGCCTAGAGTGATTACAACTGAAAATGGGAGGATTGCATCCAGCATCCAGGTGGAATCTGAGCCTCCTCTTGACATAAAGGTGCAATGGACACAACCAATCCAGTGTCCACATAGAAGAGGTGGCATTGGATTGGGAAAAGTGGACATAATGGACAAAGGGTATGGGGAAAGGCAGGAAGAGATGAGAGGTGGTGGCGTCTTCGGGACATGGAGCTGCCCTGGATGGTGCTTCAGAGGTAATCACCGGACATTGTAAATCCTCACAGGGCCTACTTGATGGAATAGAGGAGAGTATGGGCCATGATGTGAACCAATGTATATGAGGTGCAGAGGTGCCCAAAGATGTACTTACCAAATCCAATGGATGTGTCATGATGATGGGAACGAGTGTTGTTGGGGGGGGGGAGAGGGGGGGTGGGGGGGTGGGGTTGAATGGGACCTCACATATATATTTTTAATGTAATATTATTACAAAGTCAATAAAAAATAAAAAAATTAAAAAAAAAAAATTGGAGGTGGCTGAAGGTCAGGCATGGAAGGATCACTCCCACACAGGGGCTGATCTACACTGTCTAATATTCTCCCCATTCATGAACTGAATGATCCAAAACCATTAGCCAAGTTTGCTGATGCAGAATGTCATATGCTTCATGTATTGCGGTATGTCCTGTGCTTGAAGAATCCCTGAACAAAAAGCATTTTCTTTAAAAGCAAGGGGAGCATCAGGTCTGTTAATTCCAGGTTGCTTTGTACCTTACTGGCATTGCTAGCCTATTACAAAATGCAGTGAAATAACAGGCAAAAAAGAATGGAAAGAAAGGAGCAAACCACAATCTTGCTGGAAGCAAGATGGTTCACATAGGAAACCCAAGAAAAAATGTGGAAAATATTTGTAATTGATAAGGAAGTAGTCAATCAAATATATACAACTCTTAACAATGTTTAAATATAATATCAATAATTTATTAAGCTTTATGGGAAATAGATATGATAGTAATAGACTAATAATAAATTCTTAATATTAATAATGGTATAATATTGGGCAATTTCATTTATATATTTTATACAAGTAATAATTAATATAATTAATAATTGATATTATTAAGACATATATTAACAATAAATTAACTGTAAATTTACCTATAAATCAATTTGTCTGTTACGTGTGAACAAGACCACAAAGCTCTATGGAGGAATGTAAATGCATAACAAACAGGGAAGTGGGTCTAATTCAGTGGTTGAGCACATGCTTCCCATGTAAGATGTCCCACACTCAATCCCTCGTACATCCCCCAAAATATTACAACTACATTAATAGTCTACAAATGTTCTATAAAAGTTTAGTAGTATTATTATTGAATTAATGAAGTTTTCTAATTATGATTGAAGTAATGAATGCAGAAATATGTGATAATACCAAATATCATTGATTGTACACTTTTGATGAATTGTATGCCTTATGAATATGTATCAATAAAATTGATTGTTTAAAAAAAAGGTAGCACAATTAGTAGTTTACCAGTTACCAGGGCACAGAGGAGGAGGTGAAGGAGAAGGTAGAATTATTTTTTAGTGGGTATGGATATATTCTTAGAGATGATGTACACATTTGAGTAATGGATGTTGGTGATGGCAGCACAATAATGTGAATATCATTTGGAAAATTTGGGTGGTATATATGTTACTATAAACTATTTTTTAAAATCATTGAGACATTTAAAAAGTTAATGTTAATACAGCTTGAGGTTTCTGGAAATATGGTAAGTTCAGGAAATTATTGACATAATTGAGAACACTAAGAGGAGAATATAACAGAAAAACCAATAATTGCAATATTTAATTAGGCACAATATTTTAAACAGAATGGGAATGGCATTGGAAGATATGGATATATCAACAGGACAGAACAGAAAATGGAGAACCAATCTGTGTTTAAGTGACTGTTTCACGCATTATCAAGCTGGTCTTGGAATAATGAACTGTTTCGTTAGTGGTGAAAGTAAATAATTTTGAAATATAAAATGAGGTAATCTACTACATACTTGAGGCAAAATCTTTCCAGTTCTCAAAGGAAACACAAAGTAGTAGAATAAGCACATCTATTTATCAACCTGTAGATTAGGGAGACATGGCCAGAAAGGCACTCAAAATAAAAGAAAATATACCTAATTTACTTTAACTGAAATTTCATGTTGTTTTTTTATTTAAAGATACCTTACGGAAAAATATTTAAAGCTAGCAACAAAATAATGATGAAATGAATTTTTAATGAAAATGCTCTTGTTAATTCCACTAACAACAATATTCTTAAAAAGTGAAAAGCCCTAGATGTGAATAGAAAAATGGCCAAAGCCCTGAAAGGCAAATCGCCACCCCTGAGGTGGTTTGAGTGGATAGCAGAGTGTAAGAAGAAAAGCAGTTAGTGAATACTCTTCTGTCAGACATTACACCTCTCTTTCCCTCGCCCTTATAGGGTTCTTAAAGCAAGCTGGGACAGATGAGAAAATCTGGCCTTCTACCGCATGAAATTCAGGTCGAAATGTCCCTGAATGAGCCAAGCTCTACTCCTGCATTAAAAGGCAGCAACCAGCAGCATTCTTCAGAATGAGGTGTGTGCATCAGTCATGGATGACAAAGGGACAAATATATTTTGGAAAATTGTGGAGAGGAAATAAGCAGGGAAGCATTGGAGGAGTATTAAAGAATGGAAGAGATAGGCAGACAAATATCCAGAAATGGAAAGACAGAAAATTTAGCTGCAAACTCCTTCGAAGGAGAAAGGTCCCAAATTTCTAACCCTTCCATCACCTGTCAAAATTTTGCAGAACTGCTTGCAAATTATATGCTTCAGGAACATTCAGAAAAGCATTAACACATCATTTTACTGAGTGAAATCCCCTCTTCTCACATGAGCAGAAACTATTTGCTGGAATCTCCTGAATTTTTTTTAATCAATTTTTTTGAAACATGATCCCTTGAAGTGTCACTTCATCAATTCATTAATTACACCATCAGATATAGAACTGGCAGTCACAGAAATCTAAAAACGGAGGTAGTTTAGATGCCCCCATGAATCAGAATCAAGCTGCAGTTGAAAATAGCTCACAAAGCATTCATCTCTTATACCTGGTCAGGCAGGCTGTTCGAGGAGGCATGAATGAAGCCTGAGAGGTGATGATCAGAGATATTTCAAACAGTAGCCAGATGCCTACAGTAAGAAATCTAACCATGCGTGGGGGACACAGATACCTGGGTCATTTTGGTAAGAATATTAGTGACTATCCTCATGGGGAAAGAATAATTAGCAAACCCTTTTTTTGGGGAACAGACATTTACCTGAAACCTTTTAGCCAAACTCTAATGCCAAAGGATAGGTTTTCTAAGACATAACACTTGATCCACTGCTTGTGGCAGCAGAGTCAGGAGGAAAGGCAAGGAGAGTGGAGCATTTTGGAGAGGACTGTCCCACTTGTATCCCAGCACAGAAAAGGGAAAGACATGGGAACTAAGAGGAAGAAAAATAGAATATTCTCATTCCCCTTTGAAAGAAAAAATAGCAGTGGGAAGAAACAAAATAAATGACTCACATTCTGGGATGTGGGTAGCAGGTGCGAATGGGAGGGCAGGTAATGTGGTGAATGTTGATCGAGCCATCAGCAAATTGCCTAGGCAGCATTCAACCTAATAATAATGCAGAAAATGAATGAAAAAGCACTTACTGCTGTAAATAGACTTCCTTCATAGGCTGGGTGATCCCAACATTTGTTAGAAATGTATAAAGGGGGAAAAAGCCACCTATAATCAGATCTCCATCCTTAAATACACTGGGTTTCATTCTGTGGAAGCAGGTAGGATCAGTTAATCGCCACGCAGAGAGGGGAAGCTGAAGGAGCAGGAAAATAAAAATCAGTGGGTACATCACAGAAGTGTCTCCATGAATCACAGCCAAATCTTTAAGTGTGTGCAAAGTATTCATCAGACAGCTGAAATGGTTCCTGTGGCCACAAACAAATATATATGTAAATATACCTATATATGTGTGCGTGTGTTTGTGTGTGTGTATGTGTGTTTGTGCAGGATATTATGACCTGGAAAGGGGACCTAATTTCTTCAATGACCTCTTTCTGCTAAGCTTTTCCAAATCCTCAAAGACAATAGGGGGAATTGAACATATTTTGCCCTTGGGCTCTGCATCTGAAGTCCTGTGCCCAGGTGAAAACCAATGGTTGAAAACATGTTTGGATTATCCTCTTCACCCATAGGTGCTATGATTTCATCAAGTCCACGGATAATAAAGCTCCAGGGACCTCCTTCTCTCCAGGAAGTTTTAGCCTAAGCCTAGTCAGTACAATAGGTGTATTCAATGAACTAGTGCCCATTGCACCAAAAGAATGTTGTGTTAGGAAGGACTTATGCTGGTCAAGATTTCGGAAGAGCATTCTGGGATCATGGACTCCAGAGTCCATAGAGATGGGCATCCTAAAACACATAGGTCCCACTGTAGTACACAATATATACAATAGGGCAGACCCAAGTCTGCATGACTTTCATTTGATCAGAGTCACCCACAAGTCAATGTGTCTGTGCCTGGATAAGAAACAATCATGCTAAAGTAAAAAACTTACAAATCAATAACTTAAGAACAATGTAGAAATAAATGTGCATTATGAATTACTGAAATTGACACATGTATCTACACCTCAGTCCTTATAAACCATCTTAAACCCATAGATCAACAAGTTATACTGATCCATTCCTCCACCTCCAGATTGCTTTCCTCTAATATTTGCACTTTCATGGTAGCATGGCCTTATGCTGGAAATTCTTATCTTTTCTCAACATAAGACAGAGAAAATTAGCTGGACAGCTCCCCACACTCTCTACCACATTGAACATCCATGGCACATGCAACAAGTATGGATTTCTATTACCCTGGTATTAAAAACAGAGGGGGGGGGGCGTATGGCAACTGACTTTGAAGGGAATTTAAATATGTGCCCATTAGGCGGGCACATCCACTTACAAGTGAATCAATGCTCAAAGGCAAGTAGTTCTAAGTTGTGGGAATGCCACATATATTTATGGTCTACCACACTCAAGTTTTCCTTCTCTGACTAGAGATAGCTAATGATCCCTTAAGCTATGGACAGTAGAGCTCATGTAACCCCAGAAACAAAGAGACAACCTAAACAGAAAACAAGAACTTATTATTTCCCTTCCAGGTAGGAGTGAAGGTCACATATCACTGTGCTCCACTGTGGCTATTTAGCTGTCATAGATGCTGGCAAGTTCCTTTCATATTTGAGGATATATAGAGATGGATATTTTTCCAAAGCTTAATGTAATGTTTGTGGTCCAAGGGTTCAAAATTAGCAGAAAGAGGTATCAAAATGGAAATGCAATCATATCGCATTTACTTCCCTGGTGATAATGAGGTAAAATATCTCCTTTTCCAATACATGATGGACTAAAGAAGACGTACCAAGTAATAGAATTTTTCTCTTCTTAATTCCTGACTTTGTGACTGAAATTTCAATGATACTACTTTTCCAAGAATTTGTTGCTTGGTTCTAGATATGATAAGGAGGCTAATGTGGAATAGTGTGGGGTCAGGAATTGAGATTCCAACTTTTGACATGGGACTGAGCAATGCATTTGCTCAGAAAGGAGATAATTCTAGAATCTGAGAGGAAGATGAAAGCCTTGAAATCTTCTGAATCAGGTATAAATAGAGTTTTCAGAGTGTGAGCTTGGAGCTTTTTAACTTTATTTTTAAGGTAGTTTTAGATTATAGAAATGTTAGAGCAAAAACATAGGGAATATCAATGGCTCTTCTAACTCCCCCATTCATATTTTTCCCTATGAATAACATCTTTCATTAGTGTGAAACACTTGTGTCAATTGGTGAATGTATATTGAAGAATTGCTATAAACCATAGACTATAGTCAGCATTATGGCTCACACTTTGCACCATGCAATTTTATGGGTTTTGTCATTTATAATGGCTTGTATCTTTCATTGCAAATTCATGCAGAACAATTCCAATGTCACCAAGATGACCAATGTTGTACCTATTCTTCCCTCTCCCTCCCTTCAGAACCTCTGGTGACAACTCTCTTTATATCAGTGTTACAAGATGTTATTCATAGGGGAAAATATGAGAGAGGGAAGGATTGGAAGAAATGGGAATTTCCTATATGTTCAAAGAGACTTTTCTTAACCTAAAAGTTCATTGAAAATAGAGTGAAAAAAATAAGACACTGGGGGAACATACAGAACAAAATATAAACATAAAGGATAACAGTTTATTGTGTTTATAGGACAGTTTTGAAAAACATATACAAATAAAATAGAGAGAAAAAAAGAAGAGCTGTGGTGTATGATGGGAAGCATAGAGAGATTGAGAGGTCATGATTTTTTTAAATTTTTTATTATTGGAATAATGAGAATGCTCTAAGAATGAAGTAATGAATGCTCAAATATGTGACTACATCAAATAACATTGATTGTACACTTTCAATGAATTTATATTTTATTGATATGTGACAATAAAATTGATTTAAAAAAATAACAGCTCACAGAGGACTGAGCTTGTAATTTTAAAAACTATAATTGAATATTTATGGAAATCCTGCTTCTGTGTTAAATGTTCATGAGACTTCATTGACGCACACAAGAGTGAATCCTGAACGGAGAGAGAAAAATGTTTACTACTTAAGATAGCATATTAATATTGCAGTGCACATGAGGAAAATTATTAGTAATAAACTTAGTTCAGCAGTCAACAAATGGAAGATTGATTCACTTAGGAAAAATATATCTAATGTGAATTTAGACATGAATTTAAATGAAATGTAAGTAAGATCCTCAAGGAAGCATGTGATAGACATGTGTGATTTTTTTTTTCTTTTCTTGTCTTTGTTTAATGTTACATTAAAAAAATATGAAGTCCCCATATACCCCCCAACCCCCTCACCCCACTCCTCCCCCATAACAACAACCTCCTCCATCATCATGAGACATTCATCGCACTTGGTGAATACATCTCTGAGCACCACTGTACCTCATGGTCAATGGTCCACACCAAAGCCCACAATCTCCCACAGTCCACCCAGTGGGCTATGGGAGAACAAACAATGTCTGGCAACTATCCCCGCAGCATGACCCAGGACAACTCAAGTCCCGAAAACCCCCCAAGATTGCATCTCTTCCTCGCACTCCCTACCACCAGCAGCCACCATGGCCACTTTCTCCACACCAATGCCATATTTTCTTCGATTACTAATCATAATAGTTCATGAATAGAATATCAGTAAGTCCACTCTAATCCTTACTCTATTCCTCCACCCTGTGGTCATGGAATGGGTATGTCCAGTCAACATCTATATCAAGAGAGGGCTTAGATTCCACATGGATGCTGGATGCAATTCTCCTGCTTTCAGGTGTAGGCACTCTTGGCTCCCTGGTGTGGTGGTTGACCTTCTTCACTCCATGTTAGCTGAGCGAGGTAAGTCCAATAAACCAGAGTGTAGGAGTTGCAAGTATGTTGAGGCTCAGGGCCTGGCTATCACATGGTCAGTCCAGAGATTCAGGTCCCCTGGATATACACTAAACCCCAGTGCCAACTACAGATCCGATAAAAGTAACAGGAGAGGCTTGTGAACAAAGATCACGTCTGAGTCCAGCTCCATCACACAGAAACTCAAACTCCAAAGTAGGGCCAACTGACATGGCACTGAAGTCCATCTACCATGCCCATAGAACCTGTGGGTCTCTGCAGCCCTCAGAAAAACCAATAGCTGAGCTCAAATATACTTTATCTATCCCTGGGGCTGCACTGAGGTGTGCATAAGGGCGATCCATCTGATAACCTCCCAGCTCTTTTTGGAGACTCATAGCCATATAAACTCATTTGTCCTTTCAATTTCCCCCTTTTATTCAGGTCAGAAAACATTTTTAACTCCTGGTATTACATGCAGATTGAGATATTCTGCTGGTCTGAGTTGACCCTTTATTTAAGGTCATTTTCAAGTTACACCATCAGCTGGTACTTGGTAGTTATTCCTCGGTGCAAGGAAGGTTCATCCCTGGGAGTCATGTCGCATGCCCGGGAGGAAGGCAACACTTTTACATGCTGAGTTTGGCTTCGAGACTGGCCACATTTTAGCAACATGGAGGCTCTCAGGAGGTAACTCTTAGGCACCCTGCAGTTCTAGGCCTTGTTCTTATTTCAGGTTTCATGTGATTTGTTTCTTTTTATACATATCATTCGTTGCTTCTTTGAGATATGATTGGGGACTTTATGGCTCTTGGAGTTGTCCTAAATGATATTGCATAGGCAGGTGCTGGACATTATGCATACTGCCATAACCCACTAATTGGACTGGGAGAGAGTGTAAACCAGAAATGTAAACTCCTTTCCATGCAATGCAGCAATGCTATGAAATGTATTCACCAAATGCAACGAATGTGCCACAATGATAAAAGAGATTGTTGATGTGGGGGGAGTAGTGTAAGGTGGGGTATGTGTTATATGGGCACCTCATATACTTCTTTCTCTTTTATATTTATTTTTATTTATTAATGTTACATTAAAAATATAAGTGGTTCCCATATACCCCCACCCCCACCCTAAACCTCTGACATCAACAACCCCCCTCAACCACCACAGCACACTCATTGCATTTGGCAAAAACACCCTGGAGCATCACCACGCCATATGGATAACAGTCCGCATCGTAGTTTACACTCTCCCACAGTCTATCCAGTGTGTTGTAGCAGGATGTATAATGTCCAGCATCTGTTCCTGCAACATCATTCATGGTAACTCCAAGTCCTGAAAATGTCCCCATATCACATGATTTCTTCCCTCAATGTGCTCCCAGCAACTACAGTGACCTCTTTCCCCAGATTGGTGCTTTAATTTCTTCCATTACTGGTCACAATATTTCCATAGTAGAATATCATTAAGTCTCCTCTAATCCATATTTATTCCTCCATCCTGTGGACCCTGGGATGGTGATGTCCACTCTACATCTATATCAAGAGGGGGCTTAGATTCCACATGGATGTTGGATGCATTTTTCCTGCAGGCAGTTGTAAGCACTCTCAGTTCCCTGGTTTGGTGGTTGACCACCTTCACCTCCCTGTTAGCTGGCCTGTGTAATTCCAGTGAACCAGAGGGTAGGATTTGCAAGACTGCAGAGGCTCAGGGCCCAGCTTGTACATGGACAGTCCAGAGATTCAAGTCTCCTGAGTATACACCAACCCTAGTGCTAACCACAGGTTACATAAAAGTGACAGAAGAGTTATGTGTAGAAAGGCAACATTTTTTGGGTTGCATGTTTATTCAAGAAATACAATTAAAAATAAATTCAAAAAGGCATATACAAATCATGAACAGATATGATAAAGAAAAATAGAGAGCATGAAAACAGTGAATATACTAGTCAAAATAAATTATCAAATTAAAATATGAAGAGCAAATTCTTTACCGGAGCTGAACATTCTCATCAGAAGTTTGACAATTGAGACATAATTCTGTGGAAATTATCAAGACCTCACAATAAAGTGTGAAAGAGATGAAAATTTTTAAGAAAATAAGACTGACAGAGTTTCTCTAGAGTAATTCCAGCACTAAAAATGTTTGAGACAGAAAAAGCAGAGTGAATAACTGAAAATCCAAATTTGAAGAAATAATGTAAGAGAAATTTCCAAAACATATGATAGGTTTTTTTTTGCATTTAAAAGATAGCCAATATATGATAGGTAGAGTGAATAAAAATCAAGCCACCCATAAATACATTGTGGTGAATTTGCAGGCGATGAAGGATTTATTAGTTTTTCCAGGAACCACAATGGTCAGATTACTGACAAAGTGCCAAATTATAACACAATAAAACAAGCAAGAAAATATTAGCATTGAATTCAGGATTTATTGAATTTCCAGAAACACTTACGAAGGTACTATAGAAGAAAATAATCATGTGAAGGTGTTCATCTTAAATGTTAGAAGTAACACATTCCCGAGCTTGGTCACTTTTCTGGCAATAATCCTTTTTGCCCTTGAAATGGGGGTCAATTCAGCATCCTATTTTGCTTTACCTTAATTCTTTTTCCTTTCACCCCCCCCCCACTGGATCCCACATATGCTGCTTCAATATAGTTTGTTTTTGCCTTCTAGTTAAGATAAAACCCTGAAGTAGCTGCCAAACACCAGGCAGTTTTCCTCTATACAAGACTTCCAATAATTATGATCAATTCTCTTTCCTTTTACCTTTTCTGCTAGGGTCTGTGATCATTCTGCTTTAAACTACATATGGTTACTAGATGAAGGTATGACTTAAAAACTTCCAGAGATAATAATTGCCTCCGAGGCCAGCATTAAAAGACCTTCAAGATCTGGTCCAGCCTAGTACCTCTTTTCCCCCACATGGAACCCAAGTCTTAATAGAAATGTTGTCACTACCCCTTGTACTTAAGCCAGATCTAGATCCAACCCTGGGCTTCATTTCCTACACACTCAACCTCACATTAATATGGCCTGTGCATAAATTCAAACTTATTCTATATCCAAGTATGCCTAGTTCCCTGGAAAGTCAACTGAGAAGAATAGACTCTATAGGCTTTGGATATTCAGGGAGGTGTTACTTAAAGATTAACTGGAATGTGGAGGATTCATGCTAAAAGCTTACCTGGAATGTGGAGAATATGTGTTAATTGAAGTTCACCTAGAGGATATAGTATATCTGATACACAGATAAAACACTTGAAGAAACTAACAAACATTCCTTTTGCATATAAGCACCATTTGACTCCCCACTCCTACAACCTCTGTATAAAAAGGACCCAAAATTCTTAGTCAGGTCTAAGTTTTTATTAGAACAAGAGTCTTCCAAGTTTGGTAAGTTGTAATATATCTTTCTTCTCAGAATTATCACCTGCTGGACTTCAATATCATGTTCATCTGACTTCCCTCTGCTACAACATCTCTGGGGGCTCATCTGGGATGGTCAGAGGCAGCAACAGATGATTGCCCCTCCAGGACATCTCTAGGGACTCTCCTTTTGTTTAGAAAGAGATTGTGGACTCCACAAGAGCCCTCCTGCAGAACCGAGAGTCACTGGAGGGTTCAAGAGACCCTGAGAATGAATCAATGAGTGCTGCATGACAGAAATGTAAGACACCCAGGGGCAAAGCACAGGAAAATCATAATTCTGAAAAAAATAGGAGGCGATCCTGATCAGCTCTTGAGAGGAGACCCCAGTACTCCTGAGGAAAAGAGAAGAAGCTGTCTTCTCTAGGTCCAAGAAAAGAAAAGGGGTGGTGTGTGTGTGTGATGGTGGAGACTGAGTGAGATGCAGAAACACACTTCTGCAGGGCTATCACAGAGCCCTGATGCACGGTTCTCTGGTGAGCTCATCTGGTCAAGGGTGGTTTGGATGGATTCCCTGCAAAGGGACCCTCTTCTGAGTTGGAGGTTTATACCGATTTGCTAATGCTAAGAGGTGTCATAAACTCCTGCAAGGGAGGTGGTTGGAAATGGATGAAACTTAAGGCTGAGTGAGTGTTGTGCAGCAATGGCACAGGGTGGAAACATGGGAAACACACAAAGTAGGACCACATTAGGTTGTATGCTAAAAAACTTTCCTTGAGCATTCTATAGAGATGTATTTATCATGAAGTTCCAGGCAGGAAAGTTTAAAATTCTTTCTGAATTAGAATGGCCAACTTTTGGCATGGGCTGGCCCCAGGAGAGCACCTTTGACCCCCAGATCATCCATAAAGTCCACAACATAGTAACCAGAAAACCAGGACACCTTGACCAGTTCCCCTACATTGATGCCTTGCAAGATGTTATAAGTCAAAATCCACCCTGATTAGGGAAGGTTACAACTAAAGAAACCAGAATTTGCCTAATAAAAAAACCCAGGAGAGCTGTTCCAGGAACCAGGCCAAACAAGCACTGTACAAAGTGTCCAGAGGAAGTGAGCTCCAAATGCAGTGCCAACCCACCCATTCTAGAAGGACCAAATGAAAATTACCTCCTACCACCCTATGCAATTTCTCCTACAGTGGTCGTGCTAAGGAATGGTGATGAGCCAATTTCCCTAAGCAGCACTCCCCTGTTGTTATCTGTGCTGGGAAGTGCACCACCCACACCATCCCCACAGCTGTCTTTATCACCGTCCACACCAGGGATTGCACCTGCACCATCCCCACAGCTGCCTCTATTGCAATGTGCACCAGGAAGTCCACCCACACCGTCCCCTCAGCTCTCTTTGTCACCATGTGCACTGAGAAATGCAGCACAGCCACCCACACAGCCATTTGACCCTAGCAGCCCAGTGCTGACCATCAGTGAAGAAGGAATCCCTGAAAACAAAACTCAGATCATGGGGAGCCTCAGAGGCAGGGGGAGCAGGGAGAAGGGAAGCCTACTCTGTGAAGCCCAAGCTCAAATTTATTATGATGGAGATGGCCAGATTCAAGGAGAAAACATACGTGTGTGTACAGCCCTTGACTACAATTGACTAATTTAACTGGAAAAGCCATACCCCACCATACTTGGAGAAGCCTCAGGTCAGGGCTGACCTCTTCCAGTCCATCAAACCCACCAGTGCTGATTGTAAACAACTCGTTATGACCTTACTTAACTTTTAAGAAAGAATGTGGGCCACACAAGGGGCTATAACTTGCCTCAAAGAGCACCCACCTGGGGAAACCTTGGGCAGTGATCAAAATGCCCACACCCAGTTCCCAGACAAGGACCACCAATGGGATCACAGTAATGTGACTTGGTTCAACTGACTAGAAACTTTCCATAGGGCCATAGTTGAAGGTTTCAGAGCTGGGAGCCAAAAAGCAGTAAACATGTCAAAAACCACACAAGTCCTACAAACTCTCAATGAATGTCTGGCTCAATTCTATGAGAGACTGTGGTAGGCATTTTGTGTATACACATCCTTTAACCCAGATTATCCCGAAAGCTAAACAATGGTCAATGCAGCATTTGTTGCCAAATCACAGGCTGACATCTCAGAAAGCTACAAAAGTTGGATGGCTTCACTGGAATGAATATTTCTCAGTTCTTGGAAATAGCCACCAAGGTTTACATCAACCGTGATTGTGGGAGGAGGGGCACCCAGCTTGCCTCAGTGGCAAACAGTGCGGCAAGAGGTGACACCGCCTCTGCCCACTGGGCCTAGACAAGGTGACCACGCCTGACTAGGCCTTTGCTGCTAAAGGCTAGCCGGCACCGCCCTCCCCCTTCCTATCTCCCGCCTAGCCCAGCTCTCACTTCCCCTCCCCCCTCCCTTAAACCTAATCTCTTAGTACGCTGTTTGCTCAGCAACAGCTTCAGCCTATCAAGAGTTAGCACATACTCTACTGGCCAATCACTAGCCCAATGCCAGAACATTGCCTTATATGGAAACAGCATTTTCCCTAGCCAATCAGAACACACCACACCACTCCCCAGTCCTATAAATCTGCATCCCCTTCCGCAATAAACCAGACTTGTGCCATCAGCCTGTCTCCACGACTTCTTCCTGGGTCGTGCGCCCTCCACGCCTTCGGAGCACCCGAGGGAAGCCTCAGCGGCTGTACGAGGCTTTCTTCCCCACGCCAGGGACCCCTCTCATCCCACAACGGGACCCCACTCATCCCTTAACAGGGACCCCACTTGTCACACAATGGGACCCCACTTGTCCCGCAACAGGGACCCCGCTTGTCCCTTAACAGGGACCCCGTTTCGTCCCTCACGCGATGTAAAGACAAGGAGGGAAGGGAACCAGAAGATGAAAAAAAGTAGACATTCTCCCAGCAACAATCGTTAAAAGAAGCAATCCTGTGTCAAGGGAAGTAAACTGGGAAAACACTGCCCCAAGAAGAGAGACGGACCCAACCCTAGGGTGAAATCAGTGTACATATTGTGGGGAGGAGGGATACTTGAAGCAGGAAGGTACCAGCAAGCCACTCTACCCCATTGCTGGAAAAAAAAGCAACCAAAACATTAGCCAGGAGAGCTAGTCGAGTGTCACAAACTAAACACTGAATTAGCAGAAATTCAGTAGGAAGACCTGCAAATCACGTCATTGGACTTGTAGGTATAGAAGACTCTGATTGTGATTATTAGGACAAACCAGGCTCCTATTTTCTCTGCCCCAAAGAGCCTATGGTTGGAGTCCAAATTGGGGGTTTCTCCATACATATGATAGTCAACCCTGGAGCTAAGCTCTCTGTAATGACCAAACCAGTCATTACAAAAATATAAAAAAGAGAAGCCACTATCGTACGGGCAACTGGTAAAAGTCCCCAGTGGCCATTTCTCCACACCAGGACCTGTAACATTGGGCGTTAGGATGTCATTCATGAATTCTTATATCTCCCGGAGTGCCCCCTCCTGGATTGAGACTTGCTGTCTAAACTACAGGCTCAAATTATCTTTAATGCCACGGGGCAATCCACAGTAACACGAGCCACCAAACCCTCCAAAAATAGAGCTAACCCTCTTTCTGCTGAAGGAATGGAGACTGTTTGGCCTCAGGGAAACTTGCCAATCTGTGGCCACACAGCTCCCCTTCAAAGATGTGCCCAAAATATGGGCAGATGGGCAACCCAAATTGGATGGTACATGACATTCCTCCAAGTATTATTGAAACAAAGCCAACACCCGGCCAAGTTAGCTTGAAGCAATATCCAGTTTCACCTGAAGGGCAAGGAAAAGTCTGGCTACATATTTAGAGATTGCTAAATGAAGGCATACTAAAGCCATGCCAACCCCCATGGAATACTCCACTCTTCCCTGTTAAAAAGGCTAATGGGGATTACTGCCCAGTCCAGGACTTGTGAACAGTCAGCTCAGCAGTAATAACTCTATATCTTGCAGTCCATAATCTGTACACTCTCCTCAGCTTGATATGCACATTAGTAATCTACTTTTCATGACTGGGTCATGAAGATGCCTTCTTCTGCATTCAGATAGCACTCAATTCAGATAGTACTGCATTCAGATAGAGTCAAATGATTTTCACCTTTACCTGGGACAATCTGACCTCCAGTGAAAAGCAGCAGCTAAGTTGGACACAACTCCCTCAGGGATTTAAAAATGCACCCACTATTTTTGGACAAGCACTGGCCAGTGATTTCAAATCCTTTAAACCAGAAAGCCATAACTGTTTTCTCCTCCAATGTGTAGATGACCTCATCCTTGGAAGTGCCAACTACCAAGGCTGTGTTAGTGCAACCCATGTCTTTTTAAAACTTCTGCAACAAAAGGCCTATCAGGTGTCCAAGAAAAAAGCCCAAATCTGCCTACCTCAGGTCAAATATCTAGTTTATAAAAGAGTGCAGGGGCTCCATGAATGGGGACTTGAAAGAAAGGAATCAATCTGTTGCTTCCCTGAACCCAACACCCACCAAAATTGTAAGAATTCCTTGGAGAAGCTGGATTCTGCCACATTTGGACCCCCGATTTGGGGTTCCTCACATGCCCTTTATAGGAAGCCACAAAGGGGGGAGATCATGACCCCCTGCTCTCGGAAATCCCACAGAAGGATGTTTTCAATACTCTTAAACAAGCTTTGATGGAAGCACCGAGCTTTGGAATTCCAGATCTCAGAAAACCTTTCTAAATATATGTTCATAATCAGCAAAGTATTGCACTTGTACTCACTCAATACTTGGGTTCCTGGCAAAGACCTGTAGCTTAGCTATCCAAACAACTGGACACTGTACCCCAGAGATGACCCTCATGCCTGGATGCTAAAGCAGCTGAAGCAATACTAACACTAGAAGTCATAAAATTAACTCTTGGGCAATCTATAATTTTTTTTTTTAGGTTCCACATACAGTAATCACAATCTTATAAGCCAAAGGAACACACTGGCTGACTAACAGTGGCGTGATTAAATATCAAACCCTATTTTGTGAAAATCTATCCATCCAAATGGAACTTGTAAAAATCCTGAATCCTGCTATTCTGCTACACATCAATCCAGGAATTCCAATCGAAAACTCTCTGCAAACATTGCAAGAAGTTCATTCCATCCAGCTGGACATCCAAGACCTGCCACTACCAAATCCCAACATGGAGTTCTTCATGGATGGGAGTAGCTTTATTTGGGCAGTTATGAGCAAGCGGGATATGCTGTAATAACAGCTGAGACCACAGTAGAGGACCAGCTCCTCCCGGGTAACACATCAGCACAAAAAGCCAAAATAACTGCCCTTACCTGAGCCCTATAACTTCTGGCTGTGGCCAAGGTTAGCGTCTATGCAGATTCCAAATATGCCTTCCTTACTCTGCTTGTACATGGAGCCTGATATAAACAATAAGGACTCATTAACTCAGGAGGAAAGAGCATTAAATATGGCACACAGATTCTGGAACTACTAGAAGCAGTTTGGAAACTATCAAAGTGGCTGTGCTGCACTGTAAGGTACACCAGACAAGCCAAAACCCCCTTGTTCAAGGAAGTCAGAGGGCAGATGGTGAAACAGAAAGAGTGGCATGGGAAGGATGATCCCTTCTGAAAACCTGGCCACTGCCATCATTCCTCAACTTCTTAATTATCAGAAACTCCATTATACACTGCTTGCTCTTGTCCTGCAGCCTCTGAATCACCAGGAACTGCAATAAACTCAAGCTGAGAGAGAGTGAATACTCTCTGACAGTGGGACACAAGGAACAAATGGGTGGTGGACATTGCCCAATCACAGAATAGCCATGCCTAAATATTAACCATGACTGTAGTTCAAGACTACCATGAAAAAAAAAAACACTTGGGAAAAACCCATCTTAAAGAAATGTTAGAAAGATTCTTCTATATCCCAAACCTAGCCACCAACACCCATGCTGTATGCCAGTGGTGTATGACATGTGCAGAAAATAACCCCTGCCAGGGACTCACGGGAGACCCAATAGCACAAAGAATCAGCACTATGCCTCTCAAAGATCTAGTAGTTGATTTCACTGAAATGCCATGATCTGGACGCTATAAATATCTCCTAGTCCTCGTTTTTGCCTTCTCTGGCTGGGTGGAAACCTTCCCTACTCAAACAGAGAAAGCTGAAGAAGTAGCCAAAGTTATCCTCAGGGAAATCATTCCTTCATATGGGCTAACCCTCTCAACTGGCTCTAAAAACAGACCCGCCTTCATCTCTGAAATCACTCAAAAGATTGCCAAAGCACTGCACATTCTATGGAAGCTGCACACTGCTTACAGTCCTCACAACTTAGGGAAAGTAGAGCAAATGAACTGTACAATAAATGCTTATTTTGACAAGATTTGCCAAGAAACTGGGCTAACATGGGTGCAAGTACCCTGGGGTGCTCTCCTTCAAGTTCAGGCCAGCCCAAGCCAAAAGCTAAACTAACCCCTTATGAAATCCTCTTTGGGAGCCCCCTGCCCATTAATCCAAAATATAAAAGGGGCTCTCAGAGAAAGAGGAAACTTATCAATAGCTCAGCAAATGATCAGCTTAGGATAAACCCTACAAAACCTGCATCACTGGGTCCAAGAAAAGGCCCCCATTAGCTAAAGCAGCTCCATACACCTGTACAAGCTGGGAGATGCATTCTAGGTTAAAGACTGGAAATCAGCTCCACTAACCCCTCAATGGTGAGGGCACTATCTTGTCATTTTATCCACCCACAGTGCATTTAAGGTAGCTGGAATCATGCATGGATACACCATAGCCAGGTCAAGCAAGCTGCCCCAGAATCCTGGACCTGTATTCCAGATACCCACAATTCAACCAGTCTCATCTTGTGAAAGAACAGAACACCAATCCCTGCTCCAGTCACACCCCAGAATCTGACTGGTCCACAACCAGATGAAGATTGAGGATGGAACACTAAGACCTGCTCCAGGCACACCCTGGAAACTGACTGGGACACATATGGCTGAAGGTTGAGGATGGAACACCGAGCTCTTCTCCAATCACAACCCAGAATCTGGATGGTCTACACATAGCTGAAGAATAAGAATCCAGTTTAATCCCAGTTACAATGACCCTTTGGTTACCTTTCCTACTCCTTGCCCTGACCCTCCCCTGGTCCCAAGTAGGCACCACAGAGTGTAAGCCATATATCCAAGAAGTGCAAATGGGGTCCCATGTCAATATCACGTTAATATATCATACCCATTACACATGCAAAGGCCTTTTAACCCTCTGCCAGTTCCAGAAATCTCCTATAATGTCTATAACATATCTTGTCAATAAACCTGCTGTGACCCCAAGCTCGCAACAGTCTCCCATAATTGGGAAATACGAGTGTGTAATCAAAACAGAGAGCTACGTAACTCCATCCCAGTCACTAGCAGGAACCAGAGAATGTCCCTCCTATTTGATGCATGTCAAGTTACGAACTCAAGGATACCATGGAACACCAAATGTGGAGGGTTCAGCTGGGAGCAGAAATAAACTCATTACAATAAGTATGTGCATATTCCAGAAATGAAAAGTATAGCTGAGAGGGGTCTTCTGGTGCAAATACATAGGTGCATACTACTGACCCTGTTGGTCCTGTGTCACCTGGGCCACCTAGAAAAAAGACAGCCATCGTCACCAAAGACATGGATGGCCCAGCTAATTGTCCACATGATCAGTGTAACCTCTTAAACCTCACCATCCTTAACCCTGAATCCTGGAAGACTCAGGCATTCCAAATGGGCCTTCACATTAATGGAAGAGAAATAGACCCGGGAGCCTATATCTGGGTTGGGTATTGGGAATACCCACTCATAATTAAAACCCACTCTGTCTTCCACTCCTTCTATGAAGAAATGAAAAAGCCCTTTTCCATTCCACAAGCAGTAAAAGAAACCTCTTCAAAACCTATCTGAAATAGTAAGGGCAGCCTTAAATGTCTCCTCATGTTACGTATGTGGAGGTACTAATATGGGAGATAAATGGCCCTGGGAAACTAGAGAATACATTTACAGCAAACCATATAAGGAAACTGTTCTCTTGGCCATTCCTGGAGACAGTATTGGGCCCTTGTGCAATTCTGTCATAGGACAATATGGTGCTTCAAGGACTTGCCTAAACTCCTCTATATCTGTTGGAAACCTAACATGTACAGGGGGAAATTCCAAAGTACACCAATACAATGGAGTCTTGGGGAACACGGAAATAATCTGACCTCATTCTCATAAATTATACTTTCCCCAAATTAATCATAGTGTGGAACTCCACTGCAAAGGTCCCCTTTACTTAATCAAATGGTCTGTATTGGATTTTTGGAAAAGCCACATTCTGAGAACTTCCCCAAAACAGATGTGGTACTTGTATATTCAGTACAATAAAACCCTAATTTTTCCTCATTCCCTTAGCAGAAGGAAAAGAACTAAACCAGTCAGTATATCAAAACATAAGAGAAAAAAGGGCTATTGTTAACCGGGGAGGTGAATAATGGGCCCCTGAGTGTATATTCCAGTACTATGGGCCAGCAAGTTACGCAGAGAATGGCATGTGGGGATATTGAACCCCTGTCTATTTGCTAAACTGAATCATCTGCTTACAAGCCATGTTAAAACTAATACCTAATGAAACTTCTGATGCTCTAAACTTACTAGTCTAACAGCAAATTAAATTCAGAAACTGTATCTATCAAAATTGTCTCACCCTAGACTATCTCCTGGCAGCTGAAGGGGGAGTTTGTGGAAAATTCAATCTCTCTAACTGCTGCCTTGAACTAGACAGTACTGGAAAACTTATGAATGAAATTACAAGCAAAATGGTAAAAAATTGTGCATGTTTCAGTGCAGATCTGGAGTGACTGGAATTTAAGTAATACCTTTGGAAGCTGGCAGTCAGTTGGAAACAATTCCAAGCTTCTACTGGGAATAATTGCCTTCCTTTCTTGCCTCTTTCCTTTCATCATAAACAGAATATGCAACCTAATAAATGATATAGTAAAAACTCGAAGAGCTGCCCATCTCATGGCTCTATATACTTACCAGTCGGTCAAGAGAGACTCTGACAATAGTGATGCCAAAGTTTAATAAACTTAAGCAGTAATCAAAATGGGGAAGTAATACGGCCTGTGAATAATTTAAATCTTATTCTGTATCCAAGTATGCCTAGTTCCCTGGAAAGCCAATTGAGAAGTATAAAATCTATAGGCTTTAGATATTCAGGGAGGTGTTAATTAAAGCTTACCTGGAATGTGATGGGTTCATGCTAAGAACTTCCCTGGGATGTGGAAGGTTCATGCTTAAAGCTTACCTGGAATGTGGGGGGTTCATGTTAAAAGCATACCTGGAATGCGGGGGTTCATGTAAAAAGCTTACCTGGAATTGGGGGGTTCATGTTAAAAGCTTACCTGGAATGGGGGGGTTCATGTTAAAAGTTTACCAGGAATGGGGGGTGGTTCATGTTAAAAGCTTACCTGGAATATGGGGGATACGTGTTAATTCAAGCTCACCTGGAGGATATAACCTACCCTATACTCAGATAAAACACTTGAAGAAACTAACAAAAAGTTCATTTGCATATATGCACCATTTGACTCCCCATGCCTACATCCTCTGTATAAAAGGGACCCACAAATCTTATTCAGGTCTCAGTTTTTATTAGGACAAGAGTCCACCAAGTCTGGCCAGTCATAATAAATCTTCCTTCACAGAATTCTCACGTGCTGGCCGTCAATTCCACATACACCTGACTTCTCTCTGCTACAACATCTCATCTAATTTCTTATTGATTCAGCAATCATTTATACATTTCTTTCCATAGCCTGACTTCTTTTTATGTTCCACTTAATCTACTCTTGTTTTTTCTCCATTCCATCATCACACAAAATCTAGAATAATCTTTCTGAAATGTGAATTATATCAAATGGTTCTCCTACTAAATAAATTTCAGTGCCTCCCTATTTCTCTTGGTTAAATTTAATAATCAGCAAGACCCTGCCAATCAATGCAATCTTGATTAAATCCATCTCCCACCTCATTACTGCATTTCCAATTGATGGGTCCTATTTAAGTTTTCCATTCACAAGACATTTCCCAATAAGATTTTTTGTATATGCTTCCCATCACCATTAAGTATTTTTTTCTCTTCTCACCTAGGTAATTCATGGCAAGCCTTTGTATCCAAGATTAAATTTTCCACAGTCTTTATATGACTCATTAAAAGAGCAGTTAGCTACTATTATTCTCTTTTATGGAAATTATTGTGTGACATATTCTGCCTTACATTAAGAAGACACAATATAGGAAAAGCATCAGTACAGTGAAAGGAAACTACTGACTCAAATCAACCCCAATAAATACTCCTTTTATTATTTTTCAGAAATGGAAAGATGATCTTCAATTACATATGGAATTCAAATATTCTCTAATTGTTAAAGCAATCTTAAACAGAAATAATAAACTTGGATGACACACAATACCTAATTTGAAAATATTTTACAAAATTATACTATTCAAAACAACTTGGTACTGGTAGAAGGATAGATATATAGACTAATGAGAGTTCAGAAATAAAGCCATGTACCTATTGCCAGTTGGATTTAAAAAAAGGTGCCAATACCATCCAGTTTGGAGTGTATGATCTTTTAAAAAAATTGGAATATGACAACGGGATATTCTTTTGCAAAAGTTGTTGAGAGTTCAATTGGGATTGAGTTGAATCTGGAAATAGATTGGAGTAAAATTTCCATTTAACAATAATTAGTTTCCCAATCCAAGAATATGGAATATCTTTCCATGCATTTTGTTCTTCTTTAACTTCTTTCAGCATTTTGTTTTGTTTTGTTTTTTTGTGTGTAAAGTTCTTTACATCTGCTTCAAATTTATTCCTAGATATTTAATTCTTTTAGTTGTTGTTGGAAATGTAAGGCTTTCCTTTATTTCCTTTCAGGCGTTTGATTATTAATTTACATAACACTCCTGATTCTTAAATTTCAAAATTGGAGTACACCACTTCGCTAAATTCCTTTCTTTTGTGTAGTACCATTATGGTGGATTTTTCATGATTTTCACTGTAAAGGCTTGTATTATCTGCAAATAAGAAAAGGTATATATCGTCCTTTCCAATTTTTTAATCTTTTTTTTCTTTGCTTAATTCCTCTGGTTTAGAACAATGTCAATGATTAAATTGTTTATTTTAATTAATTATCTTGGTTAAATGAAGTGAAAAATGGAAAAACTTGGGAAGCAGAATTGACCCAGTGGTTAGGTCATCTGTTTACCAGGTGGGAGGTCCATGGTTCAAACCCCAGGCCTCCTTCACCCGCGTGGAGCTGAACCACATGCAGTGCTGATGGGCACAGATAGTGCTGTGCCATGCAGGGGTGTCCCCGCATGGGGGTGCCCCACACGCAAGGAGTATGCCCCATCAGGAGAGCCACCCAGCGTGAAGAAAGGTTCTGCCTGCCCAGGAATGGTGCCACACACACACAGAGCTGACACAGCAAGATGACACAACAAAAAGAAACAAAGATTCCCATGCCACTGACAATTACAGAAGCGTACAAAGAAGAACACACAGCAAATGGACACAGAGAACAGGCAACAGGGGTGGGGGGGAGGGGAGAGAAATAAATAAATAAATAAAACATAATGGAAAAGCTTTATTAATGGTTGGTAGCAATGACTCCACAATATTATGAATATAATTAACATTGCTGCATTGCACATTTGAAATTGATTGAAATGTGAAAATTATATGTTGTATTTATATTACACGATAAAATTTAAAAATTCAAAAAATATTAAAACAAACAAAAATTGAAATAATAATAAAGAAAAAACTTCATAAATTGTATAGGGCAATGAGTGAACAACAGTAAGTCTACTTTAGTCCATCATTCATTCAGAAATCCTGAGTATTATCAGATGGTGATGCCCACCCTGCCCTAATTTAGAGGTGTCTTAAATCTCATGGGGCAGATGGATGGGTCTATCTTGCTCACTGTTGCAGACTCTGTTCCTTGGGCTGGTCATTGTCTGTCATCATCTTGTTAGTTGTCCAATGAACTGGAGAGTAGGTGTTGCAACTCTGTTTAGACTCAGGGCCCAACTGACACATGGGCTACCCAAAGATTTAAGTCTCTTGTACATACATTATTAATGCCTAGTAGCAGTGCTCCAAAATTTGTTTATCAATTTTAACAAAGTTCTACAGTAATGAGTATGTTGTTAATGTGAGAAATTGTGGGAGGGATATGGAGCAGGGCCTATTTGAATCCCCTATATTTTTCATGTAACATTTATGTAATCTAAGTGTTTAAAAAAATAAACAGAAATATGTAATAAAAAGAAGTAAAATGAATTGTCAACTGCAAAAGCCTATGAAACAACAAACTCTGAACTTCATTCCAAATGTGATTACATGCATTGGACAAAATTAAGTCCCATTCTTCATCCATTAAATCAGAATAGTAAAACCTAATTTAATATAAAAATGAAATGATGCAAATAAAAGCATGAATATTAAGTGGCCAGCATTGTGCCTGGTATTAATAGTGAATGTTTTATACATTATGATTCAATTTCCCATACCTCCTTCCTTGTTCCACTGTACTATTTCCAGCCCTCATCATCTCTCCAGGATTTTGGCAGCAGGAAGAGTCACTTTGACCCAGAATTAGTTTTCCAAAGAGCAAGACTTTTCATGAACATCATCTTCTATAAAACCAGCACTGACTGTCCAATAACTTCCAATAAACACCCGTTTTGTGTACAAAACAAAGGCTGATTGTAATCTGGCTTTTTCCAGGCTGGTAAGCCTCATCTTCCACATTCCAAGTTTTTCCCTTCATTGTTCATTAGATATAAAGAACTGTTTTAAAATCTCACCATATCTTATGGTTATATCCTGTCATCTCTTCTTGTTGTGCTACCGCCTTCATAGATGGGAATTACTCCACTTCCTCCATCAAGGCTCAGTAAAGTTATTACCTCCCTTGTTTTGTGAAGCTTTCTCTAACCTCTGCAAGATGAGCCCAGTTTTAGACCCACTTCACCAGGTTGTCAGTGCCATATTGCATGCCATCACATCTATTTATTTTTGCATGTAATATCTTAGAAATGAGGAATATTGTCCTACTCATTTCTTTATTCCTAAATAATTTGTAATGCCTAAAATGAGGTATTTGATAAATAAATATTTGCTGAATGACAAAAATAAATAAAAGATGTAGTTGACCATATTCTTCCAAAAATTGCAGTGAAAGAAGAAGAAAGGACTTCCAGTACAGTACTCTATAACCATAGTGAATCAGACATCTTTCTTGTTCCAGACCATTTCACTCTTGTTTACTTTTTCAGCATTGGGTATTTCATTGCCGAAGTGTGTGTGTCTGTGTGCGTCTGTATCTGTATATGAGTGTGTGTTTGAGAAGAAAGAAAGATAGAAAAAGAATTTTTATTCTTATTTTTTGGATGTTTATTTAATGAAAGGAGATTGAATTCTGTCAAATGCATTTTCTGAAACTTCACACACTCTGTTGATTTGATCTAGTTATTCTTTATTTTTTTTAACATGTTACATTAAAAAATATAAGACTGCATATAACCCTAGCTCCCTCACCCCACTCCACCAACATCAGCAACCTCTTTCATCATCGTGGGACCTTCATTGCATTTGGTGAATACATTTGGGAGCACTGCTGCACCACATAGATAATGGTTTATATCATGTTTTACACTCTCCCCCAGTCCACCCAGTGGGCCAAGGAAAGACATATGGTGTCCAGCAGCTGTCCATGTAGTACCACCCAGAACAACTCCAGGTACTGAAAATGGCATCATATCTTATCTCTTCTTCCTCTCCCTACCCTCAGCAGCTACCGTGGCCACTTTCTCCACATTAATGCTACATTTTCTTCCAATACTAATCACAATATTTCCATAGTACAATATCAGTAAGTCTGCTCTAGCCCATACTCTATTCCTCCATCCTGTGGACCCTGGGATGGTTATGTCCATTCCACTTCTATTTCAAGAGGGGGGTTAGATTCCACATGGATGTTGGATGCAATTCTCCTCCTTGCAGTTGTAGGCATTCTTGTCTCCCTGGTGTGGTGGTTGACTTTCTTCACCTCCCTGTTAGCTACCCAGGGTAAGTCCAGTAAACTAGAGGGTAGGAGTTGCAAGGCTGAATAATTTTCTCATGTTAAGCACCCGTGAAACCTGGAATAAATACCACATGCTCATGAAGGATAACTCTTTTTATCATCTGTTGAATTTAATATGCTAGCCTTTGTTGAGGGTTTTGCATCTATATTCAAATGTGAAGTTGTCCCTTGGTTTTCTTTACTTGTTAGATCTTAAAGTAGCTCTGGGTTCCCAATAACTTCAGCCTTCTAGAATGAATTTTGAGGGGACCTCTTGTCTTCAATTCAGAAGCATTTGAGAAGTATTGGAAATAATTCTTCTTTGAACGTATGATAGAATTAATCTTTGAAGCTGACTGCTCCTGGACTTTTATGGGAGGTTTTTACTTACTGATACAATCCCTTAACTTGTTATAAATCTGTGGAGAACTACTTCTTCTTGAGTATGTTTATAAAACTTGAATGTTGCTAAGAATTTGTACATTTCTTCAAACTTATCTAGATTGTTTCCATACCATTTTCACAGTATTCACTTACAATCCTTTAATGTCTGCAATTTCTAGCAATGTCCTCAGTTTCAATTTAGGTTTTATTAATTTGCATCCTCCCTTTTTTCTTTTTCAATGTATCTAAAACTTTGAAATTTTATTGATCTCTCCCAAGAAGCAACTTTTTATTTCCTTTGATCTCTCAATCGTTTTTCCATTTTCTATTTCATGTGTCTCCACTCAATTAATTTTTATTTCCTTCCTTTTACAAGCTTTAAGTTCTGTATTCCCTTCTTTTTATAGTTCCCCCACATCTGTAGAAAGACTACTGATTGTTGTTTCCTATTTTTAAATGTAGATATAGATAGCTACTAATTTTCCTTCAACTTTTAAATTCATCCCTAGAATGACCTGACATAAGGAATTCATCACCTGAAAAATAAATAATAATAAAGATCTTGATGGGTAGAGATGTTCAAATGCCAGCTGCAGTTCTAGCAGACTGTCAATACTGAAGTCCTTAAGATTCTATATTAGTGAAGTGGGTTCATAAAGGGTTGAGGTCCACAATTTTCCTATGTAAAATCACGGAAAAGTATAGTTCACTGTGAAAATGACTCAAAATCAGAGTCTTATCATATGGGATGATAAATTAAAAAATAAGATGAATTCGAACTTTGCCAAAAAAGGTGAAGTGAATAATGAATAATGGCCAGATCACATTTTTTCAAGATTAGACCCCAGCTCAGAGCAATTATTAATCTCAAAATGCCACTCTGGTTTTCAATTCAAAGGAATGGATGCCTCTGGAGTCAGGTGATGAAGGAGGCATTAGCCTTTTTCTAGTTCACAGAGAACACAGTAGGTTAATAGAAAAACTCTGGAGTTATCTCCTAATACCTGGGAAAACTCGTGGCTGGCAGTGGACAAAATTAACACATGGCTCTGGTAGATCAATTTTAATGAAACATATCCATAAAACATAAAATCCCTCTAAAATTTACAAAGGACTTTAGTATAATTATAGAGTTGTGCATTCATCATTTCAATCAATTTTAGTGAGTTTTCATTTCTCCAAAAAGAAAACATCAATAAACTACAACAAAAAACAGAAAGCAATCAAGCAAATGAACACACAAAAAGCCTACCCCTAGTCACCTCTCAATCACATTATCCATTCCCTACAATACGTAATTGCTATTCTATTTATGTCACTAGAATTTATTTGAATTTTCATTTTGTACAGACCAAATCTAACAATAGGTAGTAATTGCTGCCTACATTCTTTCACTTATCATTAATTATTATTAATATAAAATATATCATTATGCACTACTGTGCAAAGTTTGTTTTGATTGTATTTTTGCCCAAAATCATCCTGATACAAACATCTTATAATATCAACACACATATTTTTCCATTTCATAGAAACATTCTTACATATGCACAATTAACAATATTCATTTTTCAAAAGAGGGTTCATTATGCTATCAAGTTTAAGTTTTATTTTTTTCTTCTAGTGACATATTTAACCTTGGACTTCCCTGTTAACCACTACTTTACTCATATACTAAGGCTGCTAATTAGAAACACTCTGATGTGCTCTCACCATTTCTATGCATTTCCAAATGTTTACAAATACACTTTTACCAATTCTGCACATATTAAAACTCACCTCTCAAATCTATAAACTCATTCTATTTTCTAATGACTTATATTCTATATTTTAACTCCATGAGATTGCTCATTAGACTCAGTTCATAATACCAAAATCATGCAATGTTTCACCTTTTGTGTCTGACTTGCATTACTCAGCATTAGGTTCCCTTGGTTCCTCTACATTGTCATATGCTTCAGGATTTCTTTCTTTTCAGAGTTGAATAATATTACATCATGTGTATATACCACAATATTTGTATGGGTTGCTTACCATAAATGTGAATAATGATGCTATGAGCACTACAGTGCAGATATCTGTTCATATTCTAGCTCTCAGTTCTTCTGGGTATAAGCCTAGTAATGGCAATGTCAGGTCACATGGCAGATCTATATCTGACCTCCTTAAAAAATTTCAAGTGGAATTACAGAGCAGCTGTGCCATACTACAGTTCCATCAATAGTGAATAAGCATTCTTATCTCTCCAAATTCTCTCCAACACTGGTGGAATCCTTTTTTTTTTTTTTAAATCAAGACTTTCTTAATAGAAATGATACCTTGTTGTAGTTTTGATTTGCATTTCAAAAAAACTAGTGATATTGAACATTTTCTCATGTTTTATCACTACTGGATCTCTTCTTTAGAAAACTGTCCATTAAAGTCATTTGCCCCCTTTTTAAAATTTGTATCCATTTGTCTTTATATTGTTGAGTTGTCAGATCTTTTTATATGTCATGGATATTAAAGCCTTGTCATAAGTGTGGTTTCCAAATATTTTCTCACATTAAGCAGGCTGACTTTTGACCTCCCTCACAAAGTCCTTCAGGTGTAAACATGTTTAGTTTTGGGGAAAACTCATTTATTTATATTTTCTCTCATTGCTCAGCTTGGGGAGAAAGGGTTAAGAGAACTTCACATACCTAAAGACTTGAAGATGTTTCCCTATATTATCTTCAGGAAATTTCCTGAACTTTATATTTAAATATTTCATTCATTTTGAGTTGATTTTTGTGTGGGGAGTGATTTAGGGTTCCTGTTTCATTATTTTGGTTAGTAATAGTCATTTCTTCCATGACCACTTGCTGGAGAACCTGTTCTCTCTTAGTAACATGAACTTGGTAGGATTATCAAAAATCAGTTGAACATAAAGCAGGGAGCCTATTTCTGAACGATCAATTCTATTCCATTGGTAATTTTTTTCTGTCTTCATGCCAATACCATGCTGTTCTGACCCCTGTAGCCTTGTGATGCAATTCATCATCAAGAAGCAAGAACCCTCCTAATTCATTCTTTTGTTTTAGGAAGTCTTGACTGTTTGGGGCCACTGTTCCTTCCAAATAAATTTGGTAATTGACTTTTATATTTATTTAAAGTATGCTGTTGGAATTTTTAAAAATGATTAAGTTGAAACTATAAATCAGTTTGGGTTGAATTGATATATTCATGGTATTTTTCTTCTAATCCATGAACAAAGAATACGTTTCCAATTGTTAAGGTCTTCTTTGATTTCTTTTCACATTGCTTTTTAAAAAAAAATTTTAATTCATTTTTAAAAAATATTACATCCAAATAATATGAGGTCCCCATTCCTCCCACCGCCCCCACCCCACCATTCCCCCCACAGCAACATGCTACCCCATCATCATGACACATCCATTGCATTTGGTGAGTACATCTCTGGGCATGGCTGCACCTCATGGTCAATGGTCCACGTCATAGCCCATGCTCTCCCACGTTCCATCCAGTGAGCCATGGGAGGATCTACAATGTCCTCTAATTGTCCCTGTAGCACTACACAGGACAACACCAAGTCCCGAAAATGCCTCCACATCTCATCTTCTCCTCCCATTCCTCACACTTAGCAGCCATCATGGCCACTTTTTCCACACCAATGGCACATTTTCTCGATCACTAAACACAATAGTTCATGAATAGAATATCAGTAAGTCCACTCTAATCCTTATTGTATTCCTCCTTCCTGTGGACCTTGGAATGGTTGTGTCCACTCCACATCTATGTAAAGAGGGAGCTTAGATTCCACATGGATACTGGATGCAATCCTCCTGCTTTCAGTTGTAGGCACTTTAGGCTCCATGGTGTGGTGGTAGACATTCTTCAACTCCATGTTAGCTGAGTGGGTAAGTCTAATAAATCAGAGTGTAGGAGCTGAAGTTGGTTGAGGCTCAGGGCCTGGCTATCACATTGTCAGTCCAGAGATTCAGATCGCCTAGATATATCTTAAAGCCCAGCCTCAACTACAATTCCAGTAAAGTAACAGGAAAGGCTTGTGGAAAGAGATCACATCTGAGTCCAGCTCCATCACGCTGAAACAACAACCCCAAAGAAGGGCCAACTGACATGGCAGTGAACTCCATCTGCCATGGCCATAAAACCTGTGGGTCTCTTTAGCCCTCAAAAGAACCAATACCTGGGGTTGTATCTACTTTATCTGTCTCTGAGACTCTGATCAGGTGTGCATAAGGGCAATCCTTCTGACAACCTCCAGACTCTTTTTAGAGACTCTTAGCCATATGAACACATTTGTCCTTTCCATTTCCCCCTTAACTTAGGTCAAAAAGCATTTTTAATTCCTGTTATTATATGTAGACGGGGATATTCTGCTGGTCTGTGTTGAACCTTTAATTCAAGGTCATTTTCTATTTACGTAATCAGCTGGTACTTGGTAGTGATCCCTCGGTGCCTGGGAGGCTCATCCCCGCATGTCGTGTCCCATGCTGGGGGGAAGGTAGTGCATTTACATGCTGAGTTTGGCTTCGAGACTGACCACATTTGAGTAACACGGCTGTCAAGAGGGAACTCTTAGGCACAGTGCTGCTCTAAGCCTTGTTCTTATTTCAGGTGTATAGGCTCACAAGCATAGTCGTTACTATCAGGGGCTCACTGTTGGACCCTCATTCCTTCCTGGTCCTTGCCGTTGCACCCAGGGGACTGCTGCTGCTCCCCTAGGGACCACGACAGAGCTCCCCCCCCAGCCAGGAAGCCAGTACCCCCCCACTTGTTGTTTTTAATTATTTCCAGTATGAGTATATTCAAACATTTCTATGCACCCCGGTCACATGCCCTGTATAACTCCGTCAACCATATGCCCCCTGTCAATAACATCCCATACCAGTATTCCTCCACTGCCATTGTTGAACCACTCTGTGATACAAAATTTTCTGAAAAGTGAAGCCCAATATAATGCCAGGTTCCCTTAATAGTAAAATGGAATATAGTGATGAGTTTAAAGGTTAGATATAGAATACGTATTGATTTGGAAAAATTCTACATCTTATCTTTTTCTTTTCTGTTTTCCTAATTATTGAGCTTCTCTTCACAAGAGCCATAGATCACAGTAATTCATATATACAATATACCGTACTCCCACTTATCCAATATAAAACCTTTTCCCTTCCACAGCGATAATCTTTAAACTTATTCATAAAATATTTACTGAAACTTTTGTACAGATATTGAGACAATAGCTTTCAAACAAGGTAACATTTATGTTTACATTGTGGTTTATACTATAAGCTATACAATTTTCTAAATTTTTAGTTATCCTATGTTTTACATTATGGTTTACATTATTAATCTGTCAGCCCCTATATGTTTTTGGTGTAATATTACATGTTTTATATCCATTCTTGTGTACTGTTGTGAAACACTTCTATTGCCCTCACAGTTACGTTGGTTCCATCTATTCAATATCTATTTCCCCCTCCTCTTGGGACCCACTGTGACAGTCAATCTTCATTTCTTGAGGAGCCATGTTCAGAGATACTTGCAAAAGGGCTTAACTTGCTAAACTGCCCTAATGCCCTGGGAGCCACCCTTTCTCTTGAGAGATACAGTTCCCTCTATTTGATGGCATTAGTCCTCCCCAGGATGTGGGTAAAACTTAACACTCATTATATGGGTCTCTACACAATGGTATAACCCATTCTGGCAAAATGAGCATTCAGATATTCCCTAGGAGTCTGTCCTACATCAGATTATCCTCTTTAAGTATATTAAACAGATAACTTTCCTAATTATATTTTGAAAATGTTTTCTTGGCATTATACTCTCAACCAACACCTAACAATCTCCTATGTTTGTATGTTTCCCCACCCTCCCTCCAATTTCTTGGGCAATAATACACATCCGCCCATCCCCAGCCCCCTTAAACCCACAAAGCCCCACCCAAAGGTAACACTATGCCCTCATTTTATCCCTTCCTTGTACACGTTCTTACCTCCAGCTTATCATAGATTTCACCTATGTAGATGTCAGCTTACAACCTTCCTCTACCCCCCGAATATCCTGTAAGTCTATCTTCCAATCACTAGATCTCTGAGGCAACTTGGTTTACTTATTTCATATCATTGAGTTCATGTAGTATTTGTCCTTCAATGCCTGGGTTGCTTCACTCAACATAAGGTTCTCAAGATTCATCCATGTTATCACATGTGTTGGTAGTGTATTTGTTCTTAAAGCCGAGTAGTATTCCATTGTATTTATATACCACATTTTATTGATCCACTCATCTGTTGATGGACATTTGGGTAGATTCCAACTTTTGGCGATAGTGAACAATGCTGCTATGAACATTGGTGTGCATATATCTGTTTGTGTCCTTGTTTTCAGTTCTGCTGGGTATATACCCAGCAGTGGAATTGCTGGGTCATACAGCAAATCTATGGTTAGTTTTTTGAGAAACCGCCAAACTGTCCTCCAGAATGGTTGGATTCTTTGCATTCCCCCCAGCAGTGGATGAGTGTTCCCCTTTCTTCACATCCACTCCAGCATTTGTATTCTTATGTTTTTCTCAGATCTGCCAATCTTATGGGAGTAAGATGGTATCTCATTGTAGTTTTGATTTGCATTTCCCAGATAGCTAAAGATTTGGAGCAATTATTCATGTGCTTTTTAGCCATTTGTATTTCTTCTTTGGAGAAGTGTCTGTTTAAATCTTTTTCGCATTTTTTAAATGGGTTGTTTATCTTTTTATTTTCAAGATATAAGAGTTCTTTCTATATGCAAGTTATAAGTCTCTTATCGGATATATGGTTGCAAATATTTTCTCCCATTGTGTAGGCTCCCGTTTAACTTTCCTGACAAACTCCTTTGAGGTGCAGAAGGCTTTAATTTTGAGGAAGTCCCATTTATCTATTTGTTCTTTTGCTGCTCGTGTTTTTGGTGTGATGTTCATGAAGCCATTTCTTATTACAAGGTCTTGTAGATGTTTTCCTACATTGCTTTCCAAAGTCTTTATCGTCTTGGCTCTTATATTTAGGTCTTTGATCCATCTTGAGTTGATCTTTGTATAAGGTGTGGGATGATAATCCTCTTTCATTCTTCTACATATGGATATCCAGTTCTCCAGGGACCATTTGTTGAATAAACCATTCTCGACAGATTGAGAGGGTTTGGTGGCTTTATCAAATATTATATGGTTATATATATATGAGGTTCTATATTAGAACTTTCAATTCGATTCCGTTGGTTTGTGTGTCTCTCCTTATGCCAATACCATGTTGTTTTCACTACGGTAGCTTTGTAGTATGTTTTGAAGTCAGGTAGTGTGATTTCTCCAATTTCATTTTTCTTTGTCAGTATGTCTTTGGCTATTCAGGGCCTCTTTCTGTTCCAAATAAATTTCATAGTTAGTTTTTCTAGTTCTTTAAAGAAAGCTGTGTTGATTTTTTTGGGATTGCATTGAATGTGTAGATCAGTTTTGGTAGGATAGACATCTTAATAATATTTAGTCTTCCTATCCATGACCAGGGAGTATTCTTCCATTTATTAGGTCTTCTTTGATTTCCTTGAACAGTTTTGTGTAGTTCTTGGTTATAAGGTTTTTACATCTTTAGTTAAATTTATTCCTAAATATTTGATTTTTTAAATTTACTATTGTAAGTGCTATTTGTTTCTTGATTTCATCCTGATCTTGCTCATTATTGGTGTACAGAAATGCTACTGATTTTTGAGCATTATCTTATAACCTGCGAATTTACTAAACTCATTTATGAGTTCTAGAAGTTTTGTTGTAGACCTCTCAGGGTTTTCTATGTATAGGATCATGTCATCTGCAAATAATGAAATTTTGACTTCTTCCTTTCCAATTTGAATGCCTTTTATATCTGGTTCTTGCCTCAGTCCTCAAGCAAGTACTTCTAAGGCAATGTAAAAAGAAGGGGAGAGAGTGGGCATCCTTGTCTTGTTCCTGTCATTAGAGGGAAGGATTTTATGATTTCTCCATTGTAAACGATGTTGGCTGTGGGTTTTTCATATTTACTCTTTATCATGTTCAAAAAATTTCCTTGTATTCTGATCTTTTGGAGTGTTTTTATCATGAAAGGGTGCTGTATTTTCTCAAATGCATTTTCTGCATCTATAGATATAATCATGTGATTTTTTCTTTCAATCTGTTTATATGGTGTATTACATTGATTGATTTTCTTAAGTTGAACCATCCTTGCATACCTGGAATGAATCCCACTTGGTCGTGGTGTATAATTCATTTAATGTATTGTTGAATACAATTAGCAAGTATTTTGTTAAGTATTTTTGCATCTAGGTTCATTAGAGAAATTGGTTTGTAATTTTCCTTTCTTGTGGTGTCTTTGTTTGTCTTTGGTATTAGGGTAATGTTGGCATCATAGAACGAGTTAGGCAATGCTCCTTCTGTTTTGATTTTTTGGAAGAGTTTCAGCAGGATTGGTGTTACTTCTTTCCGGAATGATTTGTAGAATTCAGCTGTGAAGTCATCTGGCCCTGGGCTCTTCTTAGTTGGGAGTTTTTAATGACTGATTCTACCTCTTTACTCATGATTGGTTTGTTGAGATCATCAATTTCTTCTTTCATCAATATAGCCTGCTTATGTGTTTCTAGGAATTTGTCCGTTTCCTCTGAATTGTCGTTTTTGTTGGAATATAGTTTTTCAAAGTATCCTCTTATGATATTCTTTATTTCTGTGGAGTCAGTGGTGATATCTCCTTTCTCATTTCTTATTTTGTGTATTTGCATCTTCTCTCTTTTTTCTTTGTTAGTCTCTCTAAGGGTTTGTCAATTTTATTGATCTTCTCAAAAACCAGCTCTTGGTCTTGTTTATTTTTTCAAGTGCTTTCTTATTTTCTATTTCATTTAGTTCTGCTCTTATCTATGTTATTTCTTTCTTTCTTCTTCCTGTGGGAGTACTTTGCTTTTTTTTTTTTTACTAATTCCGCCAAATGTGCAGTTAGTTCTTCAATATTTGCTCTTTCTTTTTTTTTGATGTATGAATTTATGTCTATAAATTTCCTTCTTAGTACTCTTTTTGCAGCATCCCATAAATTTTGGTATGTTGTGTTATCATTATTATTTATTTCAAGGTAGTTATTGATTTCTTTTGAGATTTCCTCTTTGACTCACTGTTTTTCTAAGAGTGTGCTATTTAATTTTCTTATCTTGGTGTGAAATCTGGGCCTTTGGCTCTTGTAGATTTCCAGCTTGACTCCACTGTGGTCAGAGATATTATTTTGTGTGATTTCCATTTTTCTGAATTCATTAAGCCTTTCTTTGTGGCCTAGGATATGATCTATATTGGAGAATGATCCATGTGCACTTGAAAAAAATGTATATCCTGCTGTATTCGGGTGTAATAATCTGTATATGTCTATTGGATCCAGCTCCTATATACACTGTTCAAATATTTTGTTTCTTTAGTGATTCTCTGTTGAGATGTTCTGTCCAGAGTTGATAGTGGTGTTAAAAATCTCCCACTGTAATTGTAGATGCGTCTATTCTTTCACTTAGTTTTTCCAGTGTTTGCCTCATGTATTTGGAGGCGTCCTTTTTAGGAGCATAAATATTTATGATTGTTCGTTCTTCTTTAGAGATTGTCCCTTTCACTAATATGTAGTATCCTTCTTTGTCTCTAACAATTGTTTCACATTTAAAGTCCATTTTGTCTGATATTAATGTAGCTACTCCTGTCTTTTTTTGGTTATTGTTTGCTTTTAAGATTGTTTTCCAACCATTCACTTTCAGCCTCCATGAATCTCTGGGTCTAAGATATGTCTCTTGTAGACAGCATATAGATTGGTCATATTTCCTTATCCAATGTCCCAGTCTGAATCTTTTGATAGGTGAGTTTAATCCATTGACTATCAGTGTTATTACTTTCAAGAAATTATTTATGTTAGCCATATTGTGATTGGACTTGTGTTTGTTATATTTGTTGGGGTTTTTTTTTTCTTTTTTTTTTTCTTTTCTATTGCCCTTACACTGTCCTCGAACTCTGCCTGCCCTGTTTTTTCCTTTCTTCCTGAAGAACTCCCTTTAATATTTCTTGAAAGGGAGGTTTCTTGTTGGCATACTCTTTCAATTTCTGTTTATGTGTGTATATTTTGAACTCTCCATCATTTTTGAATGCTAGTTTAGCTGGGTAGAGTATTCTTGGTTGGAAATTTTTTTTCTTTTAGTTCCTTGACTATATCATACCACTGCCTTCTTGCCTCCATGGTTTCAGATGAGAAATCAGCACTTAATCTTTTGGAGCCTCCTTTGTATGTGATGGTTTTCTTTTCTCTTGCTGCCTTTAGAATTTTCTCTTTGTCTTGAGCATTGGATAATTTGACAAGTGTATGTCTTGGGGTGGGCCTGTTGGTGTTTATGATGTTTGGAGTGTGTTGTGCTTCTTGGATATGTACATCTGTCTCTCTCAGTAGATTTGGGATGTTTTCAGCCATTATTTCCTGCAACACCCCTTCTGACCCCTTTCCCTCCTCTTCTCTGTCTGGGATGCCTATAATAGGTATGTTTGTGCATTTTGCATTTCATTCAGGTCCTTAAATACCAGCTGGTTTTTTCCTATCTTTTTATCGATCAATTCTACTATCTGTTTGATTTCTGATGAACTGTCTTCCACATCGCTAATTCTCTGCTCTGCCCCTTCTAATCTGCTGCTTTTTACAGCAAGTGTATTTTTTATTTCTTGAACTGTGGTGTTCATTCCCATCATATCTGTTATCTTTTTGCATATGTCTGCAATTTCCTCTCCAAATGTTTTCATCATATTGTTAAACTCTTCCTTTACTTCATTAAGTTTGTCTCTGATATATGTTCTGAGATCTTTAATTACTTCTCCAAAGTTCTGCTCCCCTTCCTGGTTTTTAGTTTGTTCATTGAATTCAGCCATGTTTTACTGATTACTGGTTTGGTTTGTAGATTTTTGTTGCTGTCTGGTCATCATTTTATCTTGATGGGTTTAATCAGTTCCTTAGTTTCTTTGTCTAGTCTTGGGGATTAATTAGCTATTGTTCTTGTGTAAGTGTTGTATCTTCTCTTTGTCACTTTGTTCTTCTTATTCTAATTTCTTGTTGCTTTCTGAGTTCACTTTGAAGGAAATATTAGGGCCAGGGATAGGCAATTGTGTAAAAAAGAAAATGTGCAAAGTAGTATTGGTAATATATGTTACCAGAGCAACAATATGAGATCTGGGAGGATGGGTATTAGACTCATGTAAGTTGTGTAGAGTTATAGCAGTAAGTAGAGTACCTATAATGAGGTAGTCGACTGAATATAGGAGGAATATAGTATGAATTAAAAAGCCAGTGTTTTCATGAAGGAGGGAAAGAGAAAAGAAATACAATAGTATCAAGAGTGGATAAAAGACAGAAAACAAAACAAAGTTATTAGAAATTAAAATTTTGACAATTTGGGGACCAAAGAAAGGGAAGTTGTATATTGGAGAGACAGTAGATGATGGAGGATATCAAGATGTGGGGGGAAAGGGATAGTGTAGGTGACCAAAATCAATTCACACAGAAATGAGTCCACGGAGGATGAGGAAACCCAGCTAATGTGAGGTGTTCCCTGCAGCACCTATTGCATAATTAAGATAAAATAAAATATGAAGATAAAGAAGGAAAAGAAGTAAAAAGAGAAGGAAAAATAGGGGGGCTGAGCAAAGAGAAGGGAGGGAAACAAGCAAGAAAAAGAAAAGAAAGAGAAAGAAAAAAAAACCTAAATAAATGGGGGATATAATGGGAGAAAAGACTAGGAGATAATGTAATTATAGAAACCAAGACAATAAAAAAGAAAAGAAAAAAAAGAAAAAAGAGAAAACCAAAAACAAACAAACAAACAAAAAAACACCCGCAAACGTTGAGGGTTAGGACAATCAAGGACCCCAGATGGACCTCAGGGTGTAGTGTAGTGGATTCAGGGATGGGAAGTCTGTGATATTGCAGAGTCAAGAGGTGTGAGTCTCTGGGGTGTGGGCCAACAGGGTTTAGGGGACACAGACCTGGCAACCTCAAATCTGGTTAACAGGGAGCATGGGACCACCGCAGTGCAACACAGCCTTCAGGGATCCCTGCAGCTGGGTACCAGCCCTATGAGGAGGGTCACATCCGCAAGCTCTGACCTCTGTGTCAGAAACCCAAAATTCCCCCTCTCACAAGAGTTTCTTCTGTCACTGTGTCACCAATTCGACTTCAGGACACCTCTCTCCCTGCAAGCCCCCGAAACAGCCTGCTGGTGGCGCCTCTTTATTGCGACTGATTTAAGGACTGCTGCAGATTGGCCGTCAGGCCTAGGGCGCAGGGCTCTAGCCGGAAGAGCTGAACTCCATGTCAGAAATCCAAAACTTCCCACCTCGTAAAAGACTCCTCCATCTGTTTCACCTAATCAGCTTCCAGCCACCTTCCTCCCTGCAAGCCCCTGAAACAGCCTACTGGTGATGCCTCTTTTTTTTTTTTTTTTAAGATTTATTTTTATTTATTTAATTCCCCTCCCCTCCCCCGGTTGTCTGTTTTCTGTGTCTTTTTGCTGCGTCTTGTTTCTTTGTCCACTTCTGTTGTCGTCAGCGGCACGGGAAGTGTGGGCGGCGCCTTTCCTCAGCAGGCTGCTCCCTCCTTCTCGCTGAGCGGCTCTCCTTACGGGTGCACTCCTTGCGCGTGGGGCTCCCCTACGTGGGGGACACCCCTGTGTGGCATGGCACTCCTTGCGCATGATGCCTCTTTATTGCAACCGATTTCAGGACCGCTGCAGACCAGCAGCCAGGTCTAGGGGGTGGGGCTCTAGCCGGAAGCACTGATATCCATGTCAGAAACCCAGAATTCCATTCCTTGCAATAACTCTGTCTCTGTCTCACCAAATCGGTTTCCAAAGACCTGCCCTGCAACCCTTGAATAGCCCGCTCAGGGCTTCTGAATTCCCCAGCACTGCAGAGCCTCCAGGAATCACCACTGCCGCGTCGCCCACCCCAGGGGGTAGCGTCCTGCACGCAGCTCCTATCTGCGTGTAAGAGAGCCTCAATTCTACCTTTTACATGAATCTTCTCTGTCATCATCCCACCAAATCCATGTCCAGATACCTCCTGCCCTCCAAAATCCCAAAACAGCCTGGTCCTGAAGAATTTCCAACACTGCCCAGCTGCTTCTTTTCCACATTGCATTTTTTAAGATTTATTTAGTTATTTATTTTTATTTCTCTTCCCTTTCCCCCACTGTGTGTTTTCTGTGCTCATTAGCTGTGCGTTCCTCTGTGTCTGCTTGCATTTTTGTCAGACGGCACAAGGAATCTGTGTCTCTTTCTGTTGTATCATTTGCTATGTCTGCTCTCCATGCATGTGATGCCACTTTGTGGGGGGGGAGGCAGCCCTTTTATCACGTGGGGTTGCTCTCCTTGTGAAGTGCACTCTTTGCACATGGGGCTCCCGTACATGACACAGCACTCCTTAACCACGGCAGCATTAACATGGGACAGCTTACCACATGGATCAGGAGACGCTGGGTATCAAACCCTGGACCCTCCATATGGTAGGTGGACACTCTATCAGTTGAGCCACGTCTGCTTCCCTCACATTGCCTTTTATGACATGGAAATGAGGACTACTACTGTAGGAAACACCTAGAGAAATTTCCAGAAAACTTACTGCCTATCAAAAAGTTGTTAAACAGCAAAACAGCATTTCTGGAATAAAACTGTGATTATTGACATTATCAGAGTTTGAATAATTAGGTGTTATTACAGCCTAACCTAACTTTTGCTGAATGTGCAGGGGAAGGGCACATGTGGCTTATGCAATGTGGATTATTGCAAACAAAATTAGATATTAAGTCACGTTCTGTATGTGATCTCTTTCTGGAAACAATTAACATAAATTCTAGCAACAATTGTAAAGACTTTTTTATAATAGATTTTTTTCAACAAATTCATAAATAAATGACCTATAGGTTATATCTGGCAGATACTGCAGTATGCATTCATTCCTGCAACATGTACTATAATTTTAAATGTAGCAATTACCTGTAGTAAATATTTTACTGCTGAAACTTCAGGCAGAAGAGTCTTACTCCAGTACTGTATTAGAAAATAAAACTGAAAATTCAAAATATTTTTTAAAAATCACATAAGAATGAGGTGTTTCGATTCACAAAATTTAAAGAGAAAGAATTCTGGAAATTAGATCTGTAGCAGATTATCTTTATATGCACTAATAAAAGTATCTAGATTTAGCTCTTTCACTGTTTGGTTTCTGTTAAACATGAGAAAATTTCTAAACTTGAGGCAAATGATCCTTTTATAGAAAGAAGGTGTGTCATCTGGAGAGATTGTTTAATGTCTGCTTTATATGCTTGTTTCTAAGATGGTAGATTAAGGGAATGCACTTGGGAGTGTTCACTGAGTACATCACTGAGGGTATTGTACTTGCCCTTGAGTTTGGGTAGCAACAGAACTAAGATACACTCCAAAATATTTCACAAAATAAGGTGACTACTGAGAGGTGAGACCCACAAGTAGAAAATACTTTACTCTGGCCCCTAAATGATGAAATTCTCAACATGAAAGATAGAAACATTGAGTAAGAGAAAAGGATCCCTGTGAGTTCGATAACATCAAGGAATCCAGCTGCAAAATACATCACTTGGTCATTGAGGAAGGTGTCAAAATAAGGACATTGGAATACTTAATTAAGTTCACAGAAAAAGTGGGAGATTTCCAAATCTTCAGAAAAAGAAAATCTTAAAAATATTAAGCCATGTAAAAGAGAGTCCAGAACTCTGAATCTTAGGCACGCCAGCAGCTGGACGTCACAGAGCCAGTGCTTCATGGTTACCGTGTAGTGCAGGTGGTGACAGATAAAAAATACATCTGGCTGAGGTAGTTTTTATTAGTCATGGTTTTTCTTACTCTCTTAATATTCAGCAGCATTTTGGGGACAGAAAGGAGGTGATGCTATGTTTAAAAAACAGGTGAGACAGGAAGAAATACATGGACACATGGACGTGGGAGTCTGAAATGATGGCCAAGATGATGAGCAGGTTCTCCATGAAGGTGACCAGTTACATGGGCAGGAGGGGCTGCACTTCAGTGTCTTCTGGGAGGCCCAGGAAGATAAATCCTGAAACATGTGTTTGGTCTTCTGGTTCCATATAGCTAATGAAACAGCTGGAAAAGGGACTAAAGCAATGCAAATTTAGCCACAATCAGTGGCCACCAAATTATCATAAATGCTATGATTTGTAAACTCATTACGCTAATGACTTTTTGGATAGCTAGATAGGAAGATTAGATAGATAGATAGATAGATAGATAGATAGATAGATAGATAGATAGATAGATAGATAGATAGATAGATAGACAGACAGACAGACAGATAGACAGATAGGTAGATAGATAGATAGATAGATAGATAGATAGATAGATAGATAGATAGATAGATAGATAGATAGATAGATAGATAGACAGACAGACAGACAGACAGACAGGTAGATAGATAGATAGATAGATAGATAGATAGATAGATAGATAGATAGATAGATAGATAGATAGATAGATAGATGTATATAGGGAAAAATTAGGAGAGTACTGCTCAAAATTAAAAGTGAAATATCATGCAGGGCACTTTGTTAATCAGCAATGTTTTACTGGTCAGTAGTTTTCATAATTCAGAAGGACTAATGAGAACTAGAATAATGGGCATATTGGGGGATGTCTTGTAACAGGTAAGAACAGATAGTGTGCATTCGGGGAATATTGTGCTCCTCCCTGGGAAGGTTGGCCATATCTTGGGGATGAAGCATAAACCTTGAAATGTATTCCCTGGAAGTGTTGTGTTCCTACCTGAGGAGGCTGGCCACTTCCTCAGGAATTGTTGCAGTACTTACAAGTTGGTATCTGTAGTATCAAGTTCATTAATTATGACCTCAAGAAAAGGGTTAGTTTCTGATGGATCGGGTTGAAGTCCTAACCTGGGAGAGGGTGCTCTGCACAGGTATTATTTCCAATGAAGACTTTGGCATTGGCTGTTGCTTCTGGGCTTCCTAGCTGTGAGCTGGATGGTGGTGAGATTGCACATACAACTATTCTATTGTTGTGTTATTTTGTGACTATGGCCAATGTTGTTTTAATCACCCAACTGATTATGTAATACTTGTTTCTTACAGTAATTGTCAGTATAGACTTATTAAGCTAGATGCTTATCTATCTATCTATCTACCTATTTATTTATTTATTTATTTATTTATTTATACTGCATCCAATTGGGAATCTGGCCAGAGGTGGGCCAGGTATGTCAATATGTCCCCCAGTTTGGTGAGCTTATGAATATATGTATGCATATCATGAGAGACTGGGATATAGCAGTTGGACCCCTGTTTATAGAAAATCCTTCACTTATTTTGTATACTTTCAATGAACAAAGATTCATTATCTAGATATAGCTATATATATTTATATTTCATCCAATCAGGACTCTGGCCAAAGGTGGGCCAGGTATGCTGGTGTGCCCCCAGGTTTGGTGAGCTTATAACTATATGTATGCATATCATAAAGGATTATGATGTAGCAGTTGGACTCCTATTTGTAGACAATCCTTTCCTCATTTTATATTCTTTCAATTATTAATAGAGTTTTAATAAAATAAATAAAGACATGTCAGTGTATTGCTTTCTTATTGTTGAGTTATTACATCAAACTCTCTCTCCCTCTCTCTCTCTCTCTCTCTCTCTCTCTCTCTCTCTATATATATATATATATATATATATATATATATATATATATATATAATCAAAATGTTAGCAAAGCATTTCCTCTGTCACACCAGGTCCTTTCCATTTTGGCTCTCATTGAGAGTGAGGTCTGTTCTCCTCCTAGGATTTGATCTTAACCTGGTTCCCAGGTACTGGGTGAGGGAAGGTTACACATAGACAACTTAAAGGACAAAGCTGAAGTGCGTCGTAGCAACCTCATTTGTTGTTTCTGTTGTAGTGGAAAAAAACACTTAGTTTTGTTGGTATGGCAAGCGGGTCTGCCATTTCTCTCCAGGGTATGGAGTGGGCAGGTTTAGGAATAAGTGCTAAGAGTGAGACCTGGGTTAAACATGTCTTTCACCTGGTGTGGGGTGAAGACTGTATGGGGTCACCCTTGAGTTAATTTAGTGGTCTTTTTAATTAAAGAGTTTTCCCCCCTACTGCTCTCAGGCAAGGTGGCTATTCCTTTATCTTACAAGCATGTTATTAACTACTTAAAAAATGAAGATTATTAGAACTTTTAACATATTCAATTTCCCCTTGCATATTATTTAGAATAGAAAAAAAAGCCACCATAATCATCTAGTATATAAGTACAATACTTAATATTAATTAATGCACAACACAATGCCTAAGTTTCTCTTTGAGCTGAAATTAAAAAGACCTAAGCTCCAGGTATGCAATACCGTAAATGGTATCTCTCCATGGGAGCAGGCTATAATGCTGATTCTGTTTAAGTTCTACTTACATCACTCCGGAAATCAGTGTTCCACTTGGTATGTCCTTCACACAGCCAGCAAGCTGCAGTGCCATTAACCCTAGACAGAAGCTAGAAAGGTGGACTACATTATTTTACCAGCCTGGTGCATCATTCCCTTTGGCACTATGAAACAGTGCCAGGTTGCAGGCAATGTCCATTGTGTATTTGACCATGTTGAGTCATTGCTGGCTGTTTCAGAAGTATGAAAATCTAATGTACTTTCCATTCACTTCAGGAACACAACCAGAGAGTTAGTAGATACCTTTAAGTTTTTTAGGGATCAGTGACCAATCTAGCCAATAACTCCAATGGAGAGGCAAAATGCAGTTTATTGAAGACCTGGTTTGAATGTACAGGAGTTTCATAATGCTGAAGCTTCTTTTGTTTTTTATATATTTTATTTTCTTTAAAAGCATTTTTATATTCTTTATTTTCTTATGATTTTTGTAAACTTTTCTTAAACATTTCCCATCTAATATATACCATATCATTTTAGTCCTTACCATCACTTTAATATGCAGACTTTCTCAGTTAATATGCAGACTTTCTCAGTTAGTTTATGTAAACTGATTATTCTCAATGTTCCAACATGTTTCCATATTATTAAATTACTTTTTGCTGTTACTATCGATTAAGATTTTAATAAATGGCTAATCATGGGTCCCAGGTTGAGAGAAAGAGGCTGAAGAGTGGTAAAGCAGGCTGATTTACAGACTACAATTCCCCTTTATAGTTTATAAGCTACCAGGTTTTATTGAGTGCCCATAATGGCAAGGGATAAATGGCAAGTTTCAGGGAGGGCTGGGGGGAACTGCTGAACATAGAAAATTGTCAGGTATGTGGTAGAAACTATAATGTTGAGAAAACTTTTTAGAAAATATTATAAGGAAGGTTTACCTGTTTAAGGTGCTTAAGGGGGGGGATACAGCTGGCACAGGGGCAGGCTTCTAAGAAATGTATGAGTGCTTATTTGTCATCATGTGTTCTATCATTGTGTGGAGACCCATACAATGGGATAGTGTACCCACATCCTGGGAAGGACTGATATTCTGAAACAGAGGGAATTGTGTCTCTTGAGAGAATTAGTGGACCCAATGGGGGAGGAAAGTTTACTATGTAAAGGGATCAATATTGTTGCAAGTACCTGTGAATTCCGTTTCTTCAGGGAGTGAAGTTTGATTGTCACTGTGCCCTGAGGGGAAATGGAAAGAGGAATAAATAGATGGAAGCAGGTACCTGGGGCAATGGAAGTGTTCCACAGGATCTTGCAATGATGGATACAGGACATGTTAAAATACACCAAAATTGTATAAAAGTCTATAGGTTAAAATAGAAACCCATAATGTAAAGCTTAAGGTAACTAAAAATTTAGAAACGTGTACAGTTTAAAATATAAACCATAATGTAAACCAAAGTGGAATTATGTTGGATAGCTATGTTTCAATATCTGTACATGAGCTGCAGCAAACATTACATGAACATGTAAAAAGATCATTGCTGGGGAACAGGTAAAAGGGTTTGATGTTGGATATATGGGAGTCCCCTCTATTGTATAGGTGACTTTAATCTTAAACTTTTTTGAAGATAAAATAAAAAATTAGAAAAATGTTTGCAGATACTAATGAAGAAGTGACAGAAATTTCCTTTCCATTCTACATACAGAGAAACACATATTTCAGTGATAAAAGGCAAAATGTCAAAAACAAGTTTTAAGATATTTTTCATTTTAATACCCCTATTTAGTTTTATTTTATTTTTGTTTTTCTAAATTTGTGTGTATTCTATTTCTAATAATTAAACCTACCACTATTATTTCATTTTCCTATTAATTTAATTTTGCTATATATTAGGCTTCATTTTGAAGAAGTTTTGGACCACAGAGGGGTACAACTATGGCAGGGGAGGAACGCTGGTGTGGAGTGTTATTGATGGGGGACAGATGTTTGGGAGGGAGCTCTCAAGGGTATGTATATAGGGTAGATAAAAGTGTTCAGATATGTGTTGGATATTTTCAGAGTAGTTACAGTTACAAATGACAACTGAGGGAGTGCTGAGTTACTAGCTAGGGGAGCTCAGTCACATTCCCAAGTGGAATAGCAACAATCCCCCAAGTGCATTGGCAAACACCTGTGAAGAAGGATGGTCCAAAAATGAGCCCTTGATATACCGATGACTATTCTTATGGGTGTGTGTGCCTGAAATTTGAACTAGGCCTAGAGATGCAGGGTGCCTAAGATTTCCTCCTGAGATCCTCCAAGTTGTTCAAATGTGGCCACTATCTAAGCAAAACTCAGCCTGTAAATTCATTACCTTCCCCCCACCATGGGACATGACTCTTGGGGATGATCCTCCCTGGAAAAGGATTACCACCAATCACTAACTGGTGATGCAACTAGAAAAAACCTTGAATAAAAGGGGGAAATGGCAAAGACAAATGAGTATATATGGCTGAGTCTCAAAAACAAAGTGTCAGTGGGTCATCAGATGTGTCATGCTTATACGCACATCGGCAGGATCCCAGAGACAGCCCAAGCAGATACAACTCCAGTTACTGATGTTCCTGAAGACTACAGAGAACACAGGTTCTATGATCATGGAAATTGGCTCGGGAGTCCAGTCCCTTATCAGTGGGCCCTACTTTGGAATTTGTGTTCTTGTGTATGAAGGAGTTGTACTCAGATGTGAACTTTCTACACATGCCTCTTCTGTCACTTTTAACGAACATGCAGTTGGCCTGGATTAGGTGTATACCCAGAAGATTTCAGTCTCTGGACTGGTTATGCGCATGCTGGACTCTGAGTCTCAGCAGAGTTGCAGCACCTACTCTCTGGTTTGTTGCACTTGCACAGGCCAGCTAACAGGGAAATGAAGATGGTCAACCACTGCACAGGGAATCCAGAGTGCCTACAACTCCAAGCAGGAGAATTGCATCCATCAACCAGGCGGGATCTAAGACCACTCTCAATATAGAGGTGGAGTGGACATCACCAACCCAGGGTCCTCAGGTTGGAGGAATAAAATATGGATTAGAGTGAATTTACTGGTATTCTACTATAGAACTTTTGCAACTAGTAATGGAAGAAACTGTAGCATTGGTCTGGAGAAAGTGGCCATGGTATTTCCTGAGGGCAGGGAGAGGGAAGAAGATATGAGATGTGGGGGCATTTTTGGGACTTGGAGTTGTCCATAATGATATTGGAGGGACATATCCTGCCATATCCCACTGAAATGGAGTGGGGGAGAGTGTAAACGACAGTGTAAACTATAATACATGCAGTGCAGCAGTGTTCCAAAATGTACTTACCAAATGCAATGAATATGCCACAATGATGAAAGAGGTTGTTGTTGTGGAAGTAGTGGGGGTAGTTTTTGGGTATGCGGGAACCTTTTATATTTTTTAATGTACCATTTCTTTGTGATCTATATACCTTAAAAAAAAGACATTTTTATATAAAAATAAAAATTTAAAGAAAAGAAATACACAAACTATGGTTTAAAGGAAAAAGCACAATAAGATTTATAAAATGTATAAAACTGAAATTTCCACATTTCAAGTCTCATTTAATGGGGCTAAAGATATCCTCAGAGTATAAAATAATCCTAAATTTCATATATATATATATATATATATATATGTATGTGTGTGTACTATTAGTGTGTATAATTTAATGTAAACATCTGAAGTTATAAGTATCACAAAGTAAAATAAGAACAGTAAAGTAAATATAAAATAGATGATAGAAAATAATAAGTATGAAAAGAAAATGTTGTAAAAGACAAATATGAAAGGATAAAAACTCAAAGCTAAATGTAATGAAAGACAAAACATAAATTAGTAGAATAATGAACTAAGAAATATTACATAATAAATAATGAAAGGTCTTAAAAATGGGAAATATGTACAGAATTTTAAAATCAGAAATTTATAGTATAAATAACTTCATTCCAACTTACTTAAAAATTTAAGTAAAATTCCCAAATTCCAAGAAAAATAAATATTACTGTACCTGTCCCAATAATAAAGGAAAATCTGAAAAGATTCACATCTCGCTAGGATATTAAACGATAGTTTAAAATGAAATATCTTCTCAAAAAATTTTTATTGACCTATGGCTTCACTGAGAAATCCAACCAAACTTTCAAGGAGAAAAGAATACTTATCTACTCAAACCATTCCAGATATTCGGAAAATTTGGAAAAACTTCACATTTAACTTTATGAGAAGAGCTTAATATTGGTATGAAATTCTGATAACATTGTTGCAAGAAACAGATCACTTTTTCTCTTGAGCCTAAACTTACATTTTCTAAAAAGAAAAACTGCACTCCAAATCCAGCTATATTATATAAAGAACTCATTTGGTGAAGTTTGTTTTATGCAAAATAATTCAGTAAATGAACCCCCAGAAACATAGAAACAATCATTTCAAAAAATTCAGGAAAACATTTAATAAGTCAACACCCATTCATTATTTAAAATCAAAAAACAAAAATATCACTTACCAAATGAGAAAAAGAAGGGAACAACCAAAGTAGGATAAAATATTTAAAATAGAGCTAGCCAGTGAGAAATCATACCTAGCATATATAGAATGCTTTTACAAAAGCAGTAGACAGAAAATACTGTAATAAAAAGGGCCTGACTTGTGCACAGGCTCTTCCCAGAAAAACATTTTGAAATGTGCAATGCACAAATGAGCTAGTGTTCAAATTAATTAGACACCAAGAAATTCCAAACAAAATTGAGCTTTGAAGAAGCTCAAAACGTTTCCCATAGTAGCAAAAATTAAGCAACTTCCATGTCACAATTCTGTTAGAACAAGGTACAACTGGAACGAATATTGTTTGCTGGAGTTTAAACTGGTGTAACCATTTGTAAAACTGGAAGGCGTTATTTACAAAGATGAATATTATCATAGCATAGGACCCAGTAATGGAGCATCATATTTGTAATTGATGCACAAAGATGCTCAGAGCAGCATTATTGGTAATAACTAAAACCCATAAGCTTTTAAATTTCTATCAACTGTAGAATGTATAAATAAATTATGATGTATTATCATTGAAATCTATCCAGCCATATAAGTGAATAGTTTATACAACTTTAGAAAGATCACTGTATTTTAGAAATATAAAATAACAAATGTTGGAGAAGAATTACAGAAATTGGAACTCTAGTGACCAGTTGGTGAGAAATGTCGTGTAGTGCAGCCACTGTGGAATATATTATAGCACATCCTCAAAAATTTAACTATAGAATCACCATATGACCTGGTAATGCACTTCTAGGTTTATATTAAAAGTGAAAAGAGGTTCTCAGAATAGTAATTGTGTGCAATGTGTGTAGCAGCATTATTCATAACACCAACATGTGGAAATAATCCAAGTGTCCTTCATAGCTAAATTGATAAAATATGGAACTTACACACCAGAGAATATTATTTGGCCACAAGTAAAAAATGAATTTCTGAGATATGATGCTACTTGAAAGAAACTTGTAAATATTACACTCTTGAAATATGGAAATTACAAAAAGAAAGAGATTTTACTATTTACTTAAATAGAATTCTAGAAATACCAAATCTCCAGAGTCAAAAGTTTAGTAGATTTTACTAGGTAATGGGTACAGAGTGAATAGAAAATGAATGTTTAGCAGACTAGATGTGTTTGTAAAAACAAAATGTATTTGCATACTGTGACATAGAAGAATCTCACAAAAATAATATTGGGTCAAAGGACCCAAGCAGAAGCAATCTAGGTTACACGTTAGCAAGGTAGCATTTTCGAAGAAGTGGGAGATGTAATTATTTGAAGTTAGGAAAGGGGCTTCAGATGGGCTGCTTATGTTCTAGTTTCGGGCCTTTATGCTGTTACCCATGTGTTCACTTCCTCAAAATTCATTAATTGTGCAACTATAATATGTGCCCTTTATGAGTATATGTTATACACCAGTGAATATAGTTTCAAAGAGAATCAAGTGAAAATGTGACAGTGAATGCAAAGAGCAACTCCTATCTGATTGAAGGTCTGAATGTCTAAAGAAGGTCTGAGCTCTAAGAGAAAGTTTAATGGAAGGAAAATATACAGATTATAGCACATAGTTATATGAAGTCAATGCACACTGAAAATGTGTGAAGTGTGCAGATCATCAGCATGCAAACAGTGAGAGAAATCACTGCCTTCAAAAAGCTGTCACCTTCCTAGCTTATGGAGACCCTTTGGGGATGGTTCTGTTCTGCACAGCACTTTGCTTCTCTTTCCTCACTGCTGTTATTCTTGGGGTCTTTGGGAAGCACGGAGATACTCCCATAGTCAAGGCCAATAACAGGATCCTCAGCTACATCCTGCTCATCTCCCTCAAGCTCTGCTTCCTCTGCTCCTTGCTCTTCATCGGTCGTCCAAACACAGCCATCTGCATCCTCCAAGAAATCACATTTGGTATTGTGTTTACTGAGGCTGTGTCAACTGTCTTGGCCAAAACAGTCACTGTGGTTCTGGCATTCAAGGTCACTGCTCCCGGGAGAAGGATGAAGCAGTATTTGGTGTCAGGGGCACCTAACTTTGTTATTCCCATTTGCTCCCTGATCTAGATGACACTCTGTGGCATCTGGTTTGGAACCTCTCCCCCATTCATAGATAAAGATGCACACTCTGAGCCTGGTTATATCATCATTGAGTGCAATAAGGGCTCAGCCACTGCCTTCTACTGTATCCTGGGATACCTGGGATGCTTGGCCCTCGGGAGCTTCACTGTAGCTTTCCTGGCCAGGAACCTGCCTGACACCTTTAATGAAGCCAAGTCCTTGACCTTCAGCATGTTGGTGTTCTGCAGTGTTTGGGTCACTTTCCTCCCTGTCTACCACAGCACCAAGGGGAAGGTCATGGCAGCTGTGGAGATCTTCTCCACCTTGGCTTCCAGTGTTGGATTGCTAGGCTGCATCTTTGCCCCAAAGTGCTATATAAGTTTTTAAAGCCAGATAGGAACAGTCACCAGGGGTTAAGGCATAAAGCACATTCTGGGGGTAATAAACCTTCTTAAGTTTTAACTCATATGTTTCCTACAACAAATAGAGGGCCTGATGAAAATCTACTCCATGCTTGCTTTCAGGTATTAGATAAAAATATAATGTAACTTTCCTTCAGTTATCACATGATTTTCCTACATTCTGTCAGTGTTCAGAAACACATCTCTCAGTCATCTAAAATTTTTTAAATCTGAACTACATAATTTGGTTCCTCATTTCAAATATACTGATGAATACAGATATTCTGCCTTCATTGTGTGTGTAATTAACAAATTTACATATATTTTCCCATTTTGTTTTGCACTTTTTTTTGTAATATCCCTGGTAAACACTATTAACATTTCCCTCTTTTCTTCCATTTTAGTAATCACAATTATCCAATACTATTTATGGAATATTCCTCATTTTCTCCCAGATTTCCATGATCATATTTTAATTATAATAAATTCCTGTTTATAAATAACTCCTTTTTCTGGAATTCCTAATTTCTTTATTTGACTTTTTCCCTCTTGAACAAATATCATAATATGTACAACATGATGACACCTTTTATTTTACAGTTGATAGTACATTTCCCTCCTTACTGCACCATTTCAGGCCATGTTGGAGAGAATAACCTCAATATGTCTACACCACTCAAAAGCTTGTCTGTCAGAAATGCTAGATGTAGGAAAGATGATCTAAAAGAGAAGGGATTTCTCTTCCCCTTTCTAGGTTCTCTAGAGTCCAGGTCTGACCATATAAGAAATGCTGGAAGTTAATATGCTGATCATTATCTTCTGAAATGCAGTGTGTTTAATATTTGACTCTGATTTCGAGAAAAAATCATGAAAAACCATTCCACTTGTTATTATAATTTTTGTTGTTTCTTTTTTTGCCTTTATTTTTTTAATGTTACATTCAAAAAATGTAAGAGATCTCCATATAACCCCCACTCCCCTCATCTCATTCCTCCCACATCAACAACCACTTTCATGATTGTGGCACATTCATTGCATTTGGTGAATACATTTTTAGTTGTAAAACTTATGAAGTATTCTGTTTATTTTGCAGTTCATAGTCTTAATTAAAATTAGGGGTCCTCCTTAACAGTTTATTTTAAATTTGATTTCTAAGATATCTGATATTTTTTCTGAGAAAATAATATGTTCTTTTCTGATAACTGAGAATTGAAATATTTACTAATATCAAGTAACTCAAAACAAATTTGATTCTCCGCATTAGCAAGTAGATCAACCATTTTGAATCATTCTCCAAACCATCATGTTTAATTTTCTTACTCTTTTATTAGCTATGCATGTAAATTTTGTTGGAAGGAATGGAAGAAAGAGAAAGTCAGATAGAAAGAGAGAGAGGAAGGGAGGGAGGGAGGAAGGAAGGAAGGAAGGAAGGAAGGAAGGAAGGAAGGAAGGAAGGAAGGAAGGAAGGAAGGAAGGAAGGAAGGAAGGAAGGAAGGAAGGAAGGAAGGGAGGGATAGAACTCTATTGTAAATAAAATCAAATTCGTATTTGGATATGCAGCTTTCTGCCCAATGGAAATATAGTTATAATAATGATGTTTATGGTCCTTTCTTCTTACTCAGATTGTTCATCTTGAAAGAGTCTTTTTCAACAGTATGTTTCTCTGCGGTTTTGCATAAATTCAATGGATCTGTTTTATAAGCCAAGACCCTCTTGGTCTTTGAAAAGTCACTTAATCTCCTAAACCTTGGTACAATTCCACCTGTCTTGGTTATCTAATATCAAGTGCTATGTGGATCAAACAAATTGATGACTGCCTTTTGAAGTGAGGTTCTTTGAAAAAGTCTTAGTGGTTAATTTTTCCAATTTACATAAATAATGCTTTATGAGAAAAATGCAAATGAGAGGAGGGAGGAAGAGCATTAAAATTAGTTAAACACTGTGCTGGATATTTGTTTGTCCTTCTGCATCCATTCTCCAGTCTTCTCCTCCAGGAAATGGGAATGGAAAAAAACAACAACAACTCAAGTAAAGAGGAATGATGTTGATACCTAAGGCCACTTTTGTTTATTTTGTTTCATTTGGCCTTTGGAAGTGGCTGGTCAAAAGCTATAATAAAATACTGTTAGATTTGAGTTGCAATCGATTAATTTAAGGGAAAATGGATATATTTGCAACAGTGTTTTCTCTTTCAGGGTGTGGCTATCACTTTTTATCTCTGCTCATCACCATTCATTGATAATTAATGTTTATATGTGTGTTTTGCATATATATTTACATATAAGGATAACAAATTGTCTTTTCATATTTATTCCTAGGAACATTTTAGTTGTTCTAGCTAATATGAAGGTTTTTATTTCTCTCTGCAACATTTTCAAAGCTTATTCATGTTGTATACAAAAAGTATTATATCACTTACATCTTGGTTCATGTATGTTTGTAGGCAACTTCAACATTTCTTTTCTTCCCAGTTATTTATCCCTCTTACTTCTTTATCTGTTTATATTACTAATATGAGGTGTAATATTTAAGTTGCTCATGGAATTCCATCTATTTCTCATGTCTTAAGTATGAAATTTGCCAAAGCTTTCATGGTCATGTACAGTGTTTGTGGCATATTGTTTTATCATAACCATTTAAAGATTAAAACTATTTCATTCATTTCTAGATTTTTCAGAATTTTGTAATGATTTGGACAATATATTTATTGACCTTTTTCACAGTGCTTTTTTTTTTCCTTACCTGTTAACTTTTAAAATTTCATTAATAAAGTTGAATATGAATTATTGGGTAACCCTTACTGGGCCTTGCTGTGATGTTCTTTTGTTAGACTGTTTGAAGTAAATTTGCATAAAGAGTTATTGCATCTATATAAAATGACATTAGCCTGTAATTTTTCTTTCTAGTGCAATGTTTATTGGATTCTTAAGTGTACAAATGAAAGGAAAAATATTTGTTAACTGAAAGGATGGAAAGAGTGAAAGGATAGAGGGATGGATGAATGGAGAGACAGCGTCAAAGGGAAAAATATGGAAGGATTTGATGGGTCAATGAATGGAGGGAAAGAAGGAAAGAGAGAGGAATGGACACAGGACAACATAGAGGAATAGGAGATTAGGACAACGGAGGAAGAGAGAGACTGAATGAAATTAGAGAGATAAGATGGAAGAGGTGAGCAAATAGAGGAATGAGAGACAATATCTAAATTAAAATCAGTCTTACTTTTGACTCGATATAAAGATAGACCCAGTGAGGCACTCATAAATTCTACCATAGTTAATAAAATCACTGCATAACTTGGATATATTTTGGTTTGCAAACAACAACAAAAATTAAATTTGCTTAAGCAGAAGTATGAAGTTGCTTGCATCTATGAATTATCATATCATCTCCATGAATCTTGAAATATACATCCTCCCTTTGCTCAGTTTGGGTCACACACTCATTTTTGACCTATGGTCTGCACCAGATGGAAGGGAATATTTTAATAGTTTAAGCCAAAAGAGCTAATGGCAGAGGCATAGGTCAGTTTGATAGCACTAAAACACATATATTCTGCACAATGAGAAAAAATGCAATTCACTCAAAAACTGAGGTTTTAGAATTATAATAAGGCTCACATAGATATTGGGAGGTATTCAAAAATTGTTCAAAGCATATACATTATTTCATTTTAAAATTCCAACCATGGTTTTAATACTATAATGTTTTTGAACAGCATGTCTGCATGTATCATATTATATCACATACACAAAGGAAAGAACTGGGCTGTGACATTAATAACAAATCCTCATTGCATAAGAGTTAAAGCAAAATAGAGTACTTTATTGTCGCAGTGTGGGCTCACCCGGAGGGCTGCTGCAGGGGCGGTGTGGGCTTGGGCGGAGGACTGTAACACACGGAGGGGCCTTCCGAGAAGGCACACTGGGGCCGGCAAGGTGCGGAGGACGCGCGGTAGGAAGAAGACTACCGAGGAGACCAGGATCTGTGCACAAGTCTGATTTATTCAGGAAGTACAGCAGTTAATATAGGTTGAAGACGGGGGAGGGGCAGGGGGCGTGGCCGGGGGCGGCAGACTGCTGATAGGTTTGTGCAGGGGTGCATCACTGGTTGCAGGCAGAAGATGGGGTAGCCAGGGTTCTTGGCGGCAGCGAGGCGGGGCTGTTATGGCGTGGCGGTGGCCCTCGGGGGAGAGGCGGGGTTAGGCCACCGAGGGGGAAGCGGGTGCAGCTGGGCAGAGGGGCGGGCAGTACGCCCGAACCCCAAGCGGAAGGCCTTAATGCCCGTTCCCGCCACCCGGGGCGACTCGCACTGGCGCCTGGAGACGAGCCGACCCTTGCTGTCGCCGCGCTCCCACACGGTGCCACCCTACATTTCCCCCTTTTCTTTTATTAAGCGCCGAAGAAGGTGGAAGAGGAAGGGCCAGTGCTCATTTTGTTGGGGGGGGGCCTCGCCAGGCAGCGCGTTCGAGAAGCCTGTCTTGGGGGGGGTGAAGGTGGGTGGCGGGGGCCGCTGGGCCCTTTCATCTTGGGCTAGGTGGAGTAGCCGCAGAACTTGTTGGCGGAGAGGGTCGGGCTCGTCATTCAGGGTCATCATGGCCATCCGAGGGGCGAGGTGTTGCTGGCAACGTTTCTCTCTCCGGGTCAGGCGGTTCGGTGGTGGTGGGCCGGATGAGGCATCCTGGGATCCAGATGGGCTGGGCGGCATCATCTGGAAAGACACAAGCAAAACCCCTTCCCTGGGCAAGGAGGGGGGCAGGCCCTGACCAGATGTTAGTCTTGGGGTCTTTCCACTGAACAAGGGGGGCCTGTGTGGGCCGGTAGGACGGGCCCCAATGAGCATGTACTGGGGAAAGGCCATCCTCATCAAAGCAGAGGAGGTTGTGGTGGATTAAGGCAGAGGTGACAATTTCTCCAGGTGTGTGGCGGGGATGGTTGCTCCTTTCCTTTTGAATAAGATGCTTGAGGAAGAGATGAGTACGTTCAACCATGCCTTGACCTTGGGGGTTGAACGGAATTCCAAAGTGATGAGTGATGTTGTATAGCCTCAGGAACGCGGCGAAGGAAGTGCTGCGATATGCTGGTCCATTGTCGGTTTTCAGGTCCCATGGGACTCCCATGAAGAGGATGGCTTGTCTGAGGGCCTGAATGCAGTGCTTGGCTGTTTCTCCTGGGAGGGGAACGGCATAGCACAGGTGGGAGAAGGTGTCGATGGCCACATGGAGATACTTGAGCCTGCTGAACTGGGGCACGTGGGTGACGTCCATTTGCCATCGGGCATTGGGGCGTAGCCTGCGCGGATTATCTCCTTGCGGCTGTAGCGGCCCAAGGGGCAGAAGGGGTGCACAGGTTCGGCAGCATCTGACCATGTGCTTGCAGGCCTGGATGGAAAGTTCCAGGAACAACTTGTGAAGGCTCCTGGCAGAGAAGTGAAATTGAGAGTGGAGTAGCTTGGCTTGGTTGAGGAGGTCGCCAGGTGGAGGGGCAGGCGGTCGGCCTCCCGAGTGCTCTACTGAGGCTGGGAGGGCTTGGACGGCTTGATCGGCGAGGTTATTGCCGGTGGTGATAGGTCCAGGAAGGCCAGAATGGCTCCTCACATGGGCGATGTACCAGGGCGCCGTGCGGTTTTCCAAGAGACTCTGGAGAGTTAGGAGTGCTTGGTCGATAGGCCTTTTGGCAGGAAAAAACGTGGTGAAAGCCAAGACTTGGCAGACTTGCAAGGTGTACAGGCTGTTGGTGAAGATGTTGAGGGGTCTGTCGGGACAGGCGCGGAGAGCTAAGACGACGGCTTGGAGCTTTCCTACCTGGACAGAGTTCACGTTGATGTGGATGAGTATTTGAGGCTCTGACATACCAGGCAAGTAGATGACAGCTGCGAACTTGTGCTTGGAGGTGTCAGTGAAGGCGGTGGTGGCATGTGGGTAGGGGTGGCGAGACGGGAAGGGGTGGTGCAGCGGAGGGATAAAGGATAACTGGGAGATGCCCTGAAGCAGCCGATGGCTGGGGTAGTGGTTGTCAAATTCGCCATGGAAGAGTTCTGCAATGACTTGCATGTCTGGACTGGACAGAAGCAGCACGGTGGTTTTCTTGGCATCAAGCGGCCACACAATGGTGTCAGGGGGAGTACCATATGTGTGGGTGCATTGCCAGACGAGGTCAATGGCCAAGGAGATCCAGAGGGTGACTTGCGGGCCGATTTTTCTGAGCTTGCTTTTGGCGGTATGGAGCCAGAGAAGGGGCCCCTTCTGCCAGAGGAGCCCGGTGGGCATACCCGTGGTAGGCAGGATCAGCGCCAAGATGGCTCGGTTGGGGTCGTGAGGCTGCAGTTGGCATTCTCGCAGGGCATCATTGACAGCTCGGATGGCCTCCTGCGCAGCCGAGGTAATAGCGATTTCCTTTGTTACGGCCTGCGGAGGGTCTTGGTTGGTTTGCAGGAGGGCGAAGAGGGGTTGTAGTTGAGCGGTGGTGATCGGGAGAGCCGAACAGAGCCAAATGATGTGCCCACAGATTTGCTGTAGCTCTGTCAGAGATAGCTTCTGCGGAATGGCCAGTTGGGGGGCCACAGGCATGATGGTGTTGTGGATTTTGAAGCCTAGAAAGGTGAAGGGGAGCTCCATGCGTACCTTATCTTGTTGGACTTGTAGGCCAAGGTCGTTGAGATGGCGCAGTAATGCCGTGACGATGGCTTGGAGGCCTCCAGGGGTTTCATGCGCCACGAGAAGGTCGTCCATGTAATGAACAATGTATGCAAAGTTCTTTAATGGCTGAATTGCCTTATTGACATAAAGCTGGCAGATGGCCGGGCTGTTTCGCATCCCTTGCAGGAGGACTCGCCATTGGTAACGCTCAGCTACTTCTTGGTGTTTGGTGCACGGGAGCGTGAAGGCAAATTTTGGACGGTCTTTTGGTTGCAGTGGAATGGAGAAGAAACAGTCCTTGATGTCGATGGTGGCGGCACACCAGTGTCTAGGTATAGCCGTGGGGTGGGGGCACCCCGTTTGGGGGGAGCCCATTGGGCGGATGTGTTTGTTGATCTCACGCAGGTCATGGAGGAGCTGGTACTTGCCTGACTTCTTCTGAATGATGAAGACGGGTGAGTTGTACGGACTGTTGGATGGCTCAATGTGTCCTGCATCGAGCTGGTCATAGACAAGAGCTCAGAGAACTAAGAGTTTCTGGGATGAGATGGGCCACTGCTCTACCCAAATGGGCTCCTCGGTATCCCATTCAAGAGGAGTGGGTGCTGGAGGTGTAATGCGAGCAGTGGCGTATATCATTGGTGGGGAGCCGTGGATAGAATGGCTCCGCAGTTCAAGAGGACATCCCGGCCCCAGAGGATATTGTCGATGCCGGGCAGGCCAAGGGGGCAGAAGGTGCCTTGGTGGCCTTCCTTGTCCTTCCAAATAAGATCTCGGCTAGTTTGGAATGAGGGAGCTGTTCCGGTGGCTCCAATGATGCGGGGGCCGGGGAGCACACCCCAGTTGTGTGCGGCTGTTTCTGGGAAGCAGGATATTTCTGCCCCGGTGTCAAGGATTCCCTTGAACCATTGGCCTTCAACCTCTAACTCCATTATTGGTTTCTTGGGTCCCAGTGGAATGGTCCACATTACGGCAGGGGGTGGTGGCGTGGGTGAGCGGCCTCTTGCTGGCGGAGCTGAGGCCTGCCCCCTCTCGCATTTAAAGGCTGCAGTTGGCTGTTAGCAGTGCGGCAGTCATGGGTCCAATGGTATCCTTTGCTGCAGCGGGGACATGGGGTGGGAGGCGCGTGTGGTCTGGCTCCTCCGGTGTCTCGAGGTGTGTTCGTGGATGGTCGTGGTCGGGTGGCATGAGGGCATTCCCGGGCAAAATGTCCAGTTTCTCCGCATTTGAAGCAGTCAGAGGAGAGGGACATGGCCGTGGCTATGGCCTGAGCCAGCACGGTGGCCTGCGGGTCTATGTGGGAGCAGGCCAGGATCCAGTTGTGTACTCCCCTTTCCTTCATTGGTAGGATGGCTTGTCGGCAGGCATTGGTGGCCCCTTCCAGAATGAGTTCCCGGGCAAGGGCTTGTTGCGCACACTCGCCAGGGTCCTTGCGCTTGCAGGCCTCCTGAACCCGGGATACGAAGTTGGTGAAGTCTTCGTCTTTTCGTTGGACTAGCTTGGCAAGTGGCTCAGGTCTGGTGGCGGAGCAGCTGCGGAAAGCTCGTAAAGCCAGCTCACGAAGTTGGAGCCAGAACTTGGGGGGGGGGCGTTGTGATATTGGGCTGGATTGGCGAATTGGCCCGTGCCTGTGTAAGCGTCCGGGGGATGGCAAGCCCTGACACGGGCGTTGTGTGCCACTTGCTTTTCTGCCTCTGATGTAAAGTGAGCACGCCAGTCGATGAATTGGCCGGGGGTTAGAATGGCCCGAGCGAGGGAAACCCAGTCATACGGAACCGCGAGCTGAGTGCTAAGCTCCTCAAGCAAATGTTGGGCGTATGGGCTACTGAGGCCGTCCTCTTTAACAGCCTTGTGGAGGTTTTTTATTTCATCAGCTGTAAAGGGGTACCAATCCTGTGGACGGTGCCGCGAGGGGGCGGCATTCAGCGGGTATAAGAGCGGCGCCTGATGCACGGGGGCCTCTGCCTGCGGGGGCCAAGTATCCATGGGCCCTCTGGCGGATGAGGGATCCGTGGCGGGGGGTGCCCAGGGGGTAGGGCGAGAACGTGGCTTGTCCCAAGATGGCGGTGCCTCACAAGATGGCGGACTGCCCCAGGGGGTAGGCGACTTGTAAGATGGCGGCCGCTCCTCTTCCGGCGGGGGCCAAGATGGCGCCGTGGCTGGAGGGGGCGGGTATAAGGGGAGGGACTTCCCTTTATCCTCCCAAGAAGAAGGCGGAAGTTCGCCATCTTGGGGCGAGGTAGGCACGTCCGGTTTGGGCGGGCAAGAGTCCAGGGTGTTGTTGAGGCGGCTGGACAAGGACTCGGTGTTGGAATCACTGTCTGACTGAGACCCCTCTCCCTTGCTCTTACTGCAGGTGCAGTGGAAAGCGTCCCGATTGACGGGGGTGCCCTGGAGGCACGAGCGAATGGCGATGAGCGTGGGGAGAAGGCTGGGGGGAAAATGCTTGTTCTCATACTCCATAGCTGCCATGACATGGTCAGTGAGGTTAGTGTACGTGTCCAGGTCCCACAGCTGGCAAGTGGAGAGCCAGGGGTTGAAAGGCAGCAAAAGGTCCCAGGACGTTTGGAGCTGCTTTACTGAGACATTCATATGATTGGTGTCTAAAAGGCCGGCAAGGGCCCTAACCTGAGGCACCTGATGGCGGGGCCTAGCGAAGACGGGGGTCCTTACCTTGCGGGCGAGGCGGGTGGGGGTCCGGCCGGGAAGTTGTTGCCCCCACGTTGGACGCCAAATGTCGCAGTGTGGGCTCGCCCGGAGGGCCACTGCAGGGGCGGTGTGGGCTCGGGTGGAGGGCTGCAACACACGAAGGGGTCTTCCGAGAAGGCGCTCCGGTGCCGGCAAGGTGCGGAGGACGCGCGGTAGGAAGAAGACTACCTAGGAGACCAGGATCTGTGCGCAAGTCTGATTTATTCAGGAAGTACAGCGGTTAATATAGGGCGAAGACGGGGGAGGGGCAGGGGGCGTGACTGGGGGGCGGCAGACGGCTGATAGTTTTGTGCAGGGGTGCATCACTGGTTGTGGGCAGAAGACGGGGTAGCCAGGGTTCTTGGCGGCAGCGAGGCGGGGCTGTCATGGCGTGGCGGTGGCCCTCGGGGGAGAGGCGGGGTTAGGCGACCGAGGGGGAAGCGGGTGCAGCTGGGCAGAGGGGCGGGCAGTACGCCCATACCCCAAGCGGAGGGCCTTAAAGGCCGTTCCTGCCACCTGGGTCCGACTCACACCCGTGCCTGGAGATGAGCCGACCCTTGCTGTCGCCGCGCTCCCACACGGTGCCACCCTACACCACTGAATATCCTGGGGGAGAGTTTAAACTACAGTGTACATTTATCCATGTGTTGCAGCAGTGCTCCAAAATGTATTTACCAAATGAAATGAATTTCCCTTGATGATGAAGGAGGTTGTTGACATGGGAGGAGTGTAATGGGTTGGGTTTGGGTATATGGGGACCTCATATTTTTTAATGTAACATTTTTGTGATCTATGTATCCTCAAAAATAAAATTAAAATATAAAATAAAATAAAGGTCATTAAGCGATTAGAGATTAATTGTGCTATCTAATAGGCCTTGGTGCCTTGGGGCAATAGCTTCCTTGCTAGGAAAGGTCATTTCCCAGTTTCACAGTTTTTAAGACATTCCAAACCATCTAACAAAAGCCTATAAAGAGAAATTCAGTAGCAAGATGTAGGAAGGTAAATACATGGGTTAAGGTTAAATAAGCTAGAGTATCCTGGCTTGTGACCACCCCGGGGAAAGGGAACTTACACAGCATCCATTGTGGCACTGCCTGCCACTTGACAGGCCTGCTAAGGTATGGACCCCAGAAGCCCCTGGCTCTTTGGCTGTCCATTACTGCTGTGCATCACCTAGGGTAGAGGGTGGGAGAAGACAATGGTCACCAGTCCCAAGGCCAGAGCTGACAGCTGCTAAAATTGCTTGAAAGAGCATTGTGGCACAGTGCCCTCCTGTTTTGTGGCCCAGACCACCCCGCTGGGGTCAGATGTAACAAGCCCAGTCACGTGGCATGGACACAGAGAGTTCCCTTGCCCCAACCCCTTCCCTCCTGGTATTTCATCCCATGGGGGCTCATAGGCTAACCCATTTAAAATGAAGGAAAAAAAGAAGGTGTCAAACAATCTGTAGACCATAGTTTCACTCACCAATACACTCCCGGATGGGCTCACCAAATATGTCAACAGATTTTGTTTAGGTTCTTGACTGTGCTGCAGAAGTGAATTTCAAGAACGGGTCAGGTGAGCTACTCCAGTAATTTATTCTAGTAGAGAAGGAAGAGAAATGGGAGAAAATAACAGTTCAGGGGTCCCAGGTAGAGAAGCAAAGGCTGAAAAATGATGAGGAGGGCTGATTTACAGATTAAAATCCCCCTTTATAGGTTTAAATCCCCAGGTTAACTTGCATTAGTGATCCAAGTGGGGGAGAAGGCAGCCAGAGTTGGGGACCCATAGAGACAGTGAGATCTCAGGCTTCATGCCCAAGTTTTGAACTGTCAATTATCCCACCCCTTGATAATGGCAGGGGAGGAGTACCAGCTGGTTGCAATTTTGATTAGTTATTTGTCCCATCAATCTCCCATGAAAGGCCAATGATAAAGTCCTTGGGGAATATCTGGACCTTCTTTTGGCTTCCAGAGGAGGTCTTCTGTGTGGCAGAACATTGGTGAGGGTCTTCCAGGGGCCATCTTATGGTTATTCATATCCACTCATATCCATTCATGCCAGGTTCCAGATCCATCTATTGATTCCCTATCTTACTAGCCACCTTAATGTATTTTTGAAGCACTATTTGTGTCTGCGTATTTGTTCAATATATATCTTCATATATTGGGATGGTAATATCAAAGTTATAAGTGAAAATTCTTAAAGGAGCTCTATTTGATTTGAAATATCAAATATGCAGTTATACGTGTGAAGAAGTATTCCTAGAGCCCAAATTAACTAAGCAGGATGAAGAGGTAATATAGAAAACTTGATATAGAAACTATTAGGAAAGGAAAAAGTTTTTCCTAAACTCTCTAATCTGCTCTACCCCCTAGGCATTCTCTTTGAAAGAGCTGTGGGGGAAAGACGGTGTGGCAGATTAAAACTCAATCTTCTGACCTGGGGAATTAAAAATCATAGTTTACCCTGTGATTCCTCACTTTAAACATTTTAACAGCCTTAAAATAATGGTGGTTAATAATCCTATTACAGAATTTCAATAAGAGAAAAATAATCCTTGAAAGCTAAGGAAAGACAGTTTCTAAATTATAATTAAAACAAATAAAACATGATGTAAGTTGTAAGTTTATGTCTAGAGAAATTAAGTTAAAGAAATGTAGATCTGTCCTCTTTAAATGGATAAAGTAAATTCCATGTTTGCTGATTGGAATTTAAAGTAATTGAACCTGGCTAGTAAAATAGGATATCAATGGATAGATATGGACCTGGCAAAGAGTCCATGTTGACATCAGTATCCTGAAGATGGCTGCTGGAAGAACCAAAATCAAGATTTCCTTCGGAAGCCAGGAGACCACTGATACTTCCCAAGGACAATATCTTTCAGCCAACCTGGGGGATTGATGAGTGAGTTAATTAATCAAAACAGTAAACAGCTGGAACTCCTCCCCTGCCATTAGCAAAGAGGCTGCATAATTAATGTTTTAAAAAGCAAGAATGAAGATCTCTTTGCATTTTCTTTCATTCACCCTGTCCCAGTGCCTGACCTCCTGGCAGTCCATGTGTCTTTTATTGCCATCTTCACCCTGCTCTTGCCATTTATCCCCTGACATTATGACCACACAAGTAAAACCTAGTAACTTATAATCTATAAAGGGGAATTGTAGTCTGTACATTAGCCTGCTTTATCTCTCTTCAGTCCCTTTCTCTCTGCCTGGGACCCATGATTAGCCATTTATTAAAAACTCAACACATATTAACAGTAGAAAGTAATTTAATAATATGGAAACATATCGGAACCATTGAGAATCTTCAGTTTTCATAAAATAACTGAGAAAGTCTGCATATTAAAGTGGTGGTAAGAACTAAAACGATATGCTATATATTATATATAAAAATCAAAAGAAACTTCACCATTATGAAACTCCTGTACATTCAAATCAGGTCTTCAATAAACTATGGGCCATGATGTGAACCATTGTCTATGAGGTGCAGAGGTGCCCAAAGATGTACTTACCAAATCCAATGGATGTGTCATGATGATGGGAACGAGTGTTGTTGGGGGGGGGAGAGGGGGGTGGGGGGTGGGGTTGAATGGAACCTCACATATATATTTTTAATGTAATATTATTACAAAGTCAATAAAAAAAATAAAGCTAATTCTTCCTTCTGTAAAAAAATAAAATAAAAAAAAAATAAACTGCATTTTGCCTCTCCATTGGAGTTATTCACTAGGCTGGTCACTGATCCCTAAAAAACATAAAGTTATCTACTAAATCTCTGGTTGTGCTCCTGAAGTGGATAAAGTACACTACAGTTTCAAACTACTGCAGCAGCCAGCGATGGTTCAACATGGTCAAATAAAAAATGGACATTGCCTGCAACCTGGCAATTTTTCATAGTGCCAAAGGGAATGATGCACCAGGCTGGTAAAATAATGTAGCCCACCTTCCTAGCTTCTCTCTAGGGTTAATGGTGCTGCAGCTTGCTAGCTATGTGGAGGACATACCAAGTGGAACACTGATTTCCAGAGTGATGTAAGTAGATCTTAAACAGAGTCAGCATTATAGCCTGTTCCCATGGAGAGATACCATCTACGGTGTTGCAAACCTGGAGTTTAGGTCTTTTTAATTGCAGCTCAAAGAGAAACTTAGGCATTCTGTTGTGCATTAATTAATATTAAGTATTGTACTTATAAACTTGATTATGGAGGCTTTTTTTCTATTCTAAATAATATGCAAGGGGAAATTGAACATGTTAAAAGTTCTAGTAATCTTCATTTTCTAACTAGATAATAAACATGCTTTAAGATAAAGGAATAGCCACGTTGCCTGAGAGCAGTAGGGGGGAAAAACCCTTTAATTAAAAAGACCACCAAATTATCTCAAGGGTGACCTCTCACAGTCTTCACCCCACACCAGGTGAAAGACATGTTTAACCCAGGTCTCCCTCTTAGTTCTTATTCCTAAATCTGCTCTCTCCATACTATGGGAAGAAATGGCAGACCCACATGCCATCCCAACAAAAGTAAGTGTTTTTTTTTCTCACTGCAATTGAAACAACAAATGAAGTTGGTAGGATGCATTTCAGCTTTGTCTTTTAAATGGTCTATGTGTAACCTTCCCTCACCCAGTACCTGGAAACCAGGTTAAGATCAAATCCTAGGAGGAGAACAGACCTCACTCTCAATTATAACCAAAAAGAAAGGGACCAGGAAGTGGACTGGCCCAGTGGATAGGCATCTGTCTACCATATGGGAGGTTCATGGTTTAAACCCCGGGCCTCCTTGACCTGTGTGGAGCTGGCCCACACACAGTGCTGATGCATGCAAGGAGGGCCCTGCATGCAGGTTGTCCCCACATAGGAGAGCCCCACACACAAGGAGTGTGCCCCGTAAGGAAAGCCGCCTAATGCAAAGGAAAGTTCAGCCTGCCCAGGAATGGTGCCTCACACAAGGAGAGCTGAAACAACAAGATGATGCAACAAAAAGAAATATAGAGTCCCATCTTGCTGACAGCAACAGGAGCGGACAAAGAAGAACACACAGCAAATACACACAGAGAACAGACAACCGGGGGGGGGGAGCGGAAAGAAATAAATAAAAAATAAATAAATCTTAAAAAAAAAGGAAGGGACCTGATGTGACAGAGGAAATGCTTTGCTAACACTTTGATATTTATATATATGTATGTATATATATGTATATATATGTATATATATTGAGAGAGAGAGAGTTTGTTATAACTCAACAATAAGAAAGCAATACACAGACATATATTTATTTATTTTATTTAACTTCTATTAATAATAGAAAGAATATAAAATGAGGAAAGGATTTTCTACAAATAGGGGTCCAACTGCTACATCATAATCCTTTATGACATACATACATATAGTTATAAGCTCAAGAAACTGGGGGACAAACTGACATACCTGGCTCACATTTGGCCAGAGTCCTGATTGAATGAAATATAAATATATATAGCTATATCTATATAGTGAATCTTTGTTCATTGAAAGTATACAAAATAAGTGAAGGATTTTCTATAAACAGGGGTCCAACTGCTATATCCCAGTCTCTCATGATATGCATACATATATTCATAAGCTCACCAAACTGGGGGACATATTGACATACCTGGCCCACCTCTGGCCAGATTCCCAATTGGATGCAGTATAAATAAATAAATAAATAAATAAATAAATAAATAAATAGGTAGATAGATAGATAGATAAGCATCTAGCTTAATAAGTCTATACTGACAATTACTGTAAGAAACAAGTATTACATAATCAGTTGGGTGATTAAAACAACATTGGCCATAGTCACAAAATAACACAACAATAGAATAGTTGTATGTGCAATCTCACCACCATCCAGCTCACAGCTAGGAAGCCCAGAAGCAACAGCCAATGCCAAAGTCTTCATTGGAAATAATACCTGTGCAGAGCACCCTCTCCCAGGTTAGGACTTCAACCCGATCCATCAGAAACTAACCCTTTTCTTGAGGTCATAATTAATGAACTTGATACTACAGATACCAACTTGTAAGTACTGCAACAATTCCTGAGGAAGTGGCCAGCCTCCTCAGGTAGGAACACAACACTTCCAGGGAATACATTTCAAGGTTTATGCTTCATCCCCAAGATATGGCCAACCTTCCCAGGGAGGAGCACAATATTCCCCGAATGCACACTATCTGTTCTTATCTGTTACAAGACATCCCCCAATATGCCCATTATTCTAGTTCTCATTAGTCCTTCTGAATTATGAAAACTACTGACCAGTAAAACATTGCTGATTAACAAAGTGTCCTGCATGATATTTCACTTTCAGTTTTGAGCAATACTCTACTAATTGTTCCAATATACATCTATCTATCCATTTATCCATCTATCTATCTATCTATCTATCTATCTATCTATCTATCTATCTATCTAATCTTCCTACCTAGCTATCTGAAGAAATCATTAGCATAATGTGTTTACAAATCATAGCATTTATGATAATTTGGTGGCCATTGATTTTGGCTATATTTACATTGCTTTGGTCCCTTTTCCAACTATTTCATTAGCTCCATGGAGCCAGAAGACCAAACACATGTTTCAGGATTTATCTTCCTTGGCCTCTCAGAAGACACTGAAGTGCAGCCCCTCCTGCTGATGTAACTCATTACCTTCATGGAGAACCTGCTCATCATCTTGGCCATCATCTTAGACTCCCACCTCCACGTGTACAAGTATTTCTTCCTGTCTCACCTGTTTTTTACAGGTAGCATCACCTCCTTTACTGTCCCCAAAATGCTGCTGAATTTTAAGAGAGAAAGAAAAACCATGACTTATAAAAACTACCTCAGCCAGATGTATTTTTATGTCACCCCCTGCACTACACGGTAACCATGAACCCCTGGCTCTGTGACCTCCTGTTCCTGACATGCCTATGATTCAGAGTTCTGGACTCTCTTTTACATGGCTTAATAGTTTTAAGATGGTCTTTTTCTGAAGATTTGGAAATTCCCCACTTTTTCTGTGAAGGTTATTAAGTATTACAAGGTGCTTATTTTGACACCTTCCTCAATGAACAAATCATGCATTTTGCAGCTGGATTTCTTGGTGTTATCCAACACACAGGGTTCCTTTTCTCTTACTCTATGTTTCTATCTTTCATTTTGAGAATTTCATCATTTGGGGGCCAGAATAAAGTATTTTCTACTTGTGGGTCTCACCATTCAGTAGTCATCTTATCTTATGATATATGTTTTGAAGTGTATCTTAGTTTCGCTGCTGCCAAAAACTCAAGGGCAGGTACAATGCCCTCAGTGATGTACCCAGTGAACACTCCCATGTGGAATCCCTTAAACTACAGTCTTAGAAACAAGGACGTAAATCAGACCTTAAACAATCTCTCCAACTGAGACACCTTCTTTCTAGGAAAGGATCATTTGCCTCAAGTTTAGAAATTTTCTCATGATTAACAGAAGTCAAACACTGAGAGAGCTAAATCTAGATACTTTCATTAGTGCATAGAAAGATAATCTGCTACAGGTCTAATTTCCAGAATTCTCTCTCTTTAATTTTTTGCATCAAAACACCTCTTTCTTATATAATTTTTACAAAATAATTTGAAATTTCAGTTTTATTCCCTAATTCAGTACTGGAGTAATAATCTTCTGCCTGAAGTTTCAGCAGTAAAATATTTACTACAGGTAATTGGTACATTTAGAATTATAGTATGGGTTGGAGGAATGAATGCATCCTGTAATATCTGCCAGATGAAAGCTATTGGTCATTTACGATATGAATTTGTTGAAAAAATATGTTATTATAAGTCTTTACAATTGTTGCTAGAATTTATGTTAATTGTTCCCAGAAAGAGATCATATACAGAACTTGACTAAATATCTGATTATGTTTGCAATAACCCATATTGCATAAGCCACATGTGCCCTTCTCCTGCACATTCAGCAAAAGTTAGGTTAAGCTGTAATAATACCTGATTATTCAAACTCTGATAAGGTCAATAATCACAATTTGATTCCAGAGATGCAGTTTTGCTGTTTACCAATTTTTTGATAGACAGGAAGTTTTCTGGAAATTTCTCTTGGTGTTTCCTACAATAATAGTCCTCATTTCCATGTCATAAAAAGCAATGTGAGGGAATCAGACATGGCTCAACTGATAGAGTGTCCACCTAACACATGGAGGGTCCAGGGTTTGATACCCAGTGTCTCTAGATCCATGTGATAAGCTGGCTCATGTGAACGCTGCCATGGGTAAGGAGTGCTGTACCATGTATGGGAGCCCCATGTGCAAAGAATGCCCTTCACAAGGAGAGCAGCCCACATGAAAAAAGGGCTGCCCCCTGCCCCAGAAGTGGCACCACATCCATGGAGAACAGACACGGCAAAATGATACAACAGAAAGAGACACAGATTCCTGGTGCCACCTGACAAGAATGCCAGCAGACCCAGAAGAACACACAGCTAATGAGCACAGAAAGCACACATTGGGGGGAAAGGGGAGAGAAATAATAAAAACAAATAAATCTAAAAAAAAAAGCAACATGAAAAGAAATCAAAGAAGACCATAGCAATTGGAAGCATATTCTTTGTTCATGGATTAGAAGATAAATACCATGAAGATATCACTTCTACACAAACTTATTTATGGTTTCAACATAATCATATTTTAAAATTCCACAGCATACTTTAAATAAATATAAAAGTCAATTGCCAAACTTACTAGGAAGGAACAGTGGCCCTGAACAGCCAAGAACTTCCTAAAACAGAAGAATGAAGTAAGAGGCTCATGCTCTTGATGTTGAGTTGCATCACAAAGCTACAGTGGTCAAAACAGCATGGTTTTGGCATAAAGACAGAAAAAAATGATCAATGGAATAGAATTGATCATTCAGAAATAGGCTCCCTGCTTAATGTTCAACTGATTTTTTATAATCTTACCAAGTTCATGTTACTAAGAGAAAGCAGTTTCTCCAGCAAGTGGTCATGGAAGAAATGGCTATCACTAAGCAAAATAAAGAAACAGGAACCCTAAATCACTCTCCACACAAGAATCAACTCAAAATGAATCAAATGTCTAAATGTAAAGTTCAGGAAATTTCCTGGAAGATAATATAGGGAAACATATTCAAGTTCTTTAGGTATGCAAAGTTCTCTTAAACCTTACTCCCAAAGCTGAGAAATGAAAGAAAATATAAATAAGTGAGTCTTCCTCAAAACTAAACATGTTTGCACCTGAAGGACTTTGTGAAGGAGGTCAAAAGTCAGCCTGCTTAATGTGAGAAAATATTTGGAAACCATACTTATGACAAGGCTTTAATATCCATGACATATAAAAAGATCTGACAACTCAAAAATATAAAAACAAATTAAAAAAAAACAAAAAACAATAAAAGGGGGGGGGGAATTATTTTAATGGACAGTTTTCTAAAGAAGAGTTCCAAAGGTGATAAAACATGAGAAAATTATCAATATCACTATTTTTGAAACGCAAAGCAAAGCTACAATAAGATATCGTTTCACAATTAATATAGAAAGTCATTATTTAAAAAAACAGAAAGGAATCCACCAATGTTGGAGAGAATTTAGAGAGATAAGAATGCATATTCACTATTGACGAAACTCTAGTATAGGACAGCTGCTCTGTAATTCCACTTGAAATTTCCTAAGGAAGTCAGATATAAATCTGCCATGTGACCTGGCATTGCCATTACTAGGTTTATACCCAGAAGAACTGAGAGCTAGAATATGAACAGATACCTGCACTGCAGTGCTCATAGCATCATTATTCACAATTCTGGAAGGCAATCCATAAACATATTGTGGTACATACACATGATGGAATATTATTCAACTCTGAGAAGAAAGAAATCCTGAAGCATATGACAACGTAGAGGAACCAAGGAAACATAATGTGGAGTAATGCAAGTCAGACACAAAAGGCAAAACATTGTATGATTTTGATACTGTGAACTGAGTCTAATGAGCAAACTCATGGAGTTAAAACAATACATTTTTAGAAAATAGAATGAGTTTATAGATTTGAAAGGTGAGTTTTAATATGTGCAGAATTGGTAAAAAGTTTATTTGTAAAAATTTGGAAATGCATAGAAATGGTGAAAGTACATCAGAGTGTTTGTAATTAGCAGCCCTAGTATATGGGCAATGTAGTGGTTAGAAGGGAAGTCCAAGGTCAATTATGTCACTAGAAGAAAAAATAAAACTTATAACTTGATAGCATAGCAAACGCTCTTTTGACAAAAATGAATATTGTTAATAGTGCATATATAAGAATGTTTTCTATGAAATGGAAAAAATATGTCAATGTTATAAGATGTTTGTATCAGGATGATTTTGGCAAAAATACAATCAAAACAAACTATGGACAGTAGTGCATAATAGTATATTTTATAGTAATAATAATTATGATATGTGAAAGAATGTAGGCAGAAATTACTGCCAATTGTTAGATTTGGTTTATACAAAATGAAAATTCAAATAAATTCTAGTAACAGAAATAGAATAGCAATTATGTATGGCAGGAGATGGATAACATGATTGAGAGGTGACTACTAAGGGGTAGGTTTTTTGTGTATTCTTTTGCTTGATTGCTTTATGTTTTTTGTTGTTGTTTATAGATTTATTCTTTTTGAAGAAATGAAAAATCACTAAAATTGATTGAAGTGATGAATGCACAACTCTGCAATTATACCAAAGTCCATTGTAAATTTTTGATGGATTTTAAGTTTCATGGGTAAGTTTCATTAAAATTGATTTAGCAGAGCCATGTGTTAATTTTGTTCACTGCCAGCTACGAGTTTTCCCAGGTATTAGGATATAATACCAAAGTTTTTATATAACCTATTGTGTTCTCTATGAACTAGAAAAAGGCTAATGCCTCCTTCATCACCTGACTCCAGAGCCATTCATTCCTTTTACTTGAAAACCAGAGTGGCAGTTAGAGATTAATAATTGCTCAGAGCTAGTGTTTAATCTTGAAAAAAATGTGATGTGGCCATTATTTATTATTCACCTCACCTTCTTTGGCAAAGTTTGAATTCATTCTATTTTTTAAATTTATCTTTCCACATGATCAGACTCTGATTGTGAGTCATTCTCACAGTGAAATATACTTTTCAGAGATTTTACATAGGAGAATTTTGGACTTCAACCCTTTATGAACCCACTTCATTAATATAGAATCTCAAGGACTTCAGTGTTGACAGCTGGTAGAACTGCAGTTGGCACTTGAACACCCTCTACCCATCAAGATACTTATTATTATTTATTTTTCAGGTGATGAATTCCTTATGTCAGGTCATTCTAGGGATGAATTTAAAAGCTGAAAAGAAATTTGTAACTATCAATGACTACATTTAAAAATAGGAAACAACAACCAGTAGTCTCTCCACAAGTCTCGGAAAACTATAAAAAGAAGGGAATACAAAACTTAAAGCTGCAAGGAGGAGAATTGCATCCAACATCTATGTGGAATCTAAGCCCCCTCTTGATATAGAGTTGGAGTAGACATAACCATCCCAGGTCCATAGTATGGAGGAATAGAGTATGGACTAGAGTGGACTTACTGATTTTGTACTATGATTAGTAATGGAAGAAATTATAGCATTATGTGGAGAAAGTGGCTATGGTAGCTGCTGAGGGTAGGGAGAAGGAAGAGAAGATGTGATGTAGGGGCGTTTTCAGGAATTGAAGTTGTCCTGGTTGGTACTGCAGGGACAGCTGCTGGACACTGTATGTCCTGCCATGGCCAACTGGGTGGACTGGGGAGAGTGTAAACTACGGTATAAACCATTATCCATGAGGTGCAGCAGTGCTCCCAAATGTATTCACCAAATGCAATGAATGTCCCACGATGATGAAAGAGATTGTTGATGTGAGCAGAGTTAGGGGACGGGGCTGGGGTTATATGTGGACTTATAGTTTTTAATGTAACATGTTAAAATACAAAGAGAGAAAAATAGATCAAATTAACAGAATGTGTGAAGTTTCAGAAAATGCATGACAGAATCCAATCCCCTTTCATGAAATAATCTATCTATCTATCATCTATCTATCTATCTATCTATCTATCTATCTATCTATCTATCTATCTATCTATCTATCTATCTATTTATCTGTCTACACACGCACACACACATTGACAATGAATTACCCAATGCTGAAAGAGTAAACAAGAGTGAAATGGTCTGGAACAAGAAAGATGTCTGATTCACTATTACCATAGAGTATTGTACTGGAAGTCCTTTCTTCTTTCACTACAATTTTTGGAAGAATATGGTCAACTAAATCTAATTTTTATTTTTGTCATTCAGCAAATATTTAGTCATTAAATACCTCATATCACACATTACATATTATTTACGAATAAAGAAATGAGTAAGACAATATTCCTCATTTCTAAAATATTACATGCAAAAATAAATAGATGTGATGAAATGTAATATGGCACTGACAACCTGGTGAAGTGAGTCCAAAAGTTTGGACTTACCTTGCGGAGGTTAGAGAAGGCTTCACAAAACAGCGGAGGTGATAACTTTACAGAACCTTGATGGAGGAACTGGAGTAATTCCCGGATGTGAAGGGGGTAGAAACACAGCAAGAAGAGATGACAGGGACACAAATATGTGATTGATATAATAATAAGGTCTGGTGAGATTTTAAAATAGTTCTTTATATCTAATGAACAATGAAGGGAAAAACTTGGAATGTGGAAGATGAGGCTTACCAGCCTGGAATAAGCCCGATAACAGGCAACCTTTGTTTTGTACACAAGATGTGTGTTTATTCGAAGTTATTGGACAGTCAGTGCTGGTTTTATAGAAGATGATGTTCATGAAAAGCCTTGCCCTATGGAAAACTCATTCTGGGTCAAAGTGACACTTTCTGCTTCCAAAATCCTGGAGAGATGATGAGTACTGGAAATAGTAAAGTGGAACAGAGAAGGAGGTATGGGAAATTGAATCATAATCTATAAAACATTCACTATTAATATCAGACACAAAGCTGGCCATTTAATATTCATGCTTTTATTTGCATCATTTCATTTTTATGTGAAATTAGGTTTTACTATTCTGATTTAATGGATGAAGAAGGGGACTTAATTTTGTTCAAAGCATGTAATCACATTTAGAATGAAGCTCAGAGTTTGTTGTTTCATAGGCTTTTGCAATTGACAATTCATTTTACTTCTTTTTATTATATATTTGTCTTTATTTTTTTAAACACTTAGATTACATAAATGTTACATGAAAAATATAGGGGATTCAAATAGGCCCTGCTCTGTATCCTTCTCACAATTTCTCACATTAACAACATACTTCACTAGTATAGTACTTTGTTAAAATTGATGAACACACTTTGGAGCACTGCAACTAAGCATTAATAGGTGTATGTACAAGAGACCTAAATCTTTGGGTAGCCCGTGTGTCAGAGGGGCCCTGAGTCTAAACAGAGTTACAAGACCTACTCTCCAATTCATTGGACAACTAACAAGAAGATGATGACAGACAATGACCATCCCAAGGAACAGAGGCTGCAACTGTCAGCAAGATAGTCCCATTCATCTGTCCCATGAGATTTTAGCCCCCTCTAATTTAGAGCAGGTTGGGCATCACCATCCGATAATACTCAGGATTTCTAAATGAATGATGGACTGGAGTAGACGTAGTGTTGTTCACTCATTGCCCTATACAGTTTATGAAGTTTTTTCTTTATTATTATTATTTCAATTTTTGTTTGTTTTAATATTTTTTGAATTTTTAAATTTTATTGTGTAACATAACTACAACATATAATTTCCACACTTCAATCAATTTCAAATGTGCAATGGAGGAATGTTAATTATATTCATAATGTTGTGGAGTCATCTCTACCAACAATTAAGAAAGCTTTTCTACTTTTCGCTTCATTTAACTACGATAATTAATTTCAATAAACAATTTAATCACTGACAATGTTCTAAACCAGAGGAATTAGGCAAAGCAAAAAAAAAAAGATAAACAAATTGGAAAGGATGATATATACCTTTTCATATTTGCAGCTAACAAAATCCTTTACAGTGAAAATCATGAAAATTCCACCATAACGTTACTACACAAAAGAAAGTAATTTAGCAAAGTGGTGTACTGCAATTTTGACACTTAAAAATCAGAAGTGTTTTATAAATTAATAATCAAACACCTGAAAAGAAATAAACGAAAGCCTTACATTTCCAAAAACAAGTAAAATAATTAAATATCTAGGAATAAATTTGAAGCAGATGTAAAGGACATTACACAAAAAACAAAACAAAACAAAATGATGAAAGAAATTAAAGAAGAACAAAATACATGGAAAGATATCCCATAGTCTTGAATTGGAAAACTAATTATATTGTTAAATGTAAATTTTACCCAAACCTATTTCCAGATTCAACTCAATCCCAATTGAACTCTCAACAACTTCTGCAAAAGGATATCCCATTGTCATATCCCCATTTTTTGAAAAGATCATACTCTCCAAACTGGATGGTATTGGCAACTTTGTCTAAATCCAACTGGCTATAGGTGCATGGCTTTATTTCTGAACTCTCATTAATCTTCATTAGTCTATATATCTATCCTTCTACCAGTACCAAGTTGTTTTGAATACTATAATTTTCTAAAATATTTTCAAATTAGGAATTGTGTGTCATTCAAGTTTATTATTTCTGTTTAAGGTTGCTTTAGCAACTAGAGAATTTATGAATTCCATATCAAATTGATAATTGTCTTTCCATTTCTGAAAAATAATAAAAGGAATATTTATTGGGATTGATTTGAGTCAGTAGTTTCCTTTCACTGTACTGATGCTTTTCCTCTATTGCTTCTTCTAAATGTAAGGCAGAATATGTCACACAGTGAATTCCATAAAAGAAAATAATAGTAGCTAACTACTCTTTTAATGGAGTCATATAAAGACTGTGGAAAATTTAACCTTGGATACAAAGGCTTGCCATGAATTACCTAGGTGAAAAGGGAAAAAATACTTGATGGAGATGGGAAGCAAAAAAAAAAAAATATTGGGAAATGTCTTGTGAATGGAAAACTGAAATAAGACCCATCAATTGGAAATGCAGTAATGAGGTGGGAGATGGATTTAATCAAGATTGCATAGACTGGCAGGGTCTTACTGATTATTAAATTTATCACAAGAGAAATGGGAAGGCACTGAAATTTATTTAGTAGGGGAATCATTTGATGTAATTCACATTTCAGAAAGATTATTCTAGCTTTTGTGTGATGATGGAATGGAGAAAGAACAAGAGTAGATTAAGTGGAACATAAAAAGGTGTCAGACTATGGAAAGAAATCTATAAATGATGGATGAATCAATAAGAAATTAGATGAGATGTTGTAGCAGAGAGAAGGGAGGTGTATGCGATAATGAAGGCCAGCACGTGAGAATTCTGTGAAGGAAGAGTTATTATGACTGGTCCAACTTGATGGACTCTTGTCCTAATAGAAACTGAGAACTGAATAAGATTTGTGGGTCCCTATTATACAGAGGATGTAGGCATGGGGAGTCAAATGGCGGATATTTACAAATGAACTTTCTGTTACTTTCTTCAAGTGTTTTATCTGAATATAGGATAGGTTACATCCTCCAGGTGAGCTTGAATTAACACATATCCCCCCACATTCCAGGTAAGCTTTTAACATGAACCCCCCATTCCAGGTAAACTTTTAGCATGAAACCCCCACATTCCAGGTAAGCTTTTAACATGAACCTCCCAATTCCAGGTAAGCTTTTAACATGAACCCCCCACACACACACATTCCAGGGAAGCTTTTAGCATGAACCTTCCACATTCCAGGTGACCTTTAATTAACACCTCCCTGAATATCCAAAACCTATAGTTTATATTTCTCAATTGGCTTTCCAGGGAACTAGGCATACTTGGATATAGAATAAGTTTGAAATTATTCACAGACCATATTACTTCCCCATTTTGATTACTGCTTAAGGTTATTAAGCTTTGGCATCACTATTATCAGCATCTCTCTTGACTGACTGGTATATATATAGAGCCATGAGATGGGCAGCTCTCTGCATTTTTACTACATCATTTATTAGGGGGCATATTCTGTTTATAATAGAAGGAGTGGAACACAGACTGTGTTTTATTTATGAGTTGGTGTTCCCAATACCCAACCCAGATGTAGGCTCCTGGGTCTATTTCTCTTCCATCAATGTGAAGGCCCATTTGGACTCCCTGAGTCTGCCAGGATTCAGGGTTATGTATGATGAGGTTTCAGGTGTTACACTGACCATGTGGACAATTAGCTGGGGCCATACCTTTGGTGAGGATGGCTGTTTGTTTTGTTGTGTCTGTGTTCTAGGTGGTCCAGGTGAAACAGGACCAGTAGGGGCAGTAGTATGCACCTATATATTTGCACCAGAATCCCCCCTCCCCCATTCAGCTATACTTTTCTTTTCTGGAATATAAATATACTTATTGTAATGAGTATATTTCTGCTCCAGGCTGAGCCCTCCACATTTTGTGTCCCATGGTATCCTGGAGTCTATCACTTGACATGCATCAAATAGGAGGGACACTCTTTGGTTCCTGCTCGTGACTGGGATGGAGTTAAGAAGCTCCCCATTTTGATTACATACTCTTATTTATGGGAGACCATTGGAGGCTTGGGGTCACAGCAGGTTTATTGGTGAGATATGTTATAGACATGATAGGAGATTCCCTGAAACTGGCAGGTGTTTAAATGACCCTTGCATGTGTAATGGCTATGATATATTAATGTGATATTGACCTGGGAACCCATTCACACTTCTTGGATATGTGGCATACAATCTGTGATGCCAACCTGGAACCAGGGGAGGGTCAGGGCAAGGAGTAAGAAAAAATAACTAAAGGGACATTGTAACTGGGATTAAACTGGATTCTTATTCTTCAGCTATGTGTAGACCAACCAGACTCTGGGGTGTGTTTGGAGCACAGCTCTGTGTTCTATCCTCAACCTTCAGCCATGTGTGGCCCAGTCAGGTTCCAGTGTGTCACTAAAGCAGGTCTTAGTGTTCCATCCTCAATCTTCATACATGTGTGGACCAGGCAGCTTCTGGAGTGTGATTGGAGCAGGGATTGGTGATTTGTTCTTTCACAAGATGAGAGTGATTGAATTGTGGGTTTCTGGAATACAGACCCATGACTCTGGGGCAGCTTGCTTGACCTGGCTATGGTGTATCCACAGGGTGATTCCAGCTACTTTAATTGCACTGTGGATGGATAAAATGACAAGGTAGTGTCCTCACCATTGAGGGGTTAGTGGAGCAGATTTCCAGTCTTTAACCCAGAATGCATCTCCCAGCTTGTACGGGTGTATGGAGCTGCTTAAGCTAATGGGGGCCTTTTCTTGGACCCAGTGATGCTGGTATTGTAGGGTTTATCCTAAGCTGATCATTTGCTGAGCTATTGATAAGTTTCCTCTTTCTCTGAGAGCCCCTTCTATGTTTTGGATTAAGGGGGGGGGGGTGGGCTCCCAAAGAGGATTTCATAAGGGGTTAGGTTAGCTTTTGGCTTGGGCTGGCCCAAACTTGAAGGAGAGCACTCCAGAGTACTTGAACCCATGTTAGCCCGGTTTCTTGGCAAATCTGGCAATATAAGCATTTATTGTACAGTTCATTTGCTCTACTTTCCCTAAGCATTGAGGACTGTAAGCGGTGTGCAGTTTCCATAGGATGTGCAGTGCTTTGGCAATCTTTTGAGATATTTCAGTGATGACGGAGGGTCTGTTGTTAGAGCCAGTTGAGAGGGTTAGCCCATATCAAGGAAGGATTTCCCTGAGGATAACTTTGTTTACATCTTCAGATTTTTCTGTTTGAGTAGGGAAGGCTTCAATCCAGACAGAGAAGGTGAAAATGAGGACTAGGAGATATTTATAGCTTCTGGATCATGGCATTTCTGTGAAATCAACTACTAGATCTTTGAGAGGCATATTGCTGATTCTTTGGGCTATTGGGTCTCCCGTTGGTCCCAGGCAGGGGTTATTTTCTGCACATGTCATGCACCACTGGCATACAGCATAGGTGATAGTGGCTAGGTTTGGGATGTAGAAGAATCTTCCTAACAATTCTTTAAGTTGGGTTTTTCCAAAGTGTGTTTTCTCATGGTAGTCTTGAACTGCAGTCATGGTAAATATTTGAGGCATGGCTATTCTGTGATTGGACAATGTTCACCACCCATTTGTTCCTTGTGTCCCACTGTCAGACAGTATCCACTCTCTCTCAGCTTGAGTATATTGCAATTCCTGGTGATTCAGAGGCTGCAGGACAAGAGCAAGCAGTGTATACTGGAGTTTCTGATAAGTAAGAAGTTGAGGAATGAGGGCAGTGGCCAGGTGTTCAGAAGGGATCATCCTTCCCATGCCACTCTTTCTGTTTCTCCATCTGCCCTCTGACTTTCTTGAACAATGGGGCTGTAGCTTGTCTGGTGTCTCTTACAGTGCAGCACAGCCACTTTGATAGGTTCCAAACTGCTTCTAGTATTTCCAGAATCTGTGTGCCATATTTAATGCTCTTTCCTCCTGAGTTAATGAGTCCTTACTGATTTTTAAGGCTCCAGGCACGTGCAGGGTAAGGAAGGCTTATTTGGAATCTGCATAGATGTTAACCTTGGCCACAGCCACATATTGTAGGGCTCAGGTAAGGGCAATTATTTCGGCTTTTTATGCTTATGTGGTACCCAGGAGAGCTGGGCATCTACTGTGTTCTCAGATGTTATTACAGCATATCCCGCTTGCTGATCACTGCCCTGAGTAAACTCCCATCCATGAAGAACCCCATGTTGGGATTTGGTAGTGGCTGGTCTTGAATGTCCAGCGGGCTGGAATGAACTTCTTGCAATGTTTGCAGACAGTTTTCGGTTGGAATTCCTGGCTTAATGTGTAGTAGAATAGCAGGGTTCAGGGTTTTTACAAGTTCCAGTTGGATGGATAGATTTTCACAAAATAGGGTTTGAAATTTAATCAGGCCACTGTTAGTCAGCTAGTGTGTTCCTTTGGCTTATAAGATTGTGGTTACTGCATGTGGAACCTAAAACAATTATAGGCTGCCCAAGAGTTAATTTTATGATTTCTAGTGTTGGTATTGCTGCAGCTGCTACAGCTTGCAGGCATGAGGGCCATCCCTAGGCAACAGTGTCCAGTTGTTGGATAGATAAGCTACAGGTCTTTCCCAGGAACCCATGTATTGAGTGAGTACTAGTGCAATACTTTGGTGATTACGAACATACATGTAGAAAGGTTTTCTGAGATCTGGAAGTCCAAGGCTTGGTGTTTCCATCAGCACTTGTTTAAGAGCATTGAAAGCATCCTTCTGTGGGATTTCCAAGAGCAGGGGGTCATGATCTCCCCCCTTTGTGGCTTCATATAAAGGGTATGTGAGGACCCCAAAATTGGGGATCCAAATGTGGCAGAATCCAACTTCTCCAAGGAATTCTTACAAATTTTGGCGGGTTTTGGGTTCAGGGAGGCAACAGATTGATTCCTTTCTTTCAAGTCCCCATTCATGCAGCCCCTGCACTCTTTTTTAACCTAGATATTTGAACTTAGGTAGGCAGATTTGGGCTTTATTTTCCTGGACACATGATAACCCTTTTGTTGCAGATGTTTTAAAAGTACATGGGTTCCATTAGAACAGCCTTTGTAGTTGGCACTTCCAAGGATGAGGTCATCTACATATTGGAGAAGAAAACAGTTACAGCTGTCTGGTTTAAAGGATTTGAGATCACTGGCCAGGGCTTGTCCAAAAATAATGGTTGCATTTTTAAATCCCTGAGGGAGTTGTGTCCAACTTAACTGCTGCTTTATGCTGGAGTTCAGAGTGTCCCAGGTAAAGGTGAAAATCATTTGACTCTGGAGAGCTGTCTGAATGCAGAAAAGGCATCTTCATGATCCAGTCATGAAAAGTAGATTTCCGATGAGCCTATCAAGCTGAGGAGAGTGTATGGATTAGGGACTGCAATATATAGAGTTATTAGTGCTGAGTTGACTGCGCGCAAGTCCTGGACTGGGCAGTAATCCTGATCAGCATTTTTAAATAGGAAGAGTGGAGTATTCCATGGAGATTGGCATGGCCTTAGTATGCCTTCATTCAGCAATCTCTAAATATGTAGCCAGACTTTTTCTTGCCCTTCAGGTGAAACTGGATATTGCTTTATGCAAACAGGGCCGGGTGTGGGCTTTGTTTCAATAATAATTGGAGAAATGTCATGTGCCACCCACTTTGGGTTGCCCTCTGCCCATATTTTGGGCACATCTTTAAGGAGGAGCTATGTGGCCATAGATTGGCAAGTTTCCCTGAGGCCAAACCGTCTCCACTCCTCCTGTAGAGGGAAGGTTAGCAATATTTTTGGAGGGTTTGGTGGTCCAGTGTTACTGTGTATTGCCCCATGGCATTAAAGATAATTTGAGCCTGTAGTTTAGACAGCAAGTCTCAACCCAGGAGGGGGCACTCCAGGAGATACAAGAATTCATGAATGATGTCCTAACCCCCGATATTACAGGTCCTGGTATGGAGAAATGGCTGCTGGGAACATTTTCCAGTTGCCCCTATGATAGTGGCTTGTCTTTTTATAATGCCTGGACTGGTTTGGTCATTACAGAGTGCTGAGCCCCAGTGTTGACCATCATATGTATGGAGAAACCCCCAATTCTGACTCCAACCATAGGCTCTGTGGGGCAGAGAAAATAGGAGCCTCGTCTGTCCTATTAATCACAATCAGAGTCTTCTATTCCTACAAGCCCAATGAAGTGATTTGCAGGTCTTCCTATTGAATTTTTGCTAACCCAGTGTTTAGTTTGTGACACTCCACTAGCTCACCTGGCTAATGTTTTGGTTGCTTTTTTTCCAGCAGTGGGGTAGAGTGACCTGCTGGGACATTCCTGCTTCCAGTGTCCCTCCTCCCCACAGTATGCACACTGATTTTACCCTATGGGTGGGCCCCTCTCTCTTCTTGGGGCAGGGGTTTCCCAGTTTACTTCCCTTAACACAGGATTGCTTCTTTTGATGATTGTTGCTGGGAGAATGTCTACTTTTTTTCATCTTCTGGTTCCCTTCCCTCCTTGTCTTTACATGGCGGTTGATGTAAACCTTGGTGGCTATTTCCAAGAACTGAGAAATATTCATTCCAGTGAAGCCATCCAACTTTTGTACCTTTCTGAGATGACAACTTTGATTGAGCAACAAATGCTGCATTGACCATTGTTTGGCTTTTGGGAGAATCTGGGTTAAAGGATGTGTATACACAAAATGCCTACCACAGTCTCTCATAGAATTGAGCCAGACTTTCACTGAGAGTTTGTAGGACTTGGGTGGTTTTTGCCATGTTTACTGCATTTTGGCTCCCAGTTCTGAAACCTTCAACTGTGGCCCTATGGAATGTTTCTAGTCAGTTGAGCCCAGTCACGTTACTGTGATCCCATTGGTGGTCCTTGTCTGGGAACTGGGTATGGGCATTTTGGACACTGCTCAAGTTTCCCTCAGGTGGGTGCTCCTTGAGGGAGGTTATAGCCCCTTGTGTGGCCCACATTCTTTCTTCAAATTTAAGGTCATAATGAGTTGTTTACAATCAGCACACGTGGGTTTGATGGACTGGAAGAGGTCAGCCCTGAACTGAGGCTTCTCCAAGTATGGTGTGGTATGGCTTTTCCAGTTAAATTAGTCCATTGTAGTCAAGGGCTGGTACACACACGTATATCTTCCCCTTGAATCTGGCCATCTGCATCATAATAAACTTGAGCTTGGCCTTTACTGAGTAGGGATGCCCTTCTTTCTGCTCCCCCTGCCTCTGAGGCTCCCATGATCTGAGTTGTTGTTTTCAGGGATTCCTTCCTCACTGATGGTTAGCACTGGGCTACTGGGGGCAAGTGGCTGTGTGGGTGGCTGTGCTGCATTTCTCGGTGCACATGGTGACAGACAGCTGAGGGGATGGTGTGGGTGATCTTCTTGGTGCAGATTGTAATAGAGGCAACTGTGGGGATGGTGCAGGTGCATTCCCTGGTGTGGATGGAGATAAAGGCAGCTGTGGGGATGGTGTGGGTGGTGCACTTCCCAGCACAGATAACAACAGGGGAGTGCTACTTAGGGAAATTTGCTCATCACCATTCCTTAGCACGACCACTGTAGGAGCAATTGCATAGGGTGGCAGGAGGTAATTTTCATTTGGCCCTTCTTGAATGGGTGGGTTGACACCGGATTTGGGGCTCATTTCCTCTGGACCCTTTGCACAGTCCTTGTTTGGCCTGGTTCCTGGGACAGCTCTTCTGGGTTTTTGTATTAGGCAAATCCTGGCTTCTTTAGTTGTAACCTTCCTTAATCAGGGCAGATTTTTACTTATAACATCTTGCCAGGCATTGATGTAGGGGAACTGGTCAGGGTGCCCTGGTTTTCTGGTTACTATGTTGTGGACTTTATGGATGATCTGGGGGTAAAGGTGGCCTCCTTGGGCCAGCCCATGCCAAAAGTTGGCCATTCTAATTCAGAAAGAATTTTAAACTTTCCTGCCTGGAACGTCATGATAAATACATCTCTACAGAATGCTCAGGAAAATTTTTTTAGCATACAACCTAATGTGGTCTAATTTGTGTGTTTCCCATGTTTCCACCCTGTGCTAATGCTGCACAACACTCACTCAGCCATAAGCTTCATCCATTTCCAGTCACCTCCATTACAGGAGCTTATGACACCTCTTAGCCTTAGCAGATCGGTATAAACCTCCAACTTGGAAGAGGGTCCCTTTGCAGGGAGGCCATCCAAACCACCCTTGACCAGATGATGTCACCACAGAGCCATGAATCAGGACTCTGCGATGGTCCTGTAGAAGTGTGTTTCTGCATCTCACTCAGTCTCCACATTCACACAAACACACACCACGCCTTTTCTTTTCTCAGACCTAAAGAAGACAGCTTCTTCTCTTTTTCCCAGGAGTACTGGGATCTACTCTCGAGAGGTGATCAGGCTCCCCTCCTATTTTTTTTCAGAATTATGCTTTTCTTGTGTTTTGCCCCTGGGTGTCTTACATGTCTGGCATGCATCACTCTTTGATTCATTCTCAGGGTCCCTTGAACTTTCCAGTGTCTCTCAGTTCTCCAGGAGCACTCTTGTGGAGTTCACAGCCTCTTTCTAAGCTAAAAGAGAGCCCAGGGGGCACCCAGGGCAGGGATTCACCTGGGCTCTCCCAGACTCCTCAGAGATGTCCTGAAGGTGCAATCAACTGTTGCTGCCTCTGACCTTCTCAGTGTATCCCAGATGAGCCCCCAGAGATGTTGTAGCAGAGGGAAGTCAGGTTTACATGATATTGAAGGCCAAGAGGTGAGAATTCTGAGAAGAAAGATTTGTTACAACTTGCCAAACTTGGAAGACTCCTGTCCTAATAACAACTGAGTCCTGAATAAGAATTTTGGGTCCCTTTTATATGGAGGATGTAGGAGTGTGGAGTCAAATGGTGCTTATATGCAAAAGGAATTTTTGTTAGTTTCTTCAAGTGTTTTATCCGTGTATCAGATATGTTATATCCTCCAGGTGAACTTCACTTAACACATATTCTCTGCATTCCAGGTAAGCTTTTAACATGAACCCTCCACATTCCAGTTAATCTTTAATTAACACATCCCTGAATATCCAAAGCCTATAGAGTTTATTCTTCTCATTTGGCTTTCCAGGAAACCAGGCATATTTGGATATATAATAAGTTTGAATTTATACACAGGCCTTATTAATGTGAGGTTGAGTGTATAAAATGAAGCCCAGTGTTGACTCAAGAGCTAGCTTCAGTACAAGGGGTAGCAACAACATTTTTATTAAGACTTGGGTTCCATGTGGAAGAAAAGAGGCAATAGGCTGGACCAGATCTTGAAGGTCTTTTAATGCTGGCCTAGGAGGCATGTATTTCCTCTGGAAGTGATTAAGTCATACCTTCATCTGGTAACCATGTGTGGTTTAAAGCAGAATGATCATAGACCCTAGCAGAATAGGTAAAAGGAAAGAGAAGTGATCAGAATTATTGGAAGTCTTGTATAGAAGAAAACTGGCTGATGTTTGGCAGCAACTTGAGAGTTTTATCTCAACTAGAAGGCAAAAACAAACTATACTGAAACAGCATATGTGGAATCCAGCAGGAGAGGGAAAGGAAAAAGAATTAAGGTAAAGCAAAATAGGCTGCCGAATTGACCCCTATTTCAAGGAATGAAAAGGATTAGTTCCAGAAAAGTGACAAAGCCCAGGAATGTGTTACGTCTAACATTTAAGATGAACACCTTCACATGATTATTTTCTTCTACAGTACCTTCATAAGTGTTTCTGGAAATTCAATAAATCCTGAATTCAATGCTAATATTTTCTTGCTTGTTTCATAGAGTTATACTTTGCATTTTGTCAGTAATCTGACCTTTGTGGTTGCTTGAAAAACTAATAAACCCTTCATAGTCTGCAAATTCAACACAATGTATTTATGGGTGGCTCAATTTTTATTCACTCTACCTATCACATATTGGCTATCTTTTAAATGAAAAAAACCTATCATATGTTTTGGAAATTTCTCCTACATTATTTCTTCAAATTTGAATTTTTAGTTATTCACTCTGCTTTTCTGTATCAAACATTTTTAGTGCTGGAATTACTCTAGAGAAACTCTGTAAGTCTTATTTTCTTAAAAAAAATTCATCTCTTTCACACTCTATTGAGAGGTCTTGATAATTCCCACAGAATTATGTATCAATTGTCAAACTTCTGATGAGTATGTTCAGCTAAGGTAAAGATTTTGCTCTTTATATCTTAATTTAATAATTTATTTTGACTAGTATATTCATTGTTGTTATGCTCTCTATTTTTTCTTTATCATATCTACCTGTTCATGATTTGTGTATGCCTTTTAAAATTTATTTTTAATTGTACTTCTTGAATAAACATGCAATACAAAAAATGTTGCCTTTTTACACATGCCTCTTCTGTCACTTTTATGTAACCTGTGGATTGCACTGGGTTTGGTGTATACTCAGGAGACTTGAATCTCTGGTCTGTCCATGTGCAAGGTGAGCCCTGAGCCTCTGCAGTCTTGCAAATCCTACCCTCTGGTTCATTGAACTTACACAGTTCAGCTAACAGGGAGGTGAAGATGGTCAACCACCAAACCAGGGAACTGAGAGTGCTTACCTGCCAGTAGGAAAAATGCTCCACCATCCATGTGGAATGTAAGCCCACTCTTGATGTAGATGTAGAGTGGACATCACCATCCCAAGGTCCACAGAATGAAGGAATAAATATGGATTAGAGTGGACTTAATGGTACTCTACTATGGAAATATTGTGACCAGTAATGGAATAAATCGTAGCACCGATCTGGGGAAAGAGGCCACTGCAGTTGCTGGGGGCAGGTAGAGGGAAGAAGTCATGGGATATGGGGGCATTTTCAGGACTTGGATTTGCCATGAATGATGTTGCAGGAAGAGATGCTGGACATTATACATCCTGCTACAACACACTGGATAGACTGTGGGAGAGTGTAAACTACAATGTGGACTGTTATCCACGTGGTGTGGTGGTGATCCAGGGTGTGTTTGCCAAATGCAATGAGTGTGCTGTGGTGGTTGAGGGGGTTGTTGAAGTCAGAGGATTGGGGTGGGTGGCTGGAGGTAAATGGGAACCACTTATATTTTTAATGTAATAATAATAAATTGAAATAAATTAAAAAGGGAAAGAAGTATATGAGGTTCCCCTATAACACACAACCCACCCTACTTTACTCCCCCCATCAGCAACCTCTTTCACCATTGTGGCACATCCATTGCATTTGGTAAATACATTTAGTAGCATTGCTGCACTGCATGGATAGTAGTTTACAATGTGGTTTACACTCTCTCCCAGTACAATTAGTGGGTTATGACAGGATGCATAATGTCCAGCTCCTGCCCATACAATATCATTTAGGACAACTCCACGAGTCATAAATGCCCCAATCATATCTCAGAGAAGCAAAGAATGTTATGTATAAAATGAAACAAATCATATGAAACCTGAAATAAGAACAAGGCTTAGAGATTCAGGCTGCCTAAGAGTTACTTCCTGAGAGCCTCCGTGTTACTTAAACGTGACCAGTCTCAAAGCCAAACTCAACATATAAATGTGTTGCCTTCCTCCCCAGCATGGGACATGACTCCCGGGGTTGAGCCTCCCTGGCGCTGAGGAATTACTACCAAGTACCAGCTGATGATGTAACTAGAAATTGACCTTGAATAAAAGGGTTAACTCGAACCAGCAAAATATCTCAGCCTACATGTAATACCAGGAGTTAAAAATGCTTTTTGACCTGAATAAAAGGGGGAAATGGAAAGGACAAATGAATTTATATGGCTACGAGTCTCCAAAAAGAGCTGGGAGGTTATCAGATGGGTCGCTCTTATGCACACCTCAGCAGAGTCCCAGAGACAGATAAAGTATATACAACCTCAGGTATTGGTTTTTCTGAGGACTACAGAGACCCACAGGTTCTATGGGCATGGCAGATGGAGTTCAGTGCCATGTCAGTTGGCCCTACTTTGGAGTTTGTGTTTCTGTGTGATGGAGCTGGACTCAGATGTGATCTTTGACCACCATCCTCTCCTATTACTTTTACCAGATCTGTAGTTGGTGCTGGGGTTTAGTGTATACCCAGGGGACCTGAATCTCTGGACTGACCATGTGATAGCCAGGCCCTGAGCCTCAACAGACTTGCAACTCCTACACTCTGGTTTATTGGACTTACCCCACTCAGCTAACATGGAGGTGAAGAAGGTCAACCACCACACCAGGGAGCCAAGACTGCTGGCAACTGAAAGAGGAGAATTGCATCCAGCATCCATGTGGAATCTAAGTCCCCTCTTGATATAGATGTGGACTGGACACACCCATTCCAAGGCCACAGGATGGAGGAACAGAGTAAGGATTAGAGTGGACTTACTGATATTCTATTCTTGAACTATTGTGATTAGTAATTGAAGAAAATGTGGCATTGGTGTGGAGAAAGTTGCCATGGTGGCTGCTGGGGGTAGGGAGTGGAAGGAAGAGATGCCATCTGAGAGGGTTTTTGGGACTTGGAGTTGTCCTGGGTCATGCTGCAGGGACAGTTACCAGACATTGTTTGTCCTCGCATGGCCCACTGGGTGGACTGTGGGCTATGGTGTGGACCATTGACCATGAGGTGCAGTGGTGCTCAGATATGTATTCACCAAGTGCAATGAATGTCTCATGATGATGGAGGAGGTTGTTGTTATGAGTGGAGGAGTGGGGTGAGGGATGTGGGGGGTATATGGGTCCCTCATATTTTTTAATGTCACATTAAACAAATAAAGACAAAAAAAGAAAAAAAGGCACTCACGTCTACCACATGCTTCCTTGTGTTGCTTACTTATATTTCATTTAAATTCATGATTAAATTCACATTAGATATATTTTTCCTTAGTGAATTAATCTCCCATTTGTTGATTGCTGAACTAACTTTATTAATAATTTTCCTCATGTGCACTGCAATATTATTATGCTATCTTAAGTATTAAAATTTTTTCTCTCTGTTCATGATTCACTCCTGTGGGCATCAGTGATCTCTCATGAACCTTTAACACAGAAGTTGGATTTCCATAAGTATTCAATTATAGTTTTTAAAATTATAAGCTCAGTACTCTGTGATCTGTTATTTTTTTAATCAATTTTATTGTCATATATTAATAAAATATATATTCATTGAAAGTGTACAATCAGGGGGCAGGGCAAGATGGTGGTTGAGTGAGTGCACCTGATAGTCTCTCCTGCAAAGAAGTGGATGGGCAGCGTTAGAAATTCTTCAGGACCTGGCTGTTTCAGGATTTTGCAGGGCAGGAGGTGTGTGGACATCAATTTTGTGGGAAGGTAATAGAGAATATTTGTGTAAGAGATAGAACTGAGGCTCTCTTACACGGAGTTAGGGGCTGCACACGGGACGCTCCCCCCTGGGGTGGGCGGAACTGTGGCACCGGCACTGCAGTGGTGATTCCTGGAGGCTCTGTGGTACTGGGGAATTTATAAGCCCTGAGCAGGCTGTTAAGGGGCTAACAGGGCAGGATGCCATCACAAACCAATTTGGTGAGACAGAGGGGGGTTTATTGCAAGGTGGGGAATTTTTTATTTCTGACATGAATAATAATGCTTCTGGCTAGAGACCCTCCCCCAAGTCCAGCTGCTGATCTGCAGCGGCCTTAAATCACTCACAGTAAAGAGAAGTCACTAGGAGGCTATTTCATGTGATTGCAGGGTGGGAGGCATCTGGAAGCCAATTAGGGGAATCTTTTGCGAGGCGTGGGATTTTCGGTTTTGGACACTGATACAGCACTTTTGGCTAGAGCCCTGCCCCCTAGGCATCGCTGCAGATTTGCAGCATCCTTAAATTGGCTGCAATATAGAGGCCCCCCCAAATGGCTGTTTTGGGGGCTTGCAGGGTGGGAGTTATCCTGAGGTCAAATTGATAATACAGCCATAGAGGAAACCCTAGAGAGAGTGGGAATTGCGGGTTTCGGGCACATAGGTCAGAGTTTGCGGATGTGACCACTCCCATGGGGCTGGCACCCAGCTGCAGGGATCATTGAAGGCTGTGTTGTGCTGTGGTGCTCCCAGGCTCCCTGTTGGCCAGATTTGAGGTTGCCAAGTCTGTGTCCCCTGGATCCTGATGGCCCATGCCCCAGAGACTCATGACTCTTGAGTCTGCAATGTTGCAGACTTTCCATCCCTGAATCCACCACACCCTGAGGTCCATCTGAGGTCCTTGATTGTCCTAGCCCACAAAGTTTGCTTTTTTTTATTTTAATTTTAATTTTTAATTTTTTATTTTTTATTGTCCTGGTTGCTAATATTGCATTATTTCCTAGTCTTTTCTCCCACTGTATCCCCCAAGGTCTTTTTTTTTTTTTTCACTTATTTAGGGGATTTTTGTTGGTGCTGTTGTTGGTGTTCAATATCTTCTTTACTTTTCCTTACTTATTCCCCTCCCTTTTCTTTACCCACCTCCCTTTTTCTTTCTTTCTTTCTTTTCTATTTTTTTCCTTTCTTTTCTCTTGTCCCTCATTTTCTTCTTATTTTATTTTATCTTAATTATACAATAAGTGCTGCAGGGAACACCTCACATTTGCTGGGTTTCCTCATCCTCCGTTTCCTCATTTTTGTGTGAACTGATGTTGGCTACCTACACTATCCCCTTTCCCCCACATCTTGATATCCTCCATCATCTACTGTCTCTCCCATATTCCACCTCCCTTTCTTTGATCCCCAAACTGTCTAACTCTTAATTTTTGATACCTTTGTTTTGTCTTTTGAAACTATTGCCTTTCTTTTCTCTTCCCCTCTCTCACAAAAACACTAGCTTTTTAAATCATACCATATTCCTCCCATATTCAGTCGACTACCTCATTATAGGTACTCTACTTACTGCTATAAATCTACACAACTTACATGAATCTAATATCCATCCTCCCAGACCTCATAATGTTGCTCTGTTAACATTTATTACCAATACTACTTTACACAATTTCCTTTCTTACACATTCGCCTTTCCCTGGCCCTAATACTTTCCTTGAAAGTGAACTCAGCCAACAATAAGAAATTAGAATAAGAAGAACAAAGTGACAAAAAGAAAATATAACACTTATGCAAAAACAGCAGCTAATTAATTCAGAAGATTAGACAAAGATGCTAAGGAACTGATTAAACCCATCAAGATAAAATGATGACCAGAGAGCAACAAAAATCTACAAACCAAACCAGTAATCAGGGAAACATGGCTGAACCCAAGGAACAAACTAAAAACCAGGAAGGGGAGCAGACTTCACTCAAGTAATTAAAAATCTCAGAACATATATCACAGACAAATTTAATGAAGTAATGGAAGAGGTTAGCAATATGAAGACAACACTTGGAGGGGAAATTGCAGACATATGCAGAAAGATAACAGATATGATGGGAATGAACACCACAGTTCAAGAAATCAAAAATAGACTCACAGCAAATAGCAGCATATTAGAAGAGACAGAGCAGATAATTAGTGATGTGGAAGACAGTACATCGGAAATCAAACAGATAGTAGAATTGATTGATAAAAAGATAGAAAAAATCCAGCTAGAGCTTAGGGACCTGAATGACAATGCAAAGCACACAAACATACATATTATAGGCATCCCAGAAGGAGAAGAGAAGGGAAAGGGATCAGAAGGAGTGTTGCAGGAAATAATGGCTGAAAAATTCCCAAATCTACTGAAAGAGACAGATGTATATATCCAAGAATCACAATGCACCCCAAACATCATAATCCCCAACAGGTTCACCTCAAGACATATAATCAAATTATCCAAGCGCTCAGGTCAAAGAGAAAATTCTAAAAGCAGCAAGAGAAAAGAAAACCATCACATAAAAGGGAAGCGCCATAAGATTAAGTGCTGATTTCTCATCTAAAACCATGGAGGCAAGAAGGCAGTGGTATGATATAGTCAAGGTATTACAAGAAAAAAATTTCTAACCAAGAATACTCTATCCAGCCAAACTAGCATTCAAAAATCATGGAGAGTTCAAAATATTCACAGGTAAACAGAAATTGAAAGAGTATGCCAACAAGAAGCCTCCCCTTCAAGAAATTCTAAAGGGAGTTCTGCAGGAAGAAAGGAAAAAACAGGACAGGCAGAGTTGGAGGGGAGTGTTAAGAGCAACAAAAAAGAGAAAAAGAGGAGAAAAAAACAGACAAACAAAATATGGCAAACACAAGTCCATTCAAAATATGGCTAACATAAATAATTCCTTGAAAATAATAACATTGAATGTCAACGGATTAAACTCACCTATCAAAAGACTCAGACTGGGACATTGGATAAGGAAATATGACCCCTTTATATGCTGTCTACAAGAGACACATCTTAGACCCAGAGATTCATGGAGGCTGAAAGTGAATGGTTGGAAAACAGTCATACAAGCAAACAACAACCAAAAAAAGGCAGGAGTAGCTATATTAATATCAGGCAAAATAGACTTTAATTGCGAAAAAATTGTGAGAGACAAAGAAGGATACTACATATTAGAGAAGGGAACACTCTCTCAAGAAGAACAAACAATCATAAATATTTATGCTTCTAACAAGGGCGCCTCTAAATACATGAGGCAAATGCTGGAAAAACTAAGTGAAAGAATAGATGCATCTACAATTATAGTGGGGGATTTTAATACACCACTATCAACTCTGGACAGAACATCTCAAAAGAGAATCACTAAAGAAACAAAATATTTGAACAGTATATTAGAGGAGCTAGATCTAATAGACATATACAGATCATTTCACCCAAACACAGCAGAATATATATTTTTCTCAAGTGCACATGAATCATTCTACAAGATAGACCATATGCTAGGCCACAAAAAAAGGCTTAATGAATTCAGAAATATTGAAATCATACAAAATAATATCTCTGACCACAGTGGAGTGAAGCTGGAAATCTGCAAGGGCCAAAGGCCCAGATTTCACACCAAGATATTGAAACTAAACAGCACCGTCTTAGAAAAACTGTGGGCCAAAGAGGAAATCTCAAAAGAAATCAATGACTACCTTGAAACAAATGATAATGATAACACAACATATCAAAATTTATGGGATGCAGCCAAAGCAGTACTGAGAGGGAAATTTATAGCCATAAATTCATACATCAAAAAAGAAGAAAGAGCAAAAATTGAAGAACTGCCCATTTGGATGAATTAGTAAAACCGCAACAAATTAATACCACAGGAAGAGGAAGGAAGGAAATAACAAAGATAAGAAAAGAACTAAATGAAATAGAATATTAGAAAGAACTTGTAAAGACAAACAAGACCAAGAGCTGGTTTTTTGAGAAGATCAATAAAATTGACAAACCTTTAGCGAGACTAACAAAAAAAGAGAGAGAAGGTGCAAATACACAAAATAAGAAACGAGAAAGGAGATATCACATCTGACCCCACAAAAATAAAGACTATCATAAGAGGATACTTTGAAAAACTACATTTCAACAAAAATGACAATTCAGAGGAAATGGACAAATTTCTAGAAAAAAAAATAAGCAGCCTATATTGATGAAAGAAGAAATTGAAGATCTCAACAAACCAATCACAAGTAAAGAGATGGAATCAGTCATTAAAAACCTCCCAACTAAGAAGAGCCCAGGGCCAGATGACTTCACAGGTGAATTCCACAAAACATTCAGGAAAGAACTAACACCAATCCTGCTGAAACTCTTCCAAAAAATCGAAACAGAAGGAACATTGCGTAACTCATTCTATGATGCCAACATTACCCTAGTACCAAAGCCAAACAAAGACACCACAGGAAAGGAAAATTACAGACCAATTTCTCTAATGAACCTAGATGCAAAAATACTTAACAAAATACTTGCTAATCATATTCAACAACACAGTATATGAATTATACACCATGACCAAGTGGGATTCATTCCAGGTATGCAAGGTTGTTTCAACATAAGAAAATCAATCAATGTAATACACCATATAAACCGATAGAAGGAAAAAAACCACATGATTATATCTATAGATGCAGAAAAAGCATTTGACAAAATACAGCACCCTTTCTTGATAAAAACACTCCAAAAGATCAGAATACAAGGAAATTTTTGGAACATGATAAAGAGTATATATGAAAAACCCACAGTCAACATCATTTACAATGGAGAAATCCTAAAATCCATCCCTCTAAAGTCAGGAACAAGACAAGGATGCCCACTGTCTCCCCTTCTATTTAACATTGCCTTAGAAGTACTTGCTCCATCACTGAGGCAAGAACCAGATATAAAAGGCATTCAAATAGGAAAGGAAGACGTAAAAATTTCATTATTTGCAGATGACATGATTCTATATACAGAAAAACCAGAGAGGTCTAAAAGAAAGCTACTTGAACTCATAAATGAGTTTAGTAAAGTTGCAGCTTATAAGAATAATGCGCAAAAAGCAGTAGCATTTCTGTACACCAAAAATGAGCAAGATCAGGAGAAAATCAAGAAACAAATACCATTCACAATAGTAACTTAAAAAATCAAATATTTATGAATAAATTTAATGAAAGATGTAAAAAACTTATACAACAAGAACTATGCAAAACTGTTCAAGGAAATCAAAGAAGACTTAAATAAATGGGAGAATATTCCTTGTTGATGGACAGGAAGACTAAATATTATTAAGATGTCTATCCTACCAAAACTGATCTACACATTCGATGCAATCCCAATAAAAATCAGCACGACCTTCTTTAAGGACTCAAAAAACTTACTATGAAATTTATTTGGAAGGAAAAGAGGCCCCGAATAGCCAAAGACATATTGAAAAAGAAAAACGAAATTGGAGGAATCACACTACCTGACTTCAAAACATACTACAAAGCTACACTAGTGAAAAAAGCATGGTATTGGCATAAGGAGAGACACACAGACCAATGGAATTGACTTGAAAGTTTTGATATAGAACCTCATATATATAGCCATATAATATTCAATAAAGCCACCAAAACCTCTAAACTGGGAGAGAATGGCCTATTCAACAAATGGTGCCTGGATAACTGGATATCCATATGTAGAAGAATGAAAGAGGATGACCATCTCACACCTTATACAAAGATCAACTCAAGATGGATCAAAGACCTACATATAAGAGTCAAGAACATAAAGACCTTGGAAAGCAGTGTAGGGAAACATCTACAAGACCTTGTAATAGGAAATGGCTTCATGAAGATCACACTAAAAGCACGAGCAGCAAAAGAACAGATAGATAAATGGGACTTCCTCAAAATTAAAGCCTTATGCACCTCAAAGGAGTTTGTCAAGAAAGTAAAAAGTGAACCTACACATTGGGAGAAAATATTTGGCAACTATATATCTGGTAAGAGACTTATAACTTGCATATATAAAGAACTCATATATCTTGAAAATAAAAAGATAAACAACCCATTTAAAAAATGGGAAAAAGATTTAAACAGACACTTCTCCAAAGAAGAAATACAAATGGCTAAAAAGCACATGAAAAAATGCTCCAAATCTTTAGCTATCAGGGAAATGGATATCAAAACTACAATAAGATGCCATCTTACTCTCATAAGATTGGCAGCTATGAAAAAAAACAGTAGAATACAAATGCTGGAGAGGATGTGAAGAAAGGGGAACACTCATCCACTGCTGGTGGGAATGCATAAGGATCCAACCATTCTGGAGGACAGTTTGGCTGTTTCTCAAAAAAATAACCATTGATTTGCCATATGACCCAGCAATTCCACTGCAGAAAGGAAAACAAAGACAAAAACCGATATATGCACACCAATGTTCATAGCACCATTGTTCACTATCACCAAAACTTCGAATCAACCAAAATGCCCATCATCAGATGAGTGGATCAATTAAATGTGTTATATACATACAATGGAATACTACTCTCCTTTAAGAATAAATACACTAAAGACACAGGTGATAACATGGATGAATCTTGAGAACCTTATGTTGAGTGAAGCAACCCAAGCACTGAAGGACAAGTACTACATGACCTCAGTGATATGAAAAAAGCAAGCTCCCTCAGAGAACTAGAGACTGGAAGATAGTCTTACAGGAAATGGGGGGGGGGTAGAGAAAGGATGTAAGCTGACATCTACATGGGTGAAATCTATGATAAGCTGGAGGTTGGTTTGTGTACAAGGAAGAGATAAAATGGGGGCATAGGGTTACCTTTGGGTGGGGCTTTGCAGGTTTGAGGGGCCTAGGGATGGGCAGATGGGTAATATTGCCCAAGAAATTGGGGGGAACGTGGGGCAACATACGAATATATGAGATTGTCAGGTGTTGGTTGAGAGTATAATGCTGAGAAAACCTTTTCAAAATATAATTAGGAAGGTTACCTGTTTAAGATACTCAAAGGGGATAATCTGATGCAGGACAGACTCCTAGGGAATATCTGAATGCTCATTTTGACAGAGTGGGTTACACCATTGTGTAGAGACCCATATAATGAGCATGAAGGTAGACCCACATCCTGGAGAGGACTAATGCCATCAAATAGAGGCAACTGTATCTCTCAAGAGAAATGGTGGCTCCCAGGGCATTAGGGCAGTTGAGCAAGTCAAGCCCTCAACACTGTTGCACGTATCTCTGAAAATGATTCCTCAAGAAATCCAGATTGAGTCTCACTGTGGGTGCCAAGGGGTGGGGGAAATATATATTGAATAGATGGCACCAAAGTAAATGTGAGGGCAAAAGAAGTATTTCACAAGAGTACACAAGGATGGATATAAAACATGTAATATTACAGCAAAAACATATAGGGGATGACAGACTAATAATGTAAACCATAATGTAAAACATAGGATAACTAAAAAATTTAGAATACTGTATAGCCAAGAGTATAAATCACAATGTAAACACAAATGTTACCTTGTTTGAAAGCTATTGTCTCAATATCTGTACATCAGTTTCAGTAAATATGATATGAATAAGCTAAAAGATTATCGCTGTGGAAGGGAAAAGGTTTTATAATGGATATGTAGGAGTACTGTATATTGCATATATGAATTACTGTGATCTAAGGCTCTTGTGAAGAGAAGCTCAATAATTAGGAAAAGAGTAAAGAAAATGATAGGATGTAGAATTTTTCCAAATCATTATGTATTCTACATCTAACCTTTAAATTCATCTCTATATTCCAATTTACTATTAAGGGAACCTGACATTATATTGGGCTTCACTTTTCAGGAAGTTTTGGATCACAGAGTGGTTCAACAATGGCAGCAGAGGAATACTGATATGGGATGTTATTGACAGGGTACATATGGTTGACAGGGAGTTATACACGGCATGTGTCAAGGATGCATGGAAATGTTTGGATATACTCATAGTGGACACAATTAAAAACAACAGCTAGAGGGGTACTGGGTTCCTGGCTGGGGGAGAGGGGCTCTGTCGTGGTCCCTAGGGGAGCAGTGGCAGTCCCCCAGGTGCAATGGCAAGGACCAGGAAGGAATGAGTGTCCAACAGGTGTATACAGTCCTATACACCTGAAATAAGAACAAGGCCTAGAGCAGCCCTGTGCCTAAGAGTTCCCTCCTGACAGCCTCCATGTTACTCTAATGTGGCCAGTCTCAAAGCCAAACTCAACATGTAAATGCACTGCCTTCACCCCAGTGTGGGACATGACACCTGGGGGTGAGCCTCCCTGGCACCGAGGGATCACTACCAAGTACCAGCTGATGGCGTAACTAGAAAATGACCTTGAATTAAAGGTTCAACATGGACTATCAGAATATCCCTGTCTCCATATAATAACAGGAGTTAAAAATGCTGTTTGACCTAAAGTAAGTGGGAAATGGAAAGGAGAAATGAGTTTATATGGCTATGAGTCTCTAAAAGAGAGTCTGGGGGTTGTCAGAAGGTTTGCCCTTATGCACACCTGAGCAGAGTCTCAGAGACCGATAAAGTAGATACAACCCCAGGTTTGGTTCTTTTGAGGGCTAAAGAGACCCACAGGTTCTATGGTCATGGCAGATGGATTCACTGCCATGTCCGTTGGCCCTTCTTTGGAGCTGGTGTTTCTGCATGGTGGAGCTAGACTCAGATGGGATCTCTTTTCACAAGCCGTCCATGCTACTTTACTGGAATTGTAGTTGGTGCTGGGGTTTAAGATATAGCTAGGCGATTTGAATCTCTGGACTGACAATATGATAGCCAGGCCCTGAGCCTCAACAGATTTCAGCTCCTACACTCTGATTTAGTGGACTTACCCCATTCAGCTAACATGGAGTTGAAGAATGTCAACCACCACACCATGGAACCCAGAGTGCCTTCAACTGAAAGCAGGAGAATTGCATCCAGTATCCATGTGGAATCTAAGCCCCCTCTTGATATAGATGTGGAATCGACACAACCAATCAAGGTCCACAGGAAGGAGGAATACAGTAAGGATTAGAGTGGACTTAATGATATTCTATTCAGGAACTATTGTGGTTAATAATCGAGAAAATGTGGCATTGGTGTGGAAAAAGTGGCCATGGTCGCTCCTGGGTGCGGGGAATGGGAGGAAGAGATGACATGTGGAGGCATTTTCGGGACTTGGAGTTGTCCTCAGTGGTGCTGCAGGGACAATTGCCGGGCATTGTATGTCCTCCCATGGCCCACTGACAGAATGTGGGAGAGTGTGGGCTCTGGTTTGGACCACAGGCCATGGGGTTCAGCGATGCCCAAGATGTACTCACCAGATGCAATGGATGTGTCATGATGATGGGGGAGAGTGTTACTGTGGGGGAAGTGGTGGGGTGGGGGTGGTGGGGGTGAATGGGGACCTCTTTTTTTAATGTAATATTAAAAAAATGAATAAATAAAATAAAATTAAACAAAAAAACAATTTGAACAGATGCTTCTCCAAAGAAGAAATACAAATGGCTAAAAATCACTTGAAAAATGCTCAAAATCACTAGCTATTAGGGAAATGCAAATCAAAACTACAATGAGATTCCTTCTTACTCCCATAAATCTGGCAGCTATAAAAGAAACAGAAGACTACAAGTGCTGGAGAAAATGTGGAGGAAAGGTCACACGCATCTACAGCTGGTGGAAATGCAGAAGAATTCTCAAAAAGCTAGCTATGAATATGCCATAAGACCCAGCAATTCCACTGATTGATATATACCAAGAAGATCTGAAAATATGGATACAAACTGATATATGTACACCAATGTTACTAGCAGCATTATACACTACTGCCAAATGTTGGAATCAACCCAAATGCCCAACAATGGATGAATGGATAAATTAAATGTGGTATATACATACAATGCAATACTACTCAGCTATAAGAAGGAATACAGTACAAACACGTGATAACGTGGATGAATGTTGCGGCCCTTATGTTGTTTGAAGCAAGCCAGGCATTGAAGGCCAAATACTACATGACTTCTCTGATATGAAACAAGCAAACTGAGCTGTCTCAGAGAGCTAAAGACTGGAAGATAGGCTTAAAGGAATCTGGGGGGACGCAGATGGTTGTGAGCTAATGCCTACAAGGGTGAAATCTATGACAAGCTGGAGGTAAGTATTTCTACAGGGAAATGATAAGATGCAGGCATAGGGATGCCTTTGGTGGGGATTTGTGGGCTTGATGGGGGCTAGTGTTGGGAGGATGAATCAGATGACCCAAGAAATTGGGGGAAGGGTTGGGGGCAACTGATCAATATGGGAGAATGTCAGGTATATGGTTGAAACTATACTGCTGAGAAATCTCATTAGAATATATAATAAGGAAGGATCACATGTTTAAGGTGCTTTAGTGGGGGGCATCTGGTACACAGGCAAGCTTTTAGGGAGTATGTGAGTGCTCATTTTGTCATAATGCATTATATCATTGGGTGGAGTCCCATATAATGAGTGTGAAAGTGTACTCACATCCTGGGTAGACCTGATGTTCCCAATGAGAGGGAATTGTATCTCTCGAGAGGATTGCTGGTTTCCAATTAGTTAGGGCAGGCTAATATGTCCAGCCCTCAACATTGTTGCAGTATCTCTAAATCTGGTTCCTCAAGTAGTTAAGATTGAGTATCATGGAGTGCCCTGAGGGAAGGTTGAGAGAGGTATAGCATGGATGGAAGCAGGGAACTGGGGAGCAATGGATGTGCTCCACAGGATCATGCAATGATGGTCATATCAACTTACATCTAAAGTGTATAAATGTCATAAACTAAAATTAAAACTATAATGTAAAAGGTAAGGAAAATAAAAATTTAGAAATTTTTACAGTCTAAAATATAAACAATAATGTAAGCCAAAATGAAACCATGTTTGATAGCTATGTTTCAAAATTTGTACATAACCTGCAGGAAATATAACATGAACATGTAAAGAGATCTTTGCTGAGGAAAGGGGGAAAGAGTTTGATATTGGATATCTGGGAATTCCCTATATTGTGTATTTTAATTACTATGATCTAAAACTTTAAAGACAAAATTAAAAATTAGAAAAAAAAGAAAAGATGTAGACACTGAGGAGAAATGAAAGTGTCTTGCCAGTGTACATACAGGGCAACACCTATTACAGTAATAAAAGGAAACCTTTAGAAACAAAACTTTATAATAATTCTCATTTTATTCATACACCAATTTATTTTTACTCTATGTTAGTATTTCTAAATTACTATGTATTCTATTTCTAAACTTTAAACCCATCACTGTATTTCAATTTCCTATTAATTGAAATTGGCAATATATTAGGATTCATTGTTGAAGAAGTTTTGGATCACAGAGAGGTTCAACAATGGCAGGGGAGGAAATCTGGTGTGGGGTGTTATTGATGGGGGACACATGGGTGGGCGGGGCAGTTCTCCAGGGCAAGTTTATAGAGAACATAAATATGTTAGGATATATATTGGGTAGTTTTTTAATAGTTACAGTTACAAACATCAACTGAGGGAGCACTGAGTACCCACCCAAGGAAGTTCTGTCACATTCCCCAGTGGAACAACAATAATTCCCCAAGTGCAAGGGCAAAGATCAACAAGGAAGGATGGTCCAATAATGAGCCCTTGATACTGGAGACTATGCTTAGGACCTGTGTGCCTGAAATATGATGAACTAGGTCTAGAGCTGCAGGGAGCCTATGAGTTACCTCCTGAGAGCCTTCATGTTGCTCAAATATGGCCACTATCTAAGCCAAACTCAGTTTGTAAATGCATTACCTTTCCCCCAACATGGGTCATGACTCCTGGGGATGAGCATCCCTAGTGCTGAGAGATTAATACCAATCACGAACTGGAGAAGCAACTAGAAAGTGACTTTGAATGAAATGGTAAACTCAGATCAGCAGAACATCTCAACCTACATGTTGGATCAAGTGTTAAAAACTGCTCTTTGACCTAGAATAAAAGGGGCAAATTACAAAGACAAATGTGTTGATATGCCTAAGCATCTTCCAAAAAGATTCGGGAGGTCATCAGAAGGGTTGTGCTTATGCACACCTCAGCAGGACGCCAGAAAAAGCCAAAATAGATACAACTCTAAGTACTGGTTTTCCTGAAGTCTACAGAGATCTGCAGGGTATATAATGCCAGATGGATTTGGAGCCCTGTGCCATGTCAGAGGGCCCTATTTTTGAATTTGTGCTCCTGAGTGTGACAGAGCTGGACTCAGATGTGACTTTTCTACACATACCTCTTCTGTCACTTTTACTGAACTTGTGGTTGGTGCTAAGGATGTTCCATACTCAGGAGACTTGAATCTCTGGACTGCCCATGTGCCAGCTGGGCCCTGAGGCTCAGCAGTGTGGTAACTCCTACTCTCTGGGTCATTAGCCTTATGCAGGTCAGCTAACAGGGAGGTGAAGATAGTCAACCCTCACACCAGGGAATCAAGAGTGCCTACAACTGCAAGCAGAGGAATTGCATCCATCATCCATGTGGAATATAAACCCCTTCCCTGACCTAGAGGTGGAGAGGACATCACAATCCCAGGGCCCACAGAATGGAGGAATAAAATATGGACTGGAGTGGACTTACTGATATTCTACTATAAAACTCTTGTGATGAGTAAAAGAAGAAATGTTAGCATCAAGGCGGAGAAAGTAGCCACAGTAGTTGCTGAGGGCAGGGAGAGGGTAGAAGAGATGTGATGTGGGGGCATTTTTGGGATTTTGAGTTGCGTTAATGATATTGCATGGTCAGAGGCTGGACTTTATATATCCTTCCATAACCCACTTAATGTACTCGGGGAGAGTGCAAACTACAGGTTAAACTATTATCTGAGTAGACCAGCAATGCCTCAAAATGTGTTCACTGAGTGTGATGAAGGTGCTGCAATGATGAGGGAGGTTGTTGGAGTGGGCAGAGTGGGGTGGGGTGTGGGAGATACACAGGAATCTCTTATATTTTTAGTGTAACTTTTTTTGTGATGTATATACCTTCAAAAAATACAATTTACAAAAATGATGTGGTGGGGAGTGGGTTATGTGGGAATCTCTTATTTTTTTTATGTTGTTTAATGTTACATTCCTTGTGATCGATTAATTAAAAAAATTAAAATAATAATAATAATGCTATTAACCCACAAATTAGACTTGGAGACAACTTACAATGGGCAAATGGAGCATAATTAGGCCCACTTACCTGATTTGAAAATGAACTATTCACTCCATTCTGCAGAAAAATGCCAAAAGAGCACTGCCTGCCTACACCACAATATTATACAAATACAATTGGAAGCTACTTTTGCACTGCATTTTCTCCAAGTAATGGAACACCAAGTTTCATACATCACGAAGTAGAATACAGTGTTCAATATTGACAAATTCTATAGCATAGGCCAAAAGGAAGATACCTGGAGTTAACAAAGTTGAAATTTGTTAACTTATCACAGGATAGGAAAGCACTGTCCCTGGGGAAGAATGTGATGTCTCCATAATAGCTATAGTAAACTTGTTGAAGAATTTAACCTTATGCTGATTGACCTTGAGGAGGGATTAAGAAAGAAATATTTTTGTCTGTAATGGCTTATGTTAAGAATTGGAGGCCATAAGATGAATGAATATCTTGATAATTAGTGAGGATAAGGGAGGAGTAAAAGCTTGAAAAATATTGATGATCTGGTCTAAGTTATAGCAGAATGCCTGAAGTTGAAAACAATGGTGGGGTCTAGATTTTTTAAATGTTCCAGACTTTAATGCAAAGGGTTGGTTGGAATCCACTAAAAATGGCACCCCAAATTGCCTAGATAGCTGGCCAATTTCTTGGAAAATTGTAGCAGAAATTTGGGTACTTACATAGAGTAAATATTCAGATTGAGAGGAAATGAGAGAGGCCTTCACGGATTAAAAATTCACAAGATGGTTTTCCAGGAAGATGACATCAAAATATGCAGGGAAGTCTGAACACTTTAACAAAACAAAACAGAGAAAAAGCAAAAAGCTGTCCAAGGAACCAACTTTTGGTGTCAACAGACCAGGGCAGTGCTACAGAACTCCCATGAAACTGAGAGAGGATGAGATGTAAAATCTAAAATATTAAATGTGAGTTACCAACCCAATGTAGCAGCTAGTAAAGGTTCTGCTTCCCCAACCCCAAGATAGTAAGTGAAGTTAAAACACAGGCTCACTGCAGCCAACTGAGCAAAATGAGAGGGTGATTCAGAGAGCTTCTCTTTAGTGAATTAGGAGAGAAGAGCCCACTTTGAATCTCAGCTCTGGCCAGACCAAAACACAAGAAGGTAGAGACTGAAACACCATAGTAGAATGGTGCACCAATGAGTGGTATCTTCTGGCTGGGCTGGAAATTGCATGGACAAAAACTGTTTTTGTGTTTCTTTGTATCCTAAACACTGGGAAAACTTGTGCACATTTGATTAGTCCCTGCAATGATTTTGATAATTACAGAAGGAAATACATTTACTTCTCACTTAAATTTCTGGAGGTATATTCTTGCCAGGTTCATATATAATTTAACAATTAACTGCCCCCATTCCCATCACACACACCTGGTAGTCAAGTGGTTTAAAAATTTCTGGTGACATTAATTCATTCCCAAAGTCATCCTCTTTCTTTCTTTCTTTCTTTCTTTCTTTCTTTCTTTCTTTCTTTCTTTCTTTCTTTCTTTCTTTCTTTCTTTCTTTCTTTCTTTCTTTCTTTCTTTCTTTCTTTCTTTCTTTCTTTCTTTCTTTCTCTCTTTCCTCTCTTTTTCTCTTTCTTTCATCTTTCTCTTTCATTCTTTCTTTGTCTTCATTCCTTTCTTCTTTCCTTCCCTCCTTCCTTCCTACTTTCCTCCCTTCCTCCCTTCCTTTTTTATCTTCCTACCTATCGATTGATCATCCATATGAACTATCAACTACCTATGTACATCTCTCTGTATCTAATGATTAATTATATCATCTGGACATGTGGCAAAATGGCATCTGAGTGAGTGCACTTCATAATCTCTCCTGCAAAGAAGCGACTGAATATGGTTGGAGTCCTGCTGGACCAGACTGTTTTGGGTGGTTGTAGGGCAAGAGGTGTCTGGATGTTGATTGGTTGGGATGGTGACAGAGGAGATTCTTGCAAGAAGTAGAATTTTGTATCTTCTGCATGGAAGCTGGAGGTGGTGGGTAGGACCCTTCCCTCTGGGGCTGGAGGCCTGGCTGTGGTGATTTCTGAAGGCTTTGTTGTGCTGTGGTGTTGCCAAGACCTGGGGGAGTTGTTTTGGGGGATTGCAGAGCAGGGGGTGTGGAGATGTTGATTTGATGAGACAGTGACTGAGGAGATTCTTGTGAGAGGTGGAATTCTGGGCTTCTGACATGGAGGTCAGTGGTTGTGGGTGGAGCACCTCCCCCTAGGGCTGACAGCCGCATTGATCCCTGAAATCTATGTTGTGCTGTGGTGTTCCCAAATACTGAGTGGGCTGTTTCAGTGGCTTGCAGGGCAGGAGGTGTCTGGATGTTGATTTGGTGAGACAGTAGCAGAAGAGATTCTTGTGAGAGGTGGAATTTTGGGTTTCTGACATGGAGGTCAGAAGTTGTGCATGGGACCACTTCCCCTAGGACTGGCAGCCCAGCCGCAGTGATCCCTGAAGGTTTTGCTGTGCTGCAGTGTTCCCAGGTCCTGTGTTAACTGGATGTGTGGTTCCCAGGTCTGTGTCCCCTAAATCATGGTGGCCCACACTCCAGAGACTCATACACCTTGAGTCTGCAATATCAGGACTTTCTATCCTTGAATCCACCATGCTCTGAGGTCCGTCTGAGGTCCTTGATTAACCTAGCCCTCTGCATTTTGTGTTGTTTTTTTTTTTTTCTGACTCCCTCTCACCTTGAGCTTGGAGGAGTGTGCCAGCTGACTTGGGAAGAGTCTGGAAAGAAAGGAGAGGCAAATCTGCTGAGAAAGCACAATTTACCTAAATGACCTGATATAGGAAGCTTGGTATGGGAGAAGGTGGAGTCAGAAAATCAATGAGACATCCCCTAGCACACATAAGGTGGAGTGAGTGTAGGAGGTGCTAGCCAAGCTTCAAATAACATATTTGGCTTTTCTGGTGAGGTGTAGGTGCTCTCACAATGGAAATAAAGTCATAGTCTTCTGTGTTGTGTTGGTTAAACAAAGACCCTCTTGAATCTACCAAACCTCTCAGGCAGCTTTCCTGCTGCCCTGGGAGAGAGAGCGAAGTTAGGAAGAGAGAAACGGGGAAGGTCAGATCCTTAAGTGTATTATTTAACTGCCAAGAGGATTCCAAGCTTGAAACATTGGTTCTTTTTTGTTTGTTTGTTTTTGTCATGGTTGCTAATATTGCATTGTCACTTGGTCTTTTCTCCTGTTTTATCCCCCTGGGTTCTTTTTCATTTATTTAGGTTTTCTTTTCTTTCTTATTTTTTTTCTTGCTTCCGCTCCCCCCCCCCCCACGATTTCCTGTCCCCCTTTCTTCTTCTCTTTCTTTTTCTTTTCTCTTTTTCATTTTTTCTTTTCTTTTCTTTATGTAATAGGTGCTGCAGGGAGTGCTTCACATTTGTTGTGTTTCCTTATGCTCCATTTCCACTTTTCTGTGTGTATTGATTTTGGCCACCTACATGTTCCCCTTTCACCTACATCTTTCTATCCTCCATCATCTATTGTTTCACTTACATTCCACATCCCTTTCTTTGGAGCCCAAATTGTCTGATTTTTAATTTGTAATACCTTTGTTCTCTTTTCTGACTTTTATCCACTCTTTATTTGTCTTTATTTATTTTTTAATATTACATTAAAAAATATGAGGTCCCCATATACCCCCCAACACATTCACCCCACTCTTCCCCCCGTAACAACAAACTCCTCCATCATCATGAGACATTCATTGCATTTGTTAAATACATCTCTGAGCACCGCCACACCTCATGCTCAATGGTCCACATCATAGCCCATACTCTCCCACTTTCCACCCAGTGGGCCATGGGAGAACATATAATGTCCAATAACTGTCCCTGCAGCACCACCCAGGACAACTCCAAGTCCCCAAAATGCCTCCACCAGCAGCCACCATGGCCACTTTCTCTACAACAATGCCACATTTTCTTCAATTACTATTCACAATAGTTCATGAATAGAATATCAGTAAGTCTACTCTACTCCATACTCTATTTCTTCATCCTGTGGACCTTGGAATGGTTGTTTCCACTCCACATCTATATCAAGAGGGGGATTAGATTCCACATGGATGCTGGATGCAATCCTCCTGCTTTCAGTTGTAGACCTTTGGCTCCATGGTGTGGCGATTGACCTTCTTCACCTCCATGTTAGCTGAGTGGGGCAAATCCAATAAACCAGAGTGTAGGAGCTGAAGTCTGTTGAGGCTCAGGGCCTGGCTATCACATGGTCAGTCCAAAGATTCAGGTACACTGGGTATATATTAAACCCCAGCACCAACTACAGTTCAGGTAAAAGTAACAGGAGAGGCTTGTGAACAAAGATGACATCTGAGTCCAGCTCCATCACACAGAAATACAAACTCCAAAGTAGGGCCAACTGAGATGGCACTGAAATTCATCTGTCATGACCATAGAACCTGTGGGTTTCTGTAACCCTTAGAAGAACCAAAATCTGGGTTGTATATACTTTATCTGTCTCTGGGACTCTGCTGAGGTGTGCATAAGAGCAACCTTTGTGATAACCTCCCGGCTATTTTTGGAGACTCATAGCCAAAAAAAAATCATTTGTTCTTTCCATTTCTCTCTTTTATTCAGGTCAAAAAGCATTTTTAACTACTGGTATTATATGTAGATTGAGATATACTGCTGGTCCGAGTTGACCCTTTTATACAAGATCATTATCTAGTTACATCATCAGTTGGTACTTGGTAGTAATCCCTCGGTGCCAGTGAGGCTCATCCCTAGGAGTCATGCCCCATCCTGGGGGGAAGGGAATGCATTTACATGCTGAGTTTGGCTTCAAGACTGGCCACATTTGAGCAAC